>NC_136888.1:17646904-18246904 GCF_949152265.1 Phoxinus phoxinus
GAGCCGGTGCTTTTGAGTGAATTAAACACATACCAATGTGGCTTATATTTGACGAAAATGACCCCATAGCAGAGAATGTCTCATAGGAAGAGGGCACTCTCTGGTTACTTCCGGTTTCTGGACTGGCTGCGGTAACACGTCTCTGTCCATGCGGGGGCGCTCGCAGGCGAGTGCAGAATGAATGGAGGTCTATGGAGTTATAACGGCTCTGGAGCTATAGAGCTGGTAAGTCCCGCCCCTCTGTAAAACCCCGCTGGACCTCAAAGTTGAAAAAGCGTCAATGCAAGTGAATGGGAGAAAATAATTATTTTCTGGTCCCGTTTGAATTGTGCCATGAATGTGAACATATGTTGTCTGTGAATATTTTATATAATCTTTCATGTTACAAGTTTGACAGTATATGGTAGCCTATGATTCGTCGGCTAGCAGTTGTGGAAAAGACATAACGAGAAAGACTACATGTCGCCTATGTGACGTCACCCCATAAAGTTGACTTACCCGTGATTTTCGCCAACCTCAACGATTTTGTCCTCTCCCTGAAAGAAGGCGGTGAAGTGCACCAAAGACACAGCCATGTCTAGCGGGATCCGTGAGCTAGAGCCGTGTGCTAGTGGTGTTGACGTTTCAAACGCGTCGAAAGCAGCGAAGAGTTGTAGTCCACAAAGTGCTCTCACACAAAGTCTACCCGTATCAAACTTCTACCCGCTAAATTGTAGCATTCTTCACACGAAAGATTATATAAAAAATTCACAGACAACATATGTTCACATTCATGGCACAATTCAAATGGGACCAGAAAATAATTATTTTCTCCCATTCACTTGCATTGACGCTTTTTCAACTTTGAGGTCCAGCGGGGTTTTACGGAGGGGCGGGACTTACCAGCTCTATACCCCTCAAAGTCCACTTTTCTCAGGATATAATTTTTTGTCTAGTCATTTGAATGTTGTATTCGAAAGGAGATGCAAAGAAATTACACCTTGCTGGGTGTTAGATTTTTTACAGTCACTTATTTGCTTTAAAAAGTCTTTTAAAATGTCAATGACGTCATACACATCGTACGACCAGAGATACTGCTTTACGGCAATCCTTCAGTCACTTTGGTGCTTTCGCGCTCTGCACTTTCTTTTCTATCGAGGCATCGACAGCACAGCTGACACAGCTACAGTCATGGCCAAAATTGTTGGCACCCCTGGTAAATATGATCAAAACTGGCTGTAAAAAATAAATCTGCATTGTTTATCCTTTTGATCTTTCATTCAAAAAATTGCCAAAATTCTAACCTTTCATTGAAGCAAGAGAATTGAAAGTGGGGCTAAATCACATTATGAATTAAATGTTTTTCTCCAAAACACGTTGGCCACAATTATTGGCACCCTTTTATTAAATACTTTTTGCAACCTCCTTTTGCCAAGATAACAGCTCTGAGTTTTCTCCTATAATGCCTGATGAGTTTGAAGAACAACTGACAAGAGATCAGAGACCATTCCTCCACACAGAATCTCTCCAGATCCTGCAGATTCCCAGATCCATGTTGGTGCTTCTTCTCTTCAGTTCAGCCCACTCATTTTCTATAGGGTTCCGGCCAGGGACTGGGATGGCCATTGCAGATCTTGGTTTTGTGCTCAGTGACCCATTTTTGTTTTGATTTTGATATTTGTTTTTGGATCACTGTCCTGTTGGAAGATCCAAACATGGCCCGTTATAAGATATTCAAGATATACAAGATGTCCAGGACCTCTGGCAGAAAATTAGGCCCACAGCAGTAAATATACAGCAGAGTATTTCATTTTACACATGGGGTACTTTTTTATCCCTGTGTGCACCAAACCCATCTTAAGTGTTTGCTGCCAAAAAAGCTATTTTTTTGTTTCATCTGACCATAGAACCCGTCCCGTTTGAAGTGCCAGTAGTGTCAGGTACTTTTCAAACGTTCTATGGACAGAGGAACCAAAAAAATAGCTTTTTTGGCAGCAAACACTTAAGATGGGTTTGGTGCACACAGGGATAAAAGAGTACCCCATGTGTAAAATGAAATACTCTGCTGTATCTTTACTGCTGTGGGCCTAATTTTCTGCCAGAGGTCCTGGACATCTTGTTCAGACACATGGCATCATGGATTGGATCAAATACCAACAGATAAAAAATCGAAACCTAACAGACTGTGCTAGAATATCTTACAACGGGCCATGTTTGGATCTTCCAACAGGACAGTGATCCAAAAACAAATATCAAAACAAAAATGGGTCACTGAGCACAAAACCAAGATCTGCAATGGCCATCCCAGTCCCTGGCCTGAACCCTATAGAAAATGAGTGGGCTGAACTGAAGAGAAGAAGCACCAACATGGATCTGGGAATCTGCAGGATCTGGAGAGATTCTGTGTGGAGGAATGGTCTCTGATCTCTTGTCAGGTGTTCTCCAAACTCATCAGGCATTATAGGAGAAAACTCAGAGCTGTTATCTTGGCAAAAGGAGGTTGCAAAAAGTATTTAATAAAAGGGTGCCAATAATTGTGGCCAACGTGTTTTGGAGAAAAACATTTATTTCATAATGTGATTTAGCCCCACTTTCAATTCTCTTGCTTCAATGAAAGGTTAGAATTTTGGCAATTTTTTGAATGAAAGATCAAAAGGATAAACAATGCAGATTTATTTTTTACAGCCAGTTTTGATCATATTTACCAGGGGTGCCAACAATTTTGGCCATGACTGCTAAATACACGTGCTAGAAGAGTTTTTGCTAGAATACATTCTGGGTCCCGCTTCGGATGCCACGATGCCATCAAGCGGTATCTCTTGTCGTAAGCAGTCCTTCACTGACCAATCAGCGTTCATAAGCAGAATGCTAGCGTGTTATGGGCAAGAACAACTCAACCTGTAAGAAATCGAAAGGACATAAATACTCGTTCATTCAACTTTCGACCTATAATCCATGTTGAACTTGCAAAACCTACAATCAAATCTGAGATTTCTCAACGGCAATCGGGTGAAAGAGACAAATTTAGCCGTCTAGCTCCATAGACTCCCATTCATTTTGCACTCGGGTGATCGCCCCCAGTGGATCTCTTTGGAACTACAACCAAAATTCGATACAATAAGACTTAATAGGGAGTGCCCAGGCTCTTCGTAGACAGGCTCCCATAGCCTATAGGCCATTTCCATAGACAGTGTATAAGAGGGCCATTTCAATGGCTATCTGTAGATGTAAGTGACGTGTTTGGCCCTCAGACGTTTCCGGTTAGTTAGCGCGCACATTCGAAACAACGGCGGGTTCTTTTAATGAATTGTTCAATAAAGACGAATCAAGCTGATTTTGGAACCGCATACTCGTAGCCTACTACGATTAGGCTACCATATATTTCTATGGCAGGAATACAGTATAGGCCTAGTAAGTATGCATAGGCGGATTAGGCTACTGTTATGGGCATGCCCAATTGCACTAATATATTTCTCTTTTAAAACAAGATAATCATTCTCAAACGTACGCTATTTCTAGCCTAGTCCTCCCCTTTCATTAAAAAGTTCTAAATTCTGTGAATGTTTATTATAGTGTTTGTTTGTTGTTGTTTTTTGTGAATCGCCAGATTCACACTGCTGCGTGACCACGCGTGTTTCATTTCAACACCCATACTAGCGTGTCCACTGGCACGGAGCAGAGCGAGTGTTTTCAATTAACTCCAATGGAAGTTGCTAAACTTCTATATGAACTGAAAACGCTCGCTCTAGGCGAGTGGAAACCACACACAGATTATGAGAGTGTGCTTTGCGGTTTCGCGTGTTTTGCGTCCTTTGCATCCATGACTTTGCAAAAAGTTGCAGAAAGAGGCAGAGTGTAAACGAGTCAGTTTAAACAATTTACTTTCATTTAAAATACTCACAGACCGTAGCTATAGAGATGTTATTGCAAGACCAGTCTAAAACCTTGGCATGTTTGCATTTAATTTTTCAATTGTCTAGATTTAGTTTCATTTTCAGTTTTTTTTTTTTTTTTTTTTTTTTTTTTTTTTTTTGCTGCATGTTTTGTTCAAATTTATATCGTATCTTTAAGTGAAACAGATGTTTATTACATTAGCCTATGCCCGTAACAGTTGGGTTCAAGAGTTTAATGTGTTTAATAAAATGTTTAATGTTGCATACTTGCAGCAGGTTATCTATAACATTTGGGTTGACAGTTAGGCCTATCACTTATCATTAGAGTAGCCTACAAAATATTGCAAAAAGTGGTAGCCTAACCTGATTTTGTAAGAATTTTTTCTACTTGAGCTAACATTGATGTAACATTCTGTTGTCATATAAATGTGTTAATATTAATTACTTTTGAGTATAGTAAAATAGTAATAATGTACATTTTCACATGAAACACATTTTATTTATTTTTAGCGGTTATTGTAGCCACTCTAGCTAATGTCAGTGAAGAAAGTTTTGTAGAATAATCATGACGTCAGTATCATTAATGACTGTCCATATAACAACGTGTCACACATTTGTGAGTGTGTAATTCTACTGAGGAATATTCATCGAATGGCCAGTGCAGAAGTGTGAAGTCTCTCCTGACTGCCAAAACTGAAAAACACTTTGTGTGTTGTGTGCTTTGCTTGATTGTTCATGCAATCACGATGAGATTAGACAAGAAACTGAGTGATTTGATCAAGACACATAATAGACCATATACCATGACTCCCACTCAACAAAAGATTCCCACTGTTATTTAAACATGTTCAGTCTACCTTTATTTTGTGAGGCTAGAATGCAAGGTAGGCCTATGCTTGTGATCATGTCCACTCTGTAATGGAAGATAGGGGAGAGGGGCATAATGTTACAATATCCAAATGTAGGCAACAGTATGTCAAAGGGTCGGGATAGTCAATCTCCACTTCATCCTACTGAAACAACGGGGATAGTTATGCATACTGCGAGTATGCATCAGTAAGTAGGCTACTCTGGTAATTTTAGTGTCAACTGTCATTTTATAGGCAAAATGTACGGATCCGTCAGAAGAGCGAATCATATAAAAACTGCATATGTGCTATAAATACATAGCCTATATATGTCATTGTATTGAAAACTATTCCTACTATTTATTACTGTAATCGGGTCATTCAGACGTTGCTTAGTAACTTTCCGAGAGCGTCTAGTCACGTAAACTAATTCATTTTCATAATCCAATCCTTGACCAGTAGACCTCTCAAGCCCCGCCTCGTATGCTAATGAGAACCCGCTGAAGGGTCTCGCTGAATGGGAACGCGTTTGCATGTCTAGTGTACAGCCGCTGTACAATAACACACACCCGCGGAGTATATGACAAATAGTGCGAGTTACTTTATTTGAAATGCAAAGCTGTTGAAGACGTTTTTCAGGATTTCATTGTGTGAACATCGCTGAAATGGGTGGGCAGGTTACCCGTACCGCTTTAGGTGAGTGACAATTAGATTTATGCGTGTAATTCATAATTCCATAATGATATCGAGGAACCTTTGTGTACTGATATAACGAGCATCTTAATTATTTTTCAGAATATTATATAAAGAAATATGGCTGCATTTTCCCAAATTAGTTATTTTCTTTACTGAGCTCTTTACCTTATTGTTAGCCTACTTAAAAACGTGCTCCAAACAGAATACTTGTTGCTCAAACTCTTCTCATCAAAGTCTTGATCCTCTTCCGGTTCTCCAACATATTTCAGAATTCAGATGGATTGATTTTCTGTCTGGGATAACTATTTGTAGGCTACTGTCGATAGGCTACCGATCAATAGTTTGTCTTTCAGGGAGCATTGTTTTATGTGTTTGTGTATATATTTATATATATACGAATTAATTATACAGATTAACTCTAATCCAAACCTTAAAAGAATACGTTTTGATAATAATAATTAAATAATAATAATAATTAAAAACATTATTCACAAAGTTTTGAGCAATTTTACTTTTGTGTATATACCCAAATGGACTATTTTGTTCTTATATTCATCACACACATATTCATAGTTTTAGATATGTCTGTTGTATGTTTTGCTCTTTCTTGCTGTAAACAAGAAAAGTATGCATAATAAACCATTTCAAGTTTATACCCACTTAGTAAACGAAGCTGACACTGAGTCAACCTGACACTTAGGCCAGCTATTGCCTACAGCACTGAGAGAAAGAGTCCACACATATAATGGGATATGACATTATTATCAAGAGAAAATCTCTAACATCTCTTCGAACCAAGAGGAAAAATAAGGGATATTGGAATCTGTGATTAGTTATTACCCAGCTATTAAAAATTCTAATAATGTTCAAATGTTGCTAACGTTCCTATTAAGTTATAAAAAAATGTGTTTCTGAATGTTCAAAACGTTTCAAAAATGTTTTTTCTTGGTTATGCAGATGTTAATGGAACATTGCATTTCATAATTTTGCAAACATAATGGGAATGTTACTATTGAATGTTCTCTGAACATTCTGAAACTATAGTAACATTAAAAAGACTTAAGACGAATATCCAACTAAATGTTTCAGCTAAAAAATAAAACGTTCCATGACCAATGTATAAATAATATTTTTGTGCTAACATTATAGAGACTACATAGCCTAACTTTGAACAAATGTTTAATTAACGTTACTGGATGAACGTTCCCTGTTATCTGGGTAGCTTGTTGGTTATGTGGGGCAGTTTTTGTAAGGACCAACCAACCAACCGTCCCCCAAAGTATATGGGGACATTTAGTGTTACGGGATAGAAAATATCATTAGATCAGTAAAACAGAATGTAGTTTTAAAATCCACACAATGAAAACAAATATTGGTTTACGTGTATTTGTCATGACATAGAGCGCAGACTCAGAATATTATTAGGGCCCAAGCCTTGAAAAGGCGAAGGCCCTATTGTTTTTCTTCGGATTATTATTTATTATTATTTATTATTATTATTATTATTATTTTACTACCTTTTGGGCACTTTTGGGGGCCTTAACGTGCTCAAAAACTCTTGAAACTTTGCACAAATGTCAGAACCTGCGGCCATCAGGGCCCGACTGAAGCTGGGACCCGGGCGTGGCAGGGGGGCTCGCCAGCGCCCCCTGGAATGGGATTCAAAAACATGTCCATATATCAAACACGCTTGCATGAAATAATATGAAACTCGGTACACATATAGATCTCATCGGGCCGAACAACTTTCGTGCTCTAAGTTTTACGCCAGTCCAACAGGAAGTCGGCTATTATGGGTTGTATGGAAACGCATGTTCTGGCATTTGAAACACTTCTCCTAGAGAATTCATCGGATGACCACGAAACTCGGTGTGCATGAAGCCAAGACATGGAGGATGATAAATTGCGAGGGGATTTTTGATATCTCGAACGGTTTGGCTGTGGCGAGGAAACAAATTTATGGCGAATATTGGAAACAGGAAGTGTGTTATAACATCCTCATACATTAATTGATCTTGATGAAACTTCAGCAGTGTGTTCGCTGTAAGAGGCCGATCACATGGATGTGACTATTGTGAGTCAAAGTTATAGCGCCACCAACTGGCAGCAGGAAGTGTGTCACTTTCAAGATACTTTTGACCCAAGAGGGGGGGTTAGTTTTACCTACAGTCACAAAAATCTATATATGTATTCTTCTCCTTGAGACGGACAACTTTCTAATTTACAGTCATTAGCTCAGACCAACAGAATAGGGCTATTTAATAAAAATCAAGTCATACATAGGGCTATACTGCCCTCTAGTGATGTATGACAGTCAATGCCAGCATGTAAGGTCTAAATGAGATCAAAATAGTTCAGACATAAATATATATTTATTAGGGTGACTGTGTGAGGATATTTTCCCACCGGTTAATCGACGTGTGACACCGGCGGGAGCTTTTAAATCGCTAACTTAAAAGCGAAAGTAAGTACTGGACGTCCAGTAGGAATGAACTAAAACACACTCTGTTCTGCTCGTTCCTCGCCGTGAACGCGTTATTGCTTGAATTGCGAGTTCAATAGCCTATTATTCTTAATGGAAAACAATAAAACAGTACAATGACAGATTCGCTTAAATAGTCGTTTTTACACAAAATATTCCGTCATCATCTTTTCAGTCTGCTCTTCACCCATGATGATTAATGAAATTGGACTGATCTTTGCTGCGACTCTCGTTCAACTCACGTTTTATTAAGCGGACACGTTCAGGTTTTAATAGGTTAGTGCCCGTTCTCTAACTAAACTAAATTATTTTAACACACACACACACACACACACACACACACACACACACACACACACACACACACACGTGCATTGCAATCTCAAATCGACGGTGGAGCGCGATTATATATTTAAATCTGTATATTGTAGCCTAATATCTGTACCTAGTCACACCCCTACTCTTATTAAATGTATGCTTCATATTTCATTTTTAATTTCTAAATTTGATCAATAAATTAAATTATTTAGAATAATAAGACACTATAGGGACACCCTGTGGCTGATCAAATTAAATATTTTAAACTGAAAAATAACAATGCATTAAATAATGTTATGAGATTGTTTTAAATATAAGTTAATTAACGATCGTTGGAAAGAATGATAGGCTATACTTTTGAACATAACACTAAACCTCCTTTAAGTGTCGCAAGGCGACCGTCTTAATGAGCGAGTCATTGATTCATTCGTTCAAACGAGTCGTTTGAACGACTGAGTCATTAATGAATGAGACAGTTGTCTATTGATTGATAATTGAATCTTTGAGTCAAGCGATTCTTTCAAAAAGCGGAATCATTCACTAATGAAAAAACACTGTGAGATGCGCGATGGTTCTGCTGTGATCTTTGTTGAACTATTTTCGCTGCTGAAACAGAACAAAAACAGGAACATTGCATCTAAAGTGTAATTGACTCATTTTATGCATTTATTGAACTGTTGTATGAAATCAATGTCAATTTTTCAATTGTGATGGTGGTATTCATGAAAAGAGGAGGAGCTAAATGAGTCTCAATAAAGATAAATGCACACACTACATTCACATATGCACACACAGGATTCATACATGCACACACATGATTCATAAATACACACACAGGATACACAAATGCGCACAAAATTCACAAATGCACACACAGAATTTAAAAAGCACAGAAGATTCACAAATGCATACAAAATTCACAAATTCACACAAAATTCATAAATACACACACAATTCAGAAATACAAACAAAATTTACAAATGCACTCAAGATTCAGAAATGCACAGGGCAAGATTCAGACGTGTATTTCTGATGCACACACAAATATATATTGATTTACAAACTGCTTGCGGTCTGTGAACTTCACTGCATTTGTGTGTGAATTTTGAGACTCCCTTGACTTGGCTCGACACACAAATGCCTTTTTTTAAACAGGGAATGATCAGCAACCAATCAGATATCTCCCTTGGTTTAGCCAATCACAAGAACGCACCCCACGTGGGGGATTGTTTACTCATAAGCCAATCACATGAATGCGTTCACACAGCGCGAAATGCATGTGGCGCGGGCGCGGTGGAGTTCTGTCTGTCAGTTGGTTGAGACATAGACATCATATTATAGATAGACGCCCTATCGACCGCTACTGTATGGGAAGCCAAACAAACCAAAAGTGGGACGAGACAGCGGGGGTTTACAGAGCTCGCGCCGCGCTGACATGTCATCTGCGCGGTTCAATGGTCCGAGCCGCGCGGCCGACTCGTCAAACAGCGCAGATCAAACAGCGCAGCGCAAACCATACATGCAAATAAATGTACAATAAAGAAACCCCAGCTTCCTTACAAAAAATTGGTTCTCTGCTGAAGTTTAGGAGTTTTTCCCTACAGAAGACAAAGAAGAAGAAAGACAAGATGAAATGCATGCATTTCTTATGTTTATTATAGCTATTTAATACTGTTAGTAAAGAGTAGTGTTGTGCGTCGATACTTTGAAGAACTGCACATATATAGAGGCTACGGAAAGAGCTGTACAAAGCAGAAACTTCAATGACTTTCAATTTCGTAGTCGTCTTGAGGAGCACGCCAACCTTCTGGAAATTATATCGGACAGTTTACATGTTCAGGTAATGTATGTTAGTAAGTTTTGCATTCAGCCATCATTTATAGACTTTAAGCTTTTTATGTCTGAATTCCATAATCATTTGTTAATTTTGAATAAAATGTTAAAACTAAAGATCAATTTTATGTTATTGATATTTTGTGATATTGATTTATAGGGTGAATTCAGTGTGATTTGGACACTTTTTGCTATTGAGATTAATTGGAAAAAGTGTCCCTCCCAATCAACCTGAATACACACACACACACACACACACACACACACACACACACACACACACACACACACACACACACACACACACACACACACACACACACACACACTATATATCGCCTATATATAGTCTAAATAGTATTCAGGTTGATTGGGAGGGACACTTTTTCCAACATAGGAAAAAGACATAAAAAGCTTAAAGTCTACAAATGATGGCTGAATGTAAAACTTACTAACATACATTACCTGAACATGTAAACTGTCCGATATAATTTCCAGAAGGTTGGCGTGCTCCTCAAGACGACTACGAAATTGAAAGTCATTGAAGTTTCTGCTTTGTACAGCTCTTTCCGTAGCCTCTATATATGTGCAGTTCTTCAAAGTATCGACGCACAACACTACTCTTTACTAACAGTATTAAATAGCTATAATAAACATAAGAAATGCATGCATTTCATCTTGTCTTTCTTCTTCTTTGTCTTCTGTAGGGAAAAACTCCTAAACTTCAGCAGAGAACCAATTTTTTGTAAGGAAGCTGGGGTTTCTTTATTGTACATTTATTTGCATGTATGGTTTGCGCTGCGCTGTTTGATCTGCGCTGTTTGACGAGTCGGCCGCGCGGCTCGGACCATTGAACCGCGCAGATGACATGTCAGCGCGGCGCGAGCTCTGTAAACCCCCGCTGTCTCGTCCCACTTTTGGTTTGTTTGGCTTCCCATACAGTAGCGGTCGATAGGGCGTCTATCTATAATATGATGTCTATGTCTCAACCAACTGACAGACAGAACTCCACCGCGCCCGCGCCACATGCATTTCGCGCTGTGTGAACGCATTCATGTGATTGGCTTATGAGTAAACAATCCCCCACGTGGGGTGCGTTCTTGTGATTGGCTAAACCAAGGGAGATATCTGATTGGTTGCTGATCATTCCCTGTTTAAAAAAAGGCATTTGTGTGTCGAGCCAAGTCAAGGGAGTCTCAAAATTCACACACAAATGCAGTGAAGTTCACAGACCGCAAGCAGTTTGTAAATCAATATATATTTGTGTGTGCATCAGAAATACACGTCTGAATCTTGCCCTGTGCATTTCTGAATCTTGAGTGCATTTGTAAATTTTGTTTGTATTTCTGAATTGTGTGTGTATTTATGAATTTTGTGTGAATTTGTGAATTTTGTATGCATTTGTGAATCTTCTGTGCTTTTTAAATTCTGTGTGTGCATTTGTGAATTTTGTGCGCATTTGTGTATCCTGTGTGTGTATTTATGAATCATGTGTGTGCATGTATGAATCCTGTGTGTGCATATGTGAATGTAGTGTGTGCATTTATCTTTATTGAGACTCATTTAGCTCCATAGTCGTGTGAGGTTGCTTAACTGTATCATGTTAGAAAATATGAAAACGCCCCATTTTTTAATTGTTCACTGGGATTATTTTGTGAGTGCTTCGCAACATTGTTACCGTGAGTAATGTATTTATAATGCACTATCGATAGCAGCTTACAATAAATGTTATAATCAGGATTTTGTTTCTTTTTTCCCCATGTTCTAATCAGGTTGGGCAAGTAAAATTATCTTTGTCTCAACCATGCGCTTTTTAGTTTCATGATTTGGCTCTATAGTTCGGGGTGGATTGCTTGAATTGTGAGTTCAATAGCCTATTGTTCTTACAGTAAATGAAATCGGACTCCTGCTGCTGATCTTTGCTGCTTAAAATAAACAGATTACTGCTCTGTTTGAGGACAAGAAATTAAAACCAATGCAATATGATGAATGTCCAAAAGATGGCACCGACAGACTGTTTTTAAATGAGGTTGGATAAATTTTTTTTGCTTTTAAACTGTGTGTGTGTGTGTGTGTGAGAGAGAGAGATTTTGGTTGGGTGACAGTTGTAGGTTACAGTTTGACAAGAGTTTATAGTTTAACAAAACACATACCGGTATATATATATATATATGTATATATAAATTTTTTTTTCTTATATGTGCCCTCGATGCGCACTTTTGCAGAACCCACACTGATGCAAGCTCTAAAGCAGACTTCTTCTCGACAGTCAAAGCGGGGTTACGTTATTGCCCGTCGTGCACAGGAACCCAAAAGGCACCGGGGTGGCGGCTTTTTATATATATATATATATATATATATATATATATATATATATATATATATATAAATAAATATAGCTGCAAGCAGCGATGTAGGGCCCAAGCCGGTGGCAGCGCCAGCCCGGTGCCTTTAGTGTAACTAAAGGCACCAGGGTGCCGGTGCCACCGGCTTGGGCCCGTAATCGCTGCTTGCAGCTATATTTATTTATATATATATATATATATATATATATATATATATATATATATATATATATATATATATATATTCTATTTATGTTCCACTTGGCTGTGTGTGTGTGTGTCTCATGATTCCCTTATTAACACATACACAAATACACTCACATACACCTGCAACTACATATCCTCATTTGCCCACACAGAGAGTATGTGTGGAAGTAGAAGAATGCAGAATCTGTCTCTCGCATGTGCAACTAAACGCTAAAGACCCACACCCAGTGAAATGTCAACAGCAGTTAATTAAAGAGAAAAATATCTCCGTAACAAGACTGTGTCCTTGACTTAATGCTTCGGAGAGGCCTGGGAAAATATGAAAGGGAGTCGAGGAGCAAGTGTTTGATCACAAGCCAGTTTCGTCTGTGAGAATCAATGTGCATCGCATTTGGTTCTTTTAATGGCTGTTTATGTTTTTATTTATGTATTGTCTCATTCATCATCATGGAATTGTGTAAGACCATCTACTATCCTAGAATTGCTTATCAATGCATTTTATCACTCAACTACAATACCAGACACTACATTGTACCTTGATACCATGCGCAGCACTTTAGAATGCTTTATTCTGATTGGCTGTCTGACATTCTAAGCTGTTTATATATATTATTTTCAATAACTACACGGTTTGGAGTAGTTCTAAAACTGATCGTATTACAATTCTAAATCACAGCAAATTATTTCAGTTATTTAGAATAGCAATCCTCTATTTATTTGTTAATTTATTTGTTTGTTTGTTTGTTTTTGTTTTTATTCATTTCAGTAATTCTGGGTTGTACCGGACTAGAAAAAATTATACTTAAGCAATGACAAAAAAGTATTTTAGCAACATGTTTATATATTTCACTAAAAGTTATGTTTATATATATATATAGCAGCAATAGCTGGTAATTATACTGTTATAATGTAACTCAGTAGACAACTATATACTGATAAACACATTTTTAGTAAACGATGACATTCTTTACTGGTGACTTGTTTAATTTTTAACACATTCATTCCATTCTTCCATTCTCAAACCTTACAATTGTGACGACAACCTCAGATTAGCCAGCTATAACTTTGCCATGGTAAAATGTTTAAATAATGAGAGTTCATCACAACAATGGTCAGTAAACCAAAGCTTTCAAGGCATAAAATCAAATGTATGATCAAAGAATGAAGTAGTCTGATGTTGAGTTGAGATGTCTTTCCAATGTGTAAGTATTTGTGTGTGTGTGTGTAGACATAACCTCATATTTGGCAGCCTGAATAGCAGAAACCTGGGTTCTTTCTCTCCCTCTATCTCTGTGTCTCTTTTGTTGTCTCTGTTCTTGATAAAGATTTTCATTCAGAGATGGTAGCCGCTGTGATCTCTAAACACAGCACAAAGCTTTTATGTAATAACATAGCTAGTCAGGATTTTCACTGTTGTGAGTGCCTATATAGGCAATACATATGTATTTGGAAGCAATTTCCCTTTTTTTTGTCATCTCTCAGATGGCGAAACCCTTCACTGCCACCCATTGAAGGCGAGCATATACCCACAGATGCCAGCCCTCCTGCCGCTCTCTTTCCATGCCAACACTAAAGGCTCTCAGATCGTGATGGACAAGACACAGCGCAGCGTGCGCCGAATTGCCAGCTTCTGCAATGCCATCACTTTCACCAACCGGCCAATCAGAATCTACGAGCAGGTCAGGCTAAAGGTATGGTAACCTAACTCTCACCCGTTTCCACATTCCATCCTGTGTGGTCCCAAAATAGCCCTCACATATCCCTCCTTCATATCACTCCATCTCAAACTTTCCCGACGAAGGGAAAACAGAAAGAGAATGCTAGAAATGCTAACATGTGAGGTTGAGCCGTTATCTTGTTCTGGTGAAAGAGGTTGTTTGGGAATGAAAAAAAAAGAACCCGTTTCTGATAAATGCTTCTGCTTTTTATAGCATAACACAATAACTTTTATCAGAGTTTTTTTGTAAACATTGTTTTAAAAATGTGTAATTTTAGCTAACTTCCTTGGTTTCTCTGACTTTTGGCCTCTTCTTTTAGATCACAAAGAGACAGGGATGTTGGAGTGGTGCCCTGCGAGTGGGTTTCAGTACGGTGGACCCGTCAGACTTGTGTTCAACGTGGCTGCCGCGGTTCGCCTGCCCAGATCTGGTCAGCGAGAGGGGATTTTGGGCCCGAGCACTTCCTGAGGAACAATGTGAAGAAGGAGCCGTTCTTTCCTTCTGGTTGGATAACACAGGACGAGTGTTTTACCGGGTTAATGGCGGCTGTCCGATCTTCTTCTTCAGCGGTGTCCCTGCCGGAGAGCCGGTATGGGCGGTCATTGACATTTACGGGCTGACACGTGGAGTACAGCTACTTGGTGAGTTCACATTTCTCTTATATGAAATATCAAGTTTCAAGAAGTTATAATGTCCCGTCAAGTTCTAAACCAAGAAGTCATCAAACTGCCTGAAGCTGGTTTGTCTGACATCTCTGTGAAAGAACTCTCTACGCAGATCAGATGATGTGCCATTCAGAGTTTGCTCCAAGTGGAATTGCTGAGCTCCAGGTCGGCGTGTAATGTGGGCCAGTATCTGAGCTGCGCTTCACTGAGCTCGTGCTGATCGCTTGATGAGTTGTAAAGTTCACAGAGGCTAGTTTGTTTTCGCTGTGCCGAGCACATTTAAACAATTTAAATTCACAACATTTAAAAATAGAATCCTATATTTATACACTCTTATCCTAATTACAAAAACTGCCCAATGGAAAAAAGATTGGAGAGATTGGAATGTTGCCTAGCAACACTTTCGCTTTAAAAATGAAAAACGTAGGCTGGGGAATAAAAAAAAAAGTAAGAGTGAGAAAAAACTATTTGTGTTGAACAAAATCAATGAAAGTCAAAGTTATTCCATTCATAATTCTGTTTTATTGAGATTCTGTGGAAACAAAGTCAGGTTTAATTAAGGCAATTAAGCATTCAGTGACATCAATTCTGCCTTTTTTATTTTTTATGAATTTGTAATGCATGCAGATTCAGAATACAGTTGTTTTTGTTGTTTGGTATTATTAATCAGCACATTTTTAAAGGTAAAATATTTTTTTTAGGTAATTTCTTCGCCTAAAAAACTGATTGGCAGCTGTAAAAGGTTAAAGGTTTACAGTGTTTGGAAAGTGACTTTATTATTTGTTCAAGTAGTTAAACTACTGTTAAACTACCATTTTGCAAAATTAGTTTTCTTTTAGTTGTAATAGAATGCCACCAATGCACAACATTTATACTAAATATGATCTTGCTTCATTAAATCTGACATTATTTTGTGTATCGCTACTAAAAGACAACATAAAAAAGAGGTTTACACTATACCGTTTAAAAGTTTAGGGTCAGTAAGGTTTTTATATTTCATTATTTATTTGCTCACCAAGGCTGCATGTATTTGATTAGTAACAGTAAAGTTGTGAAATACTATTATAATGTAAAATAAACTGTTTTCTATTTCTATTGTTTTGAAAAGATCTGAGCTACTATCACAATACAAAAAAGTAGCAATTTTACTTTAAGTTAGTCACTCCCCTACACTGTTTTTGGCAATTTACTGTAAGTGCTTTTTTTGATCACACTATTCTGAAAAGGCTCTCTCTCTCTCTCTCTCTCTCTCTCTCTCTCTCTCTCTCTCTCTCTCTCTCTCTCTCTCTCTCTCTCTCTCTCTCTCTCTCTCTCTCTCTCTTTCTCTCTCTTACGTTTGAGTAAAAATAGTCAATGTTTCCACAGAGTCAGATAGCAGTATGTCTTAGCAATGGCAAGCATAGACTGTGTGTGTGTGTGTGTGTGTGTGTGTGTGTGTGTGTGTGTGTGTGTGTGTGTGTGTGTGTGTGTGTGTGTGTGTGTGTGTGTGTGTGTGTGTGTGTGTGTGTGTGTGTGATATCAGGGGTCAGTATTGGTGTAACATCCGTTAACCAGCTAGACTATTTTAAAATTCACTATATAACCCGATCTCAACTTTAAAAACGTACTGGAAACATGCAAATAAACACAAACATCAAGCCATATTTTGCTTCTGTTATCCAGCTAGCAACATCCTCTATGTGTATTCAAGCTTATTTTCAGTTGCACTTTGCCTCTGTATAAATAGACAGACATAGTTGGTTTATAGATGAACCATCCTCAAGCGATCCGCACGCACTGTGCTCTCTCGCATTACCTCTGTCGCTTCCAAAACGTGTTTATTGTCAGATGGCCAGATGCTGTGACTAAAATCGCCTCCTGTTCTTACTAATGCAGATCACACCACATCTGGCATTTTGTCAAAGTGTTTCAATTCTAGATGGAAGGTCCCTTGTACTGTATGTCATCACATATTGCCTACAAGTAAATTTCATTCTGTGTAGGGATATAGTATTTTAATTGTTAAATATCAGCATGACAGAAATCATTTAAAATATTAAAAGAGAACCAATGCACATGCCTCCTTCCTTTTGATCTTCCGTTTCATGGCCCCAGTGTCACTGAAGCTTCCATGTCTCAATAATTCCTGTTCAGACTAGTCAGCGTCAGCTGAAGGCACTTCAGTAGAAGGCAGAGACGTCAAGCCCGGAAACTAAAAACAACCCAGAGAGGAATATCTACTGCGTCTGAGGACGTTTCTGCTGATGCGACTGCTGTGAAAGTTATAGCAGACCAGTAATTTCCATCACTGAAGCTCTGGTGTTCTCATCAGCGGCTGTCCAGTGTGGATGGCCAATGCCAAAGTTCTTACTGACTGAGGTCAAAATGAAAAACCACCCAGTGCAATTATACTGATGTTGCTGATTACAGGCTACACGAGCAATAGAGTTTTACAATATATGAAAAAAATATGAATTGTGCTTACCCATGCAAAACTTACTGCCACAGTGCTAGGGTGTTGAAAATAGTTGTGCTGCTCAATATTTAGGTTTATACCTTCTTTTCTGGGATTCTTTGATGGATATAATTCTGGCATGACAGATGGTGCAGGCTGATAGGTCCTTAACTCATTTGGTAGCGTTTTCACAAACCCTCCACCTTCCCCAGCTCCACCTGTATAGATCTGCTTCAGGGGTTATTTATATAAGGGGTCTTCAGGGGTCTTATATGCTCACAGAGGCATGTCTGTGAATGTATTGGCAGTAGCAAGTCTCTGTACTTGCTCTGCAGCAGCGTAGCAGGGGAAACGAGAATGGAATTGTGGTTGCTAGGGTTTTCTGGTTGGTTGCTAGGTAGTTGCTTATTGGCCCAGGGGGCCATAATAGCATGATTCTGATTTTAAATGCAATGTGTGTTTGTTTTACAGACAGCAAGATTGTGCCAGCTGAATATCTCTGCCCTGCTTTGACTCATGAAGGGATGGATGACTGGCATCTGTCAAGCAACTGCTCTGAGCTTGACCTCCAGGACGGTCTGCCATCCTTCTCAAGCTCTCCAAACACCCTCAACTCAGTGCTGTCACGTCAGCTGAATGATGACTTGCATTTTCACTGTGTCCATGGCAACGGTCTGCGTCTGCTGACTGAACACATAGCGGTGCGTTATTATAACAGACGTGAGGATTGTGCTCTGGTATTCACGCATCGACCGTTGCGCTGTGGAGAGTGTGTGTTCCTAAAGGTCTCGTTGAGGTCATCTGCCCTTAATGGATTTTTGTCTTACGGATTCACTTCCTGTAACCCGGCCCATATTAACCCAAAGCACCTGCCGGTCAATCCAGACGACCTGCTGGACCGCAAAGAATTTTGGGCTTTTAGCTGCCTGACTTCACCACTTGTGGGTGGTGATATCATCGGTTTCCGGGCAACTGCAGAAGGGGAGGTGCTTGTGAGTCATAATGGAGGGAGAGCCTGTAGAGAGATGTGTGTGGATAATTCCACTCCTCTGTGGATGATCTTCGATTTACACACTCACATCAAGCAAATCAGCATACTGGGTAAAAAAAAAAAAAAAAAAAATGCTCTGACATAATGTGAAGATGCTTGTTTGTTTTTCCTTTAATTTGGTTGTAATAGATTTTTTATTATAATATGTGACCCTGGATCACAAAAGCAGTCATAAGTCGCTCAGGTATATTTGTGGCAGTAGCCAACAATACATTGTAGGGGTCAAAATTATCGATTTTTCTTTTATGGCAAAAATCATTAGGATATTAAGTAAATCATGTTCCATGAAGACTCTATCCATCCCATCCTAACAAACCATAAATCAATGGAAAGATTATTTATTCAGCCTTCAGATGTATAAATTTCAATTTCAAAAAATTTACCCACGTGACTGGTTTGGTGGTCCAGGGTCACATATTTGACTTTTTTGATATTTAATATTATTAAATGCATTTTTTATTTTATATATATAAATAATTTATAAATAATAATATTTTTTGTTTTGTTTTTTCTAGGCACGTCCTTTGGTTACACTGCATCCAGTTCAGAAACACAGAGGTCCATCTTTAGTGATGCCAGTCACACCTCAGCCAATCAGAGACACAGAACAGCAGTCATGGGCTTTACTGACATCTTTCAGCTCCGCCCACAGAGCCTCAGCAGTTCTGCAGGTGTGTTCCTGTCTCTCATTGTTATTCTTTTGTTGATTTACCTAATTCTTTAATGTATTTCTCATTGCGGTTTTCTATGTGGTTGTTGTGGTCCCCAGGGACCACATTCAGTTCACTGTCTTCAGAATCTCCAAATACCCCATCATGCTGTGTGATTACTGGTGAGGAGTGTTTGATTTGCTGTGAGAGGGCAGTGGACTCAGTGCTGTACGCGTGCGGACACATGTGTGTGTGCTCAGTGTGTGGTGGCAAGCTGACGGAGATGTCAAACCCGTGTTGCCCCATGTGTCGCAGCCCAATCAGAGACATCATCAAAATTTACCGCAGCATGTAACCTGGCAACAAACAGGATCCCAGTACCTGGATGGTTCTCAAGAGGCCTTTAACAGGTCATTGTCCTGTTCCAAAAGGATTTTTCCCACATGTCCATCTAAAAGGCTGCTTGTTTGAGCTCTGCAAGGAAGAGGCACTAAATGGCTGCTTAAAACGACTTATCAAAAATGCAGAGAAAACCCAGAAGTGACTGTGCATATGCGAATGGCACAATATTAATGACATTAATATAATCTCAGATTCTATAAATCATAAATCTTATGGCTAGATGTGCACAATGGAAAGTCAAGGTACTAAAAGATTAATTCTGATTTTTTATTTGATAATGTCCTAGTAACTTCATACAAAACTTTTCACATGTTTTTTTCAATGTTTGTTCCCCCACCAACTATTCACATTTATCAGGAAATAAATATTTATTTGACTTGTATACTTTAAATCAATCCAGAGTTCGAATCTATGAACTGCCTTGTGGATTTGATCTGTTGCTAATTATTTATTTATTTTCTGCAAAACAATAAACTAAAAAACTAGATATGTTTTTACATGCCAAAGTAGACATTCACAATATTGTAAGTGCCAATAACTTTGATCTATGTTCATTGTGTAATAAAACTATTACTTTAATGATATCCAACAACAGAACTTGTTATTTATTGTTACAGTGAATATATAAATATAATTATAGGTTTTTATTACGTGCAATTGTGTTTTTATTTTAAGCATTTGTAATCTGTATACACCCTTGTTTTTTGTGAAAATGCCGTGATTGACGACTTACTGACTGATTTATATATTAATAAACAGACACAAACACACAGAAACCATCAAGCTTGTGATTAAGATGGAAAACAGCACTTGGACATTTATTATAAGACTCAGTTTGAAAATGAAGTGATTTAATAGGAATAGCACCATGTTTAATTACACAAACAAAGAGACATTTACAGATAGATAGACAGACAGACATTCTGAAAGTGCATATAGTCGGTAAACAGACCTTGATGTATTTATTTAGTAAAACAAAAAAAACAAAGAAATTTTAAAAGAAGCCTTCTGCAGCACATCAAGACCAGCTAACTAAATAACTAAAAGCCTGTTCAGTGACAATAACATCACATCATCCAGCAGAAGTGGGAGTATACAGCATATAAACAAGGTGTCAATCAACAGTTGGGACTTGCTCTGTTTGTGTTTCCTTTGATTTTGTGAACAGAGACGGAATGTCTCATTTGAAATAAAAAGAAAACACGTTTTGATTGGGGTCACGGTCAAGATAGAGTGTTTAAAATGAATGCTGTTTGGTAATGGGAAATCATTTATTCTGGTATCCTTTTTTGTTTCTGATGGCAGAATCAAAGAACTCTAGCTCCTCCTCTCCAGGAAGTTGGAGGGCACCCATCCCTTACGTGTTTTAGCCGAGTCAAGCACACGGCAGAACCACCATCCATTAGGGTTTCTCTCCAGGACCTCCAGCCTCGTACCTGCAGGAAAGCTCATGGTCTCTGCATCACCGTAGTAATCGGCAATAGAAACGTACTCCTCGCGCAGGTTGTTGTGGATCAGATGAGGTTTAGGCTTCACCATTGACACCGGTACCTTACGCCTCATGCTCTCGGTATTACCTACACCGGAAGAGGACGTTTGGTCGTTGTAGCTATGTAGTGCGGCATGATTAGTCACCATGTCGTTCCTCCATCCTGTGGGAGTTGTGTGCGTATTAGTGTTGTCCTTAAGGACGTTCTGAGGTCTGACGGCGAGCTGCTTCACGCCAACCCTGCAGTTCTGCTGGTTAGATCTGTGTCCGCCCTTCAGGCTTTGGTTAACACGCTGCTCGTTCTTCTCCAAACTTACGCATTTACCCATCTTTCCAACATCTACCTGCACCGAAATCTCCAACTCAGGAGCTGCACACCAAGACGTCTCAGAACTAACCTTCTCGGTGGTTTTGGCTTCTATATCACTTGTTTCTGAGCTTTTGATTGGCTGTAGATAGTAAGTGGGTGCCCATCCCTCTTCGTTCCCCCAGCGGACGAACCACCAGCCGCTCTCCTGCTTCTCCAGCACCTCCACCGGCACTCCCGCAGGAAAGCTGAGCTCACACGGCTCTTCTCGTTGGTACGCTGAAGTAGTGCGGTACAGGAGGGAAGATGGATCTGAGAATCTCATCTGGAAGTCATCCCATGAGCCATTTTCTGACTCCTCAGATGTGCAGGAGGTCCTGAACTGCATCCGGCCTGGTTGCTCAAGGTTTCGGGGGCTTCTGAGGGAACTACAGTCTTGGTTTGCGGGTTTCGGACGCACGGATGGTTTGCATTTAGACTCATCAGCCTGCTGTTTGAGGTAAGGTTGCTTTGAGTGTGCGTAGAGTGTCGTATTGGTGTCAATGCTGGGCTCGATTGTAGGGGCGTCATATTCCGGTGGATCCCACATAGATGCCCGATGGGCCGCAGAGGGCGAGTATATGTCAGAGTAACTGTCCTTACACTGTGGGACAGATCTGAAGCCACCGTTCGCATATACACCCTCATCATCCTCTTCACCCCCCTTGCCCACAGTAAAGGAAATGATGCGCTGACACAGAGGAGGAGGGGCTTTAGTCGGTGCGTCTCCTCTGAGAAACAGCTCGGGGTCAAATTCAAGGCCCACTGCTGGAACATCATATTCTGGTTCCTCATACACTCGTGGACTTGCTAGGCTCACAACCTCAGACTCAACACATGGAAGTGAGTTCTGCTTTTTGATTGGCGGAGCAGGAGGTGGGACCTTGGGCCGGGTCAATGTACTGGTTTGGCGGTTCAAGGTGGGCTTCTTGCGTTTGTCAATGTAAGAACAAGGGGCCCAACCCTCCTTCTCTCCAATCTGGACATACCACCAGCCTCCAGAGTTCTTCTCAATGACCTGTAAACATACACAGCCTTTAGGTCTTCCATAGAGATACTTATGTATTGTTATTTGCAGCTAATAGGGATCATTGGGCTTAGTTGTCACACTTTTGAATATTGTAGTTTTTTTTTACACTGGTATAGAATAAAAAAAATTGTACTATTTAAAAAAGGCATTTTCAAAAATATCACTACTGTTTAAAAGTTTGGTGTCTTTAAGATTTTTTTGTTTTTGAAATATTTTTTTTATGCTCACCAATGCTTGCATTCATTTTGTGATATTGAAAAATATTTTTTATGATTTAAATAAACTGTTTTAATGTGATGTCGATAACAACAATTACATTTTCAGCATCATTACACCAGTCTTCAGTGTCACTTGATCCTTCAGAAATCATTCTAATATGCTGATATGGTGCTCCAGAAACATCTCTTATTATTATAAATGTTGTTTTTGCTGCTTAATATCTTTATAGAAACTGGTAAATTTATTTTAGGATTCTTTAATAAATAAAAAAAATTCAAAAGAACAGCATTTACAGTATTTGAAATCAAAATCTTTTGTGACAAATAGAAATGCCTTTACTGTCACTTTTGATCAATTTAATGCATCCTTGCTGAATACAAGTAGGCCTATTAATTTCTTTCTTTCAAAAAAAACGTAGCCTACTTAACTCAATTCTTTGAATGGTAGTGTATTATTCTCCAAAACCCCTAAACTGTAAATGACAAATAATTCCATGTAGGCTACTGAACAGTGTCGTACGTCAGCTTTCTGTCCTCCGTTGAAACTGATCCCATCTGTCAAGCAGGACCGGAACTCAGCGATGGTGTAATACTCGGCTTCAACAGTAGGGGGATCTGGGGGCTGCGGTAACTGAAATCCCTGTGAAGAGAAGAATATGCTGTTCAGCATAATATAAACCACAAAATGACCTATTTGTGTGTGTTGTGTGTGTAATGGAGAGCAAGAGGAAAAGAAACATGAAGAGAGGGAAAATGAGAGAGACATACTGACCAGGCTGTTTTCTCGACGGGGAGGTGGTTTTTGATTGTTTGATGGGGATCCTGGATTCAAAGGGAAAACAAATCAAAACACAAAATGTGTTTACTATCTTTAACACATTACACGAAAGAAAAACATTATAATCAATTAAAAGAGGTAGAAAGAAAAAGAGATAGGAAATAAAAGAAAGAAAATGACAAAAAAAAGGAAAGAAAAAAATTAATGAAAGAACAAATCTCACTGGTCTCAACGCTGTGGAATCTCTGAGGTGCGACTCGAGCAATGGCAGGAGATGGAGGGACAGTTTTGGTCTTTAGTGCGAATGGTGTTGAAGACACATTTGCTTCAGAAGCAGACGCAGATACACAAGCATCGGGCACTGACACAGACACACTGCTATCTGAGACAGACAGACGCACACTCGAGTCTGTGTGCTGGTTGACCTGATCATCCGAGTCTCTCTCTGAGCTACTGCTGCCCATGTTAGCAGCTGTGCTAATGCTGCTGTTTCTGTCAGTGTGTGTATTGTTACTGTAAGCATCAGTCTGCTCTCCATCGCCGTTGTACTGTGTATATGTGTCAGTCTGCGAGTGCATGTATGTGTTTGCTGAATGTATTAGTGTGTTGCTGTTAAGATGTGCATTGGTGTCAGGTTGTGTATGCGAGTGCCGTTCGTTAATGGGTTTCTTGTTCAGGAGGTTGCTGATCTCCATAAGGTTTCCGATGATTTCCACCTGACCATGCACAGCTGGTTTATTTGGCTCTGTTGCCTGGTTACCAGCCATGGCACCATCTTGCATTTTCCTCAGGTAAGCAGCCGGGGCCCATCCCTCCTTACCACCATAACTGAGAGGGGAAACCAGAAAGAGAGAGATAATGCACATGCCTAAAAAAACAAGTACAGTTCAAAAGTTTGGGGTCAGAAGTAAAGATTTGTTTAATTAATTATTCCTTCTATTTAGCAAAGATTAAAAGGTTCAAAAGTGACAGTAAATATATTTATAATGTAACAAAAATATATATATTTCAAATAGATAAAAATGCTGTTCTATGGAACTTTCTATTCAAGAATGAGTCCTGAAAAAAATGCCTCACGGTTTCCACAAAAATATTAGAAATAACACAGAAGAAATGTTTCTTGAGCACCAAATCAGCATATTAGGCTACGTTCACTCTACAAGCTTTATTGCTCAGATCAGATTTTTTTGTATAGCGGTCTACATTGTTGTTTTAAATGTGGCCAATATCAGATTCCAGTGTGGACAGATCATGGTCCTGGACTGTCCCACATGCACAAAAAAACGATAAAAAGACGTGAAGCCGCACGCTGTTATACAGAAGTAAACGTGGAGGACATTAAAGTGATTACGCATTTATTTTAGTGTGATCTATCGTGGAAGCCAGTGAATTTATGTGAAGGCAATATTAAAAACAAAGACGAGGATGCAAAAAAAGAGTTTTTAACTCTGTAATACTTATAAGTTCTGATACCTTTCCCAACTGTCTTGATAACTTTGGGAGTGTAAAATCTTTGAAGTGACTCCCATGAGGCCGAATTGTGATGAATGATGCTCTAGAGAGTGACGTAAAAGTCCATGAATTCCAATATGACTGTTCAGACTGAGGTCGCCTTGCAAAACATCAGACCTGTATCGGATTTAGTACCACTTATGGAAGTGGTGCAAATCGGAATTGAAAAGATCAGATTCCATGTGGTTTGTCATGAGAAAAACAGTCACATGTGAGCAAAAAAAATCTAATTCGGGCCACTTTTACCTGCAGTCTAAATGAAGCTTTAGAATGATTTCTGAAGGATCACGTGACACTGAAGACTAGAGAAATGAATCCTGAACATTCAGCTTTACCGTCAAATAAATTACTTTAAATACTGTAAATAAATTGTCATAAAAATTACATTTTTAAAAGTATAACAACCTTGCATAAAATAACAATACTGCCTAATATTTCTGATCTTCCCTTGACTATAGAATGAATCAAAGAGGCAAGAAGGTCAAAAAAGAGAGTTAGGAAATAAATCCTATACGAGACAATTAAGTGAGTGTTTTCCCAGTTGTTTACATCCCTGACTGCTGACCTAGCAAATGTTATAATCGCATTTACTGTTTCTGCAAAAACCCGATAAATACTGAGTAAATTCCAGCAAAAGAAAGCAAAGCATATTAAAGTAGCTCAAAGTGAAGAATAAACATGTGGAAGAAGAGTTTACCGTATGAACCACCATCCCTCCAGATTCCTCTGGATGACCTCAACAATGACGCCACTCTCAAAGCCCAGCTCATCCTGACTAGAACTGCTGAAGGACTGAACTGTAATATACCACTCTGCTACAAACAAAAGAGGAAAGAGAGCACATTGTATATTGTCCTGCATCTGGATACATACATAGACAACCGAATGCAATGCTTAGACGTAGGGTCCTAAGTTACTTTCTATAGTTACTTATTTCTCAGTTCTTGGCTCTGTGTTGTATTTCAATTATGTGGTTGTGTTATATATTTGCAGTTTCTCCTGAGATTTGTCATTAAAGACTGTTATTTTGGATTTCCCTCTTCGCTGTGTGCTAACTACTACAGCTAAATATTACACATTTAAAAATTTCATTAGGGCTTTTCACACTTATTTCTGGGTCATTCTGGGTCAAGGCATGTGAATTTCAGGCATGTGATTGGTCGTCTATTTCTCAGCACTTGCGCACTGAACGAGTTTGGCACCGCAATGCTGTTAACACTGTAAAACTGGTGCTATTAATCGCTGGTAAAAAAGTGGCAGTGTGAAGTGTTGCTTTACCCGCCGCCGTTAAACGTTTAGAATGACGATAACCCAGGGTTGAGAACAGTTGAAAACCTTGTTGAATTTTACATGCAAATATCAAACCTTGTATTAAAAAAAAAAAATGTAAGTGCTGTGACAGAATTTTTTGCAATTACTTATAACCAACTGGTCAGTTCACACAGGTGAAGTTCATCACATTAACTATGAACATGTTCCACTGACATCTGACAACAAAAAAATGCCTTTTGCCCTAATTTCAAACAGTATGTCTGATTTATCATATCAAACTGAACAAACTTTGTGAAATGTTTTGGATAAAGGTTTGTTTGTGGTGAATTTACATATATTTAAAAAAAATAAGGTTTGATATTTTGTTGTCTAATACAATAACATACATAAATCTTTAAGCATGCCTAAACTGAAAAAATAATCATTTGGGCTACTTTATGTAATCTTGTGCATTTAGTTTGTTTGCCATTTTCATTTTGCAGTGGAAAAACCAATCAAAACATGCAGACACTGCAGAAACTAGTCTCCACCTCTAGTCATATTCTCTCTCTGTAATGTGGGTCAGCGTGTGTTGGACCCAGTTGTACAGCAAAAGCCTTCTGGACCAAGAGATGGAAAATCTGACATCTTTGCTGGAATTTCCACTCCCAGGCTGTTAAATGCTCCAAGAAAAGTGTGTGCGTGTGTGCGTGTGTGTGTGTGTGTGTGTGTGTGTGTGTGTGTGTGTGCGTGTGTGTGTGCGTGTGTGTGTGTGTGTGTGTGTGTGTGTGTGTGTGGTGTGGAGTGAGGGGGTCCCTAGTCTACGATCTGATGACTGAATGGTTTTCATCCAAGCAAGACTCTATGTGCTGACATGGCATGAACTTGCATCCATAACAGACTTAACCAACAGTTTTCACCCATAAATCTCGTGGAGCGAATGGATGGAAACTGTTAAGAGTTAAGGGTTGCGCAAGACAAAGAAAAACAGGACATTTGGCAGCTGCTTGTGTTTTACAATAGCCAGCAGCTCTGATATCTGCTGTAAAAGATGTGCCTTGTTTCTTCAACGGTTCTTAAATCAGTTTATCAGCAGCGTGGGTGGATAAATATGTAGTTTAGCAGTGTATCTTTGCCTTACTTTCTCCATTCGTTGCTCTGTGGCTGTCTCGACGTCCTGTGAGAGAGACAAGGTATGTTGCAGGAACCCAACCTTGTTCTTCAGCTGTTCTTACAAACCACCACCCTAAAGAGAGAGAGAGAGAGAAAAAAAGAGAAATTCAGTGAGCACATACCACTGATGTAACTGATTCCAGCTGTTCTTTTGAATTGGGTCACATCCCCTCTGTCTTAATAGTCCTGAGCACATCAACATAAACAAAAAGAAAATCAGATCATTAAACATTATTTTTAAGGACAAAGGATTTGGCAAAATGCATCTGTGATTAATGCAATAGAAACCAGGCTGAGGACCCCTTGGTGGATAGAGTGGTGAAGCAAAGTATAAATATGAATGTTGTACCCCTATAGTACACTTCAAAGCTATATGATCTTTATTGATGATGTGCAAGTGTCGTACTTTACATACATTTTAAATGAAACATTTACCTGAACTTTACCTAATTAATTTTTAACTTCAGATATTAACAATATCAAATATTTTTAATGCTTACGCCTTACGCTATACCGTTCAAAAGTTTGGGGTTGTTAAGACTTTTTTTTTTTGTCTATTATGCTCATCATCACGGCTGCATTTATTTGATTAAAAATACAGTAGAAACAAATATTGGGAAATATTATAACAATAACATTTTTTTTAAACGGTAGTGTATTTTACAAAATTCTTTACAATACATTTTGCATTATATTTTGCAATGCATATTTTTAACCCTTGTAGCTATATACTTCACAGATGTTTAGAAAATACCCCCAAAAAATAAAACCACAAAAATGTTTATGCTTATCACAAGAATGTTGTCAGGATAGTTGCACACACCTGCCTTGAGTTAGTGCTCACAGTGTGAAACACTCATTAGAGCAAACAAAACTAGGTTGCCAGATCCAGTTTATTATGCTGTGTAAAAAAATATCTTAAGGACCTTTACCTAGCATGCACCACTCTGCAAAAGCATCATATACTGAGGAAATTTGAGACACATAAACATATAACGTGTGTGTGTGTGTGTGTGTGTGTGTGTGTGTGTGTGTGTGTGCGTGCGTGCGTGCGTGCGTGCGTGCGTGCGTGCGTGCGTGCGAACAGAATCAGAATATTCCAAACAAATGTAAGATAGAGAGACATGTTAACAGATGTTAGAAGTCACTAATGAGGAAGAGAAATCAGACATGGCAAAAAAGAGAGCAGTCAGTGGAAGAGAGAGAGTATAGTGTTCTAAGCTCATAATGACTTAAACATAAAGAGTTCAGCAACACACACTCACACAAAGACATCTACACAAACAAGTGCACATACGCATATTAGCGTACACTTTTTCTGCAGAGGAAATATTCTGGAGGATCCATTAAGACGGTCTAAAGACCGTCACTCAAGTACCTGGCTGTGGTGGGATATTTCTCTAGTAAACCAAGCAATTGTTAATTTAAACTCTAGTAAAACAAGCAATGTTTACTTATAAATCTTGACAATAACATGTGCTAAAATTTTTCCAACATCCAAATAGTTGTAGAGGCAAAATAAAACATTTTGTCATGAAACATTAGATGGCGCAGGCTGATTGGTCCTTCAAGAGGTGGTATAATGCCCTTTCACAAGATGTAAAATAAGTCTTTGATGTCCCCATGTGTGTATGTGAAGTTTTAGCTCAAAACACCCCACAGATTTTTATATAGCATGTTCATATTGTCACTTTGAGGGTGAGCAAAAACGCATTGTTTTTGTGTCTGTCCCTTTAAATGCAAATTAACTGCTGCTCTCGGGAACAGAGGGCGGAGCTTCAAGAGCTCGCTTTTACCTCACAGACATGCACTGAAAATTTCAAAAACTTTTAGCCTTTAATGTTTAATCCGGAGTCGGACAATGATGGAGAGACTCAAGAAGAAGTGACAACATGTAGAATGCAACAGGACATTTCTGAATGGTTAGTTGATGAATTTATGTAGGCTATCTTATGTGGAGTTATCTTAGTCATTGATTAGCATATTCTTTCTTGATAATCTATAAATCGTGTTCCGGGGGCGGGTGAATTCTAGGGTTGGAGATGTCACACTAACCCGGGAGGAATGTCGTGTAGTCCCTACCAGCTGTTTGTTGTAGTCCTTAAAAAGCTATTTCTTTAAAAGAAAAAAGTTCTCCCTTTTCTTTTGAACTTTGAGCGTCCTAACTTTGCAGATGTTGCTTATGCTCAAACAGCAACATTACACACTAGCTAAAGTTAGAAAAGTGAAATCATAATCAACCACCCCTTTAACTCAATTTGTCAGCGATCACATTGTTATCTACACAGTTGATTGGTCGCTGTGGCATCAGCAGACAAATGAGCTGCAGTTCAACATTCAAATGCTTTGCATTATATGCTGTTAGTTAGCAGTCTGCAGTGCGCTTTCAAAACCCCAGCTCCACCTGTATAGATCTGCTACAGGGGTTATTTCATGTATGTTACATGTGCAGCAGCAGCATGTCTTATATGCTCACAGAGGCATGTCTGTGAATGTTTTGGCAGTAGCAAGTCTCTGTACTTGCTCTGCAGCAGCATAGCAGATCTATTCCACCTTTGAGGCTTTTTGCATGTCTTTTGAATTAAATTGGTCATTTTGTGGCAGTCATATATCCTTGTTCTCTCATTTAGCTTCCAAAAAGGTCATGAAAAAATAAAAATAAGCACAACTGCCATGAAAGACGAATCTCAAATCATGCTGCAGAACAAGATTATCTGATTTTAGACAAACTTGTGGAGTTTGCAGCTTGAGTGCTGATGTCATTAAAGCAAAAGAGAGAATAATCAAATACGAAGACATTCATGTTCTTTTTTCAATTGAAGTTTTCACTCAAAATGTAATTTTATTGATATAAGTTCATAGTAATTAAAAATGTTGCATTACATTATAAAATGCAAAATGCAAGCATTTTCACGCATGGTCTTGGACTTTTAGACCCCACTGTACATATGAGAATATGTTATGAATGTGTGTCACTCACCGCTCTCACTCTTTTCAATCACCTCCACTTTCTCTCCTGCTTTCAGGCTGATTTCTGTATTCTCTTGACGCTGATAGTCCGCCGTCACCACATACACACACATACACTCCTCTGCACCCAAGGCTTCTCCACGCTCTTTCCCTGAGGATGATGGAAAAAAACAGGCCGTGAGCCAGCTGCCTCCCCGCCCGTGTCCACCTGAACTGCGCCGCGCCATTCACCGACACCAACACAGCCCCAGCCAATCAGCACGTGGTAACAGATCAAGGGTCATCCAAGAATCAACAAGAACACAGGCCCAAAGAGGCTCAGATATGTGGAGTTAATGTCTCAACATTCAAAAGGCTCAGGTACAACAAATCCTACTATTCATCCAGTTTCATCCCGCCTTGAAGTTCCAAGGTAAAAGCTTTTGAGCAAGCACAGTTCAACCTGAAGCACATCCTACCGGCCCTGTGCCCAGGGGTCCAACCAACGACAAGACTCATATGGGCTCTGGCATCTCCTCTAAGAGGTTCAGATCCCTTCTGCAGCAGGACACAGGCCTGACTGAATAAAGAAATGGAGCAAAGGGGGAAAAGAAAGAACGAGAGAGAAAAGGAAAAGGGGTAGCTGACGAAAGGAGTGAAAGATGAGATGAGGAAAATACACCAAGAGCTAAAGGCTCAAGGGGCGGGGCAATAGAGAAAGGGGAAACAGATGCCAATCAAACGATGCTCCGCCCCTTTAAAACAGTTTAAACAGAAACATATGGCCTATGAAAATAGAGCATACTCACACAGTCAGCACATACTCACATTCTCTCCAACTTTGTTCAGATTCTCTGAAAGACATCCTACTGCCAGTGCTCTCTGACACAATAAGTGCACACAACTATGCTTCTCTATTTTTAGGAGAGAAAAAAAACTATGCCTATCAATGGTTGTTATTAGCATTAACATGATTAGAATTATTAGTGCTCTCTCACCTATCTACAAAAATCATTAATGACATTTTTGGAATGTATGCTATTGCGACATGGAAAAGTATTTAATTAGATTACACTTTTGAATAACCGAACAAAAAGCAGGGGCTAACTACCGTAACTGCCAAATGCTAATCTGCCAAACCATGACCTACGGGTTTACCAGCTTTACAGTACATGGTCATGACAGGAGGTGAAAGATTGTATTATGTATATATCATTATATACTATTTCATATATATTTATGTATTAAAAAATATATACAAATATATATATAAATATAAATATATATATATATATATATATATATATATTTCAAATAAATGCTGTTCCTTTGAACTTTCTATTCATCAAAGAATGCTAAAAGAAATGCATTTCGATTTCAACAAAAACAGTAAGTAGTGTTAAAATAAAGTCGTCAACATTGACAATAATAAGAAATGTTTCTTGAGCAGCTTAATCAGCATGTTTCTGAAGGATCGTCGTGACACTGAAGGCTGGAGTAATGATGCTGAAAATGCAGCTTAGCCATCATAGGAATAAATTACATTTTAAATTTAAAACAAAATAAAAAATAGAAAAAAGCTATGTACATTTTTTACTGTTTAAAACTTGTATTTTTGTTTTTAATGTATTTTTGAACAAATAAATGCAGCCTTGGTGAGCATTCGATACATTGGAGCATTAGGCACTCATTCAAAAACATTTAAAAAATCATAGCGACCCCAAACTTTTGAATTGTGTAACTTTGCACAAGGTTAGTAAGCAGTTCTTTCACTCATATAATATTTTCTTTGTGGCTATATTTTAAAACAGTGTGTTTTTAGTGTTTGTTCCAGTGTAATTACCCAATAGTCCTCTAATGCACTAGTGCACACACAATTGTCATTTTATCACTGATTTAATTTTTTTATGGCCAAATCAACAGCACCCTTTTATGTGATATTGCTTATATGACTAAAATGTCGTTACATTTTTATAAACAGATTCAGATTTGGAGCATTTCTGCTGAGGCTGTTATTCATGTGATCATTTCTTAAAATGTGTATTTTAGCCCTAATTTTCCAACCCTTTCCTCAAACTGCAGACGATGAGTTTGATAAACTTTTAGTCTTCACAGTACCGACGAAGCTACATTTTATTCCCTTTTTTACAGTCCTGCTTTCTCTCTTTTCTCTTTCCTTCCCTCCTGGCTCCCCCTCTCCTCACTCCTCATTCCCCCATCGGACTGAAACCACTTCCTCTCTGCCACGTCAACGGCCTCCCTCTGAACTGCTTTTCCTGAAAAATCACAGAATCTCTATCTCTCTCTCTCTCTGGCTATCTCCTTTGTCTTCATTACTCTCTCTCTCTCTCACTCTCTTTCGGTCCCCAATATCATATTTTACATGGACTACATGTCTTTGTTGCTTATTTCTTATTGCTTATGTGTGTTTATTATTCCAACAGATTAATACTTTTGGGGACAGCATTGTTGAAAATGTCTTGCTAGAATCAGTCTAGAAGAGAAAGCAGGGGTCTCTAGATGAAGTTTTAAAGCTGAAGTTTTAAAGCTGCTATGATGCTATGACCAATGACGTCAGTCTGACTCAACAATGAATATTTTAGACTGAATGCACAAGCATGACTGAACATTGAAAAATGAATTGATGTGTACTGCAAAAGTCTTATGTTCAGTTATGGAAGTACAACAAACAATATATCTAAACTAATACAAAGTAACTTTTCAATTATCACAATGTCTTTTAATTATCTTCATTTTCTCAGCAAATTTTGTGATTGATTTGATTATACTTTTAATTGATTGGCAGCCCTAAATTAACATATAAAACAATTGTGGATAACTTGAAACTTGTGATGATCAGTACCAAACAGTGACAGTTTATATAACACACTGAAAACAACAGAGCTCATATTTGTTCTCATTCTTTCCAATCACCCCGAGCAGGAATTTGCACTGGCCTACATATCACATCCACACACACATTATTATGTCTTACTCTGAGTTCATAATGTTAAATGTAACTGTGGAATAATCAACAGATTATCTCTCTTTCTGATGCACACACACAATAATATTGGGATTTAAAAGCATGCTATACACAGGCCTTAATTTGAGGTAATAATAGCATTAATAATGCTATTTCACTGTGTAATTGTGTGTATTATCTTGCAGATGTAACCTGCATCCCTTTGACATCAGCAGTCCAGGGGATCTTAAGATATTTCTGTGCAAATTGATTCCAGCTGTTGAAAAGATGTGCTCCCCATAATGTAATGGTAAAGCAGCTTATCCTGAGAAAACACTTTGCATTAGACATGCAGAGGACAACTACTGCTAGGTCATCCTGAAAAGGTTGGTCAGACTTTCAGAATAATGGTAGATGTGTAACAATAACCAGTAAGGTTCAGGACAATTAAACTAAGCTAAAAACAGATAGAAATCATTATCAGATACAATCTAACAACTACTGCAAACACACAAGAAAGCTGCTAATGTTGAATGTGGGTTATTGTGGAACTGCCCTCAAACCAACATGCACAGAAGTGTTTCAGACCATTCACCCTTAATCAACTTTAATACCTTTAAATATACCACTGAATATAGCCTTACTAAACTGCTAAATCTAAGTTCAACAGCACAACCTAGTGTACAAAAACCAACTCAGTACATTCTCAACTCAGGTTCAAACTCATGTGCATAAAAATATGTAGGTAAAACAATATGTAGATTGCTTTACACTCTTAAAAAATATATATATTCTATATGGTTCCATGATAAACATCAATGGAACCTTCCATTGCACAAAATGTTTTTTGAAGGCATCACTGCGAGAGAAAAACACCCTTTTGAAACCTTTTATTTTTATGAGTGTAGAATAATTTATTTTTCTGTTACTAAATCTGTTTATTACATGCCATGGAAGGTAAAATATAATAAGATTAGCCATTACCAGAACATTAAGAAAACTGTCCAGAAATTACAGAGTAATAGTTTAGGAAATGATCATCATTAGATTATAGTGACAATTGGCATTTAAACTTTCTAGATCTTGTAGCACCGGACAACAAAGAATTTTTTATATTTCCAGAAAGTTGTGTATGCTTTATTGACAAAGGCTGTGCACAGTAGAACTGAGGTGTCATTAACAAAAGTGATTTAAACGTGTAATGTGATCATTTTCACCTTCCCCAAATTGAGGTCACAATGTGAAGTCTCACCACTTAATCAAATCACACACTTGCTGTTCCAGAGGATTCCTGACCAATGAGTAACTGTTGTTGTGGTGACCACACAGCGCTTCACACCCCACGACTAAAGCCACCAGAACTAAATACATGATGAGAATTATGCTGCTGAGTTGCATCTGGCTGTTGAGTACAGTTTGGAAATATGCAGTGTTCCATATGAATTCAACATTATAAATGTACAGTAGGAAATCTGGACCGCCTAACTGGTAAATACGGTACTTCTGTAGCCTGGCATGAAACATTTGAATAATGTTTAAACTTAATAGATTATATTGGTCTAATATTAAATAATACATATATATTTGTTTGTTTTTATTGTTGGTTGTGAGATCTTAAAGGGCACCTATTATGACATTTAAAATGTTCCTAATGTTGTTTAGGGAGTCCCCAACAACAGTTTTACGTGCATGCAATGACAAAAAACACTTTTGTTTTCGTATAATATGCATTTATTTTTACCTGATTTGCTCAACGACTCCCAAATGAATCGTTCAACGACTAATTTTTCCACACCCCTCCTTTGCGCGACGCTAATCTGCGTTGATTGGTCAGATGACCCAGCAGTGTTTACAGAGATAATACTTATTGTTTAACACGGAGTACAATGATGCTTTTATCAATTAAATCGTGTTATAATAATGATTATAGTCCACTGCTTTGTAGTTTGTAGTAAAAAACTAAAAATAAGATAAAGAATTTAATGTTATGTTAGCGAGCATAGCCCAGAGTTCAAGCACAATCAGTCTTTATTTGCATTAGCAATATATGCATAAACATAACGTTTTTACAAAAAAAAATGCAGTTACGTAACTACGAGGTATTACTCTATTATTTAAGACAACTCCGAAAACAACGACAAACACTTCACATATCTCAATAGGGATGTTCGCCGGAGTCTAATGTGACGTCACGATATGGGCGTGGTCGCGAACTGGTTGGCAGAAAGAACCAAAACATGTCGCAGACTCGCAGCAGTCTACCTGTGTTTTGTCAGCATATGCTAATTATTTGTCCGAAGAACCAAAAAAGAGATATAAGGTTAAGCTTTTATATAACCAGGGTTCATGTTCTCTGCCTGATCAATATCACCTGAGTGAGAATTGGAGCAAAAGCCCGGACACATGGCCAGATTTGACATTCGGTAGTAAAAAACTAAAAATAAGATAAAGAATTTAATGTTATGTTAGCGAGCATAGCCCAGAGTTCATATTGAAAAAGCACAATCAGTCTTTATTTGCATTAGCAATATATGCATAAACATAACGTTCTTACAAAAAAAATGCAGTTACGTTACTACGAGGTATTATTCTATTCTTTAAGACAACTCCGAAAACAACGACAAACACTTCACATATCTCAATACAATTGCCATTGAAGACCTAGAAGCTAAACGGTGCTTACTCAACAAAAAAAAATTATTATTAAGCATGCTACATAAAACATAAAAGCAACAATTATTAATAACACTTACAGGTTGTGATACGGAGGAGGAAGCCGATGCAAATACACTTAGAAATGAACCTTCCTTCAATATCAGCCGGCTCGCGAATCCAAGTTTGATTGCATTTAAAAAGCAATCTCTTCAAAATGGCGCGAACAAAGCACAAGGCTCGGACTATACTTCTGTGGTATAGTTGTATATATGAATTGTAGCCACTGAGTCTTCAAATGCTCCTCCTTGGGCAGATGAAAAAAGTTTGTTTTTGAGTCGCACTTCAGAACCATAGACATGTATATAAGAGTTCAGAACACAGCGTCTCGTCGCCATGATATTTTCCCTGGCCTTGGAGCGCAATAAGTGGGCGTATCGTATTCAAATAACTTGACAAGTTGACGTCATCTAGTCAGAGAAAAAGCTTCGGTCTTCTAACGATTCATAAAAATGACTCCGAGTCGACTCTTACTTTTGAAAGAGAATAACTTTATATACGGTACACTTTCATATTTCAAACTTTGCAGGATGTTTTTGTTCACTTAGATCTATGTTACACACTACATGAAAGGTAAATTTCAAAATTCCATAATAGGTGCCCGTTGAAGGTTTTTTTTTATTTTATTTTTATTTTTTATAGTAGCCTATGGGTATATTTATGACTAAGCATTCAATTTAAGCTTACCCATCATTTTTACCTACAAACTTCCAGAAAACGTAACAAAAAACTTTCATAGCTAAAGCATCCTCAATATAGCGCATGTCCAGTACTTTACATTCAGGTACAGCGTGTAAAACAAGATTTAATGATAAGAAAGGTGAAAGGTCTAATGAGGGTGTTGTCGGTATCGATAGCCTACTGCACTGAACAAGTTCTTCTAGCCTAGAACATTTACAGATTTGGAGTTCCGTAGCCCACACCCAAGGGGCGTCTCATGTGTGACGACGATTCCTGTTTACATGCTTTTGGGCGTCACTGGCAGCATGGTGACTCAGAAACAGAAGGCTGATGTGGCTCAGTATTGTAAGGTGAGGATTTTTTAACTGGATAATTTAAATTATTTTGTATACACAAGGATAAACAGGGTAAGACAGACGCATAGCTCATATGACATGACAAGCAATTCCATCACACTCTTCCACTGTGACAGGGGACCAAAGTCAGATTTGTCAGTGCTTTTTCCCCCCTTCATTTGTAGAGTCGTTTGAGCGTCAATGCTTTACTCTATCTATGGGATTATTTGCTATTCCTTTCTGTTTCCACATGGATATATTGTCACCATTATGTTGTGTGACACTTGTTGTATGATTTTCTTTCTCCCGTAAAACGCAAAGGAGATGTTAAGAGGAACCGATAGCCACAGTCACCATTCAGTTTCGTAGCTTTTTCCATACAATTGAATGGTGACTAAACCTGTCATTTTGTCTAACACCTCCTTTTTTGTTCATTTATTGTTTGGTGAAGTGTCTATTTTAGAACAATTTTATGTAATTTATTTTTAAAGGTTATGGTCATTGGTCGTGCCTCTGGGACAGCACAGGCTTAGTTTCATAGTCGGAACTGTGATTACTGTCAACAGACGGTCAAGATAGACTCACGCGCCCCCGGTACACCGGAGCCACAGCTCGAAAACTGGAATCACTGGGCACGCTCCAAACGCGACTTTAATCGAGTTGAATTGGCTTTTCAATTTTGAAGATATTAAATGTCTATAGGCTAAGTAACTCAAATGACGCCACTCGTGAGGTTCGTAGTCTCTGAGGCGCAATCCTGTTTGTTTTTGGCGCCTCTAGCGTCCGTATAGTGCAACAACTTTCAAGATTTTTTTGGGGGGGGAATGATAAAAAATAGTTTCTGTCTGCATTTTAAACTGTATTAAAGGAGTCTCCATTAATGCTTCCCACTTGCTGGCTGCCTTTCGTTCGCTATCTAACCCAAATTACTCATAAAAAAAAGTAATTTGTTTGTACTTTTTCAGTTTTACTTTTACAAAACTAATCTGCAAAGGCATATGTCATGATGAATATCAAATAGGTTATCCAGAAATTATTTAACATAATTTTTTATGTTTGTAGTTAGGTGCTCGAGATTAACTTTTGACATTTAATTTATTAACTTCATTCTGCTGTCTGTCCACTTAGAATACTATTTTATTTTACTAAACCAAAATTGCTGATGTGCATCAGTGGACGTATATCAGATAAAAGTCATCCAAATGCCTCTGGATTTGGTAACAAGAAGTTGTTTGTTCATGCAGTGTTGTGCAAGAGGATGAAGCTTCCCTGAATCAATAATTGCTCTTGGTACCGAGTGGCCGTATTCTTGTGTGTGTGTGTGTGTGTGTGTGTGTGTGTGTGTGTGTGTGTGTGTGTGTGTGTGTGTGTGTGTGTGTGTGTGTGTGCGTGTGTGTGTGTGTGTGTGTGTGCGTGTGTGTGTGTGTGTGCGTGTGCATGTGTGTGTGTTCACACACCCAATGATTGTAATCATTTTGTTGTTAATTTTAAATGGTCTGGGGCTGTTTTGAGTTTTATTTATTCAAGTCGCTCCACTGAATGTCGTGATGTTATTTTAGTCATTCTAGTTCCAGGACCGTCACATGTTTGACAGTCTGTCATTAAGGTTCAACAGATCAGTAATGCAGATAGTAGACAGTAAACATGTACAAACAGCACAAACCTGTCAAACGCATTACATTCTAAAGGGATTGTTCACCCAAAACTAAAAATTCTTTCTTGGCTTATTTTTAGCTCATCCTGTTGAGCCAGTAGGTCTAACATAGAGCACTAATAAGGATATGTGTGTGTGATGTAATTCAGCATTTTTAAGAAACATCGGTATTATCAGATCCTGTCTATCTGTGTACAAATTGTAAGTCCTTGGGCCTGATGACAGCAGATGTAAACATTTGAACTCAAATTAAGACATCATCTCCTTAAGCGCAAGATCTTAAGTTCCCTGTACTTGTCTAAATAAGTATTTATTGAGATCATACAAGTGAAGTGACTAGTTCACAATGTTATTTAAGTCAGCGAGCACCGGTCATAAGGTTTGATCATTTAGATTTAATTCAGCCTAGCACACTGATCAAATTCCAGACATTCATTGGACTGATTAGGTTAAACACAGTCCCTGATAAGAAAGTGTCCCTTGTGTGTTTGTTAGAAACTCTGCACTTTAGCACTAAAGCTCCTGGATCAGCAGAAGTTTGCACTGAAGATTGCATGAATGTACTCGGATACAAGTAGTACTGATTGTGTACAGACCTTTGGATTCAGAGAGAGAAGTTAAAGACGTTGAGCTGTAGAGAGTGACTCAATGAGACCAGGGGTGTAAAAGGTGACTGTCTGCTTAGTCCACCCAAAATATCTGTCATCATTTACTCTCCCTCATGTTGTTTAAAACCTGTATGACTGACTTTCTTCTGATGAGGGTGAGTATAATTTTTCAGTGATCTATCCCTTTAAGGATCCTCTGTGTAGTTAGGTTCGTTCTTGGCGTTTACATCACAAACAGATAGACGGATTGCAACAGAATGGAAAAGAAAGCAGGGAACATAAGACACTTCAAAATAAAAAGTGGAACTAGCTTAAAGGCAGGATAGGCTATTTGTTCCAAAAAAGTGGTCTAAATGTATTTACTGTGTATGTATATACATCGTCTGTGGAAGGCGTAGGACCATAAAATGTTGGTCTATTGCATTCAGTCTGATACAATGTCCTACCGGCCTGCACCCTGTTCGCATAGACATCACTCGTCATCAGCACGTTTCATGCTATGCAGAGATAGACAGATACAGTCACCGAGCACCGCAACCAAAACAGCAGCCGCCTTTTACAGTTCCTCCTGAACCAAAACATCGAGCGTATGCTGCGTTCACGCCGTAACTACTGTAATTCGGAAGAGATGGAAACCCGTGACGTTATACTCAGAGTGGTTCTTGACTCGAATATATGCATTTCAATGGCAACACTATCAATGCCGAAATGAACCTGCAGCAGTCAGGTGGTACAGGTCAGTGCTCTAAGTTGTTTATGTTCTTTATTACTTTAATGATATGTGCTTTGAGTAGGGGTGCAACGGATCGAAAAACTCACGGTTCGGATCGTTTCTCGGATCAGAGTCACGGATCGGATCATTTTTCGGATCAGAGTCACGGATCGGATCATTTTTCGGATCAGCAAAAAAAAAAAAAAAAAAAAAGACAAGACAAATAAACACAAGTTTTGTCTTTTTGTTTATTAACACTTTTGAATTATTAAATTAAAATATATAAAATCAACTTAAAGTGCACAAGGCAAGGCATAATAGTGGGTGCGCGACGGGATGTTGTAACGCTCAAGCACTTTCAGCTAGGTGTTTAAAGCCCTCGTTTTACACAACCGAATATGGCCTCATATCTGCAGCTATAAACACACCGATAGCGTTTGTGATGGCTTTAGCCCGGTCTGATTGTGCAACAAGGGGCTGCTTTAATGCCGCGGTGATAAGCGGTTGTTGTGCAGCCTTCGTTTTCACTCCCGTCAGTGAAACACCGGCGTGATGTCGCTTCAAATGCGTGGCCATGCTTGATGTGTTTCCACTGTCATATGGCTTTCTTGTGCCACAGTTCCTACACACCGTCACGGTTTTATCCACTAACCTCTTTCCTTCATCATTATATTTGACAGGGAAGCCAAAATGCTGCCATACAGGGATTTAAATGACGCGGGGCATTCAAGCTCCTCCGTTCCTCCGCTCGCCATGACCGCGCTGTGTGTGGACTGAACATGCGCGCAACTTTTTTTTTTCACAAATCAATCCGCGGATCACTTGTGTGCCGAACCGAAGATATTGATCCGAACGGATCACGGATCAATGATGATCCGTTGCACCCCTAGCTTTGAGACATGAGGTAGTTAAAGCCGTCTCTCTTAATGCTTTTGTTTGCTCCCTGCTGTTCGCGTTCATGTGTTTTGAAGGGGGCGTGGCTTTGGAAGCGCTCTGAAGGAAGGGAGGGATCTTATGCTTTTAAAGCTAGCTCGTTATTGCTAGCCTCTCCGAAAATTGCCCACCCTACCTTTAACGTCCATGCAAAGCTAAGAACATCATGTCTGTCTCTGCAGGTATGCCGGGCTCCAGGTACGTCGGTGTGGAGAGTTGGAGCAGCAAGCAGGTAGCTGGCTGGCTTAGAGAACAGGGGTTTCGTGAATATGTGGATCTCTTGTGCTCTAAGCACCGTTTGGATGGTGCCAGCCTGCTGTGTCTTATTGAAGCTGACCTGCGGTCTCCTCCGCTGGAGCTTAAGGTGCTGGGTGATATCAAGAGATTGATGCTGGCTGTGCGGAGGCTACAGAGACAACACACAGTCCTCGTGCATTCAGGGTCAGAGGTCAGTGCGTTGTCTCCCATACACACTGACGGAACAGACCGTGCCGTCTCTAATAGCTTCACAGAGCGAGGGTCAGGAGACCACCTACACTATAATGGGGCGGTCACTACAGTTGGTGGTGAACACAGTTACTCAAACGGGAAGCGTAAGCAGTATTGTGGTCGGTTTGACCCGGAGTACTGGAAGACCACCCTCAGCACACTCTATGCCATGCTGGTGTGCGGAGTGACATCATTTGTCATGGTGCTAGTGCACGAGAGGGTTCCTGACATGAGGACGTACCCGCCACTTCCAGACATATTTCTAGACAGGTGGGTTATATCTGGATATGTGAGGTGTATGTATTTTTGGGATAAGTGTGTTATATTGCTTCACCAGTGTTAAGACAGACATATTTGAATTGCATTTATTTAAAACTCATCTGCAAAAATTCATTTTTATTAGTCAGTTCATGGCAATGAATTAAACATTCTTTAAAATGTTTTAGTAAAATAGTATCAAAATAAACATATGTAATGTTATTTACATAATGTAAATACAGTATGTAATATAACTGTTACTATGCAATGATATAACTGCATAGTACTTAGTTAATAATGTACTGTATAAAATAGTTGAAATAATAATAATTAAATATTACTTTCGTATGGAAAAAATGGAAAACGACTTGAATCATGTCTACTAGATTTTACATTATTTTACATCTATTTTATTTTGAATGTGCTTAGCAACAGTGGTCAAAATGATGATTCCTCTGATCAAGATTTTTCATTTGAATCTGTGTTTATGCTCAGTATCTTGTTTTTGAATGGTGTGAGTGTTAACACTCTTTATTTATGTGTCAGTGTTCCCAGAATTCCCTGGGCCTTCGCCATGGCTGAAGCATGTGCAGTGGTGCTGGGCTCCATATTAGTGCTGGTCTTGTTGATGCACAAACACAGGTAAACACACAGAGAATACAAACCAGCACTTAGAGACACTTTATAAAGTTTACTGTGGTCTCACAACTGTTGCATATTGTGTAATTATAATCTTCTCAGAGACAACACTGTTCTTTTCAGAAATGTCCTGGTACTTGTGCAAATACTTCATTACATGACAATCTAATGTAAATGTTATTTTCATGTTTGATCGAGGTAGTCATTAGACGGAGAGGCTTTTTCTAGATGTAATTTGAATATGTAGACTATAGTGTTTGGTTGATGCGTTTACAGTAACATTTAAAGGAACACTCCACTTTTTTTGGAAATAGGTTAAACTAGAGTTAAGCAGTTGAGTTTTACCGTTTTCAAATCCATCTTACTGTAACATCTGTCATTGTGTGTTTGTGTGATAGGTCCATTCTGTTTCGAAGACTGTGTAATTTGATGGGCACTGTATTCTTGCTCCGCTGTGTGACCATGTTTGTTACTTCACTGTCTGTACCTGGTCATCACCTGCAGTGTTCAGGCAAGGTGAGAAACATGCATGTGCATTTGGGATGGGCAATGAAGTAAGACACTTTACTGTAATCCCTGCTAAATTTCTTTGAAACAAAACAAATGCCACACAATATTAATATTGTTTCTCTCTTTGGACAGAATTAGAGTTGAAATATCCAATATGTCATATTATGTAACATAATAAATGCACAAATTAAGGAGATTCATTCTGGATAGTAGAGGGGAAAGCAGATATGTATTGTAATCAATTGTGTAGATGGTCACTCTGTTACTCAAAAGCTCCTTGGAAAGTGTTGATAGGTTTTGCACATACAACTTAAGGATAGACCATATAAATATAAAACGATAAGACTTTACAATAAAGTTTAATTTGTTAACATTAGTTAACTACATTCTTGTACAGCATTTATTAATATTAATGTTAATTACAACATTTAATTACTAATACATTTTTTTAATGTTTAAATTAGGGCTGTCAAAAATGAATCGCGATAAATCACATCCAAAATAAAAGTTTGTGTTTACATAATATATGTGTGATACTGTGTATAATTATTTATATATATATAAAAACACACAATCATGTACATATTTAAGAAAAAAAAATTATATTTATATATAAAATATGTATATATTATATAAATGTATATACAGTATATAAATGCAAATATTTCTTAAATATATACATGAATGTGTGTGTATTTATACATAATAATTATACACAGTACACACACATATATTATACAAACACAAACTTTTATTTTGGATGCGATTAATCTCGATTAATCTTTTGACAGCCCTAGTTTAAATACATTTAATTAACACTAGTTAATGCACTGTGAACCAACATGAAAAATTGTAAATGTTAAATGTAAATATAAAACATTTTCACTGTTAGATCATATTAGTTAATAAAATAACTAATGTTAACAAATGAGACCTCATTGTACAATTTTTTTAATGTTTTTGAAAGAAGTCTATTGTGCTCACAAAGGCTGTATTTACTTCAAATAACAGTGAAATATTATTATAATTTAAAATAACTGTTTTCTGTTGTAATAAAATGTAATAATTAAACATTTTAAATTTGGTGCTTGATAAACATTCGTATTATCTTACTGTCACTTTTGATCAATTGAATGCATCCATGCTGAATAGGGTGATGTGGAAATATGTTGAGTCGAGGTATTTAGTGAAATTACTGTGGAAATGTTGGGTTAAGTTGGAGATTGTATTTCATGTACTAGTCATATTTACTTTCTCTCTTCTTCATATCTGTTTACAAGAATCTTCACAAAGCAATGTACTCTTGATTTGATCTGCAAGGTACAAAGACTTGTACTTGAGCATACTTGTACTTGTCGTTACTTGAGCATAATGTCGATACTGTAAAAACAATATTTCTTGATTGTACCATCTTCCTTGATCAAGTTTTATTTTAGTTTTATTCATATTTTGAAGTAGCTTTTTTTTCTTGTTAATTTTAGTTACATTTTTAGTCATTTCGTTGTGTATTATTTCGTTTTAGTTTTTTTTTTTTTTCAGTTAATCATTATAATGCTTAAACTTAAACTTATTGCAGCTTATTGCAAAGGCTAAATATAAAATTTAACGTTTTTATTTATTGAATACGTTTTTCAGCTATTAATTAAATTTTATTTTATTTCAATTAACAGAAATGTTTGTAATAGTTTTAGTTAACAAAAGTAACTATAATATATATATACAATATTCATTTTATATTTGTGATATTTATTATTTTAATTTGTTTTTATATAAGTAAAAACAAAAATGGCTCTCTCTTTCTCCCTCTATCTTTTTATTTCACTATTTATATCTCTCTTACACACTTCAGCTGACCATCATCCATCTGTGCAGTGTGTGTGGCCATTAACCTGCATGTTTTGCAGATGTATGGTGATGCTTGGACAAAAGTGCAGCGTGCACTGGACATCTGGAGCGGGTTCGGCATGTCTTTAACTGGGGTTCATACATGTGGCGATTACATGTTCAGCGGACACACTGTTGTTCTCACCATGCTCAACTTTTTTGTCACCGAATGTGAGTGTACACAAACACTGTAGAGTTTTACTCATTTTAAATAGATAGCATACATGTACCGTGCATTTATCAGCTGGGATTCAGTGGTGTGGTCAACATCTTTTTGTGATTTTTATTTTTATTTTTTAGACACGCCACGTAACTGGAACTTCATCCACACCATGTCTTGGGTCCTAAACTTGTTTGGAATCTTCTTCATCTTAGCGGCTCATGAACATTACTCCATCGACGTCTTCATCGCGTTCTACATCACCACCAGACTATTCCTGTACTACCACACGCTAGCAAACACGCAGGCCTACCAGCACAGCCGCCGAGCACGTATCTGGTTCCCTCTCTTCTCTTTCTTTGAGTGCAACGTGACCGGACCGGTTCCAAACGAGTATAGCTGGCCTTTCTCCAAACCCTCCTTCATGAGGATACTTCTAGGATAGGCCATCTGTGTTTATGTCTAGCTCAGACTTTGGCTCCACAGTCTTCAAATTTGGAGTTTTGGGGGAATTATTTATTTTTTTATTAAAAAAAAATTTGTTTACTTTGTTTACGCTATTTGTAATGCTTTATTCTCTCTAAATCAGAACATCGTTTTGGTGACTTTAACTTCTTATAATTTCTGCCTGTATACCAAACTAAAAAGCACATCTCAAAATGCTTTTATCTTTGATACCTCATTATGCAGAATCATATTTTCCATTATCTGGTGAAGCAGGTTTGAGTTCTTACAATTGCAGATTTATGTTTCTCTAACCGTTGGACACATAGTATTTCAACTCCTGAACACTAACAGTATGTTTAACCGAGGAAGAGTGCTAATATACATTCAGTCTTTATTAAATAATGATGCCTCGTGCTGCCTATGCTATGCCATAATGGGGCAAATTGAAGTCTTACTGCCACAGAGATATAATTCTTATGTTTTTTGACACTGTTATTAATGTGACCATTGTATAGATAGTTTAAATTTTTTATGTGATTCTAGGAATAGATTGCTATTATGAAATGTTTTGCCAATATCAGCATCAAAGACACATTCAGCACTTTTATATGGACTTAAAGGGAGGTACATTGTATTAAAAAATAAAAAAGGAGGGCATTTTCATTTACCTGTATGATTTGTATTTGTATGTTTGTGCATAGTGTTTTTGAATGTAACAAAAAAAAATATTACCGGTACTGTTTCTTTTTTGTTGTTTTATTTAAATGTAACTAAACTTCTGTCTTATCATTTGGGATACCCAGAGGATACTTACTGGAATAATAAAAGTTTACAGACTCACTAAACACTTTTATATTATGCGTTTTTAATACACCAACTAGCAGCATGACAAATGTCCAGTATGTTGTATATTAGCTTATTATGACAGTTTCTATTTATACAGTTAGGTGTGATATATAAAGTAGCTTAGAATATACAGCACTGTTTGACTAGAGATTAAATGATTTAACTGTCCAACATGTGTGATCTACAATTTTTTCAATCAGACAGACTCACACCAACAAGTAAATTCAATCTATACTACAAATAAAAGTGAACTAGAAGAAAATGCTATTTAATTTCAACATTTTTCATTTTGGTGCCAGGAATCATGCATGAAATATACAATTTTGTTTAACAAGTGTCACCATCAAGATTTCGAAAACAAGGCAGAGGCTACAGAGAAAACAATGAACCTGTAAGCAACCAGACAACATTGGCATCATTGTAGATGTTGATGGTAAATAAGCCAATAAAAATCACATGAATCACATATTAATGAATTACAAATGTTAATTTATAGTTATTCATATACATTTTAAATAGGATTTATATGAAAGTTTTTTTTATTATTTTAATACTTGCTTATAATTACTTAAAGATAATAACGTTGCCTTGTTTAACTCAGTTCAGTCTGATCTGAAATTTGAACAATCAAAATGTAACTTCTTTTAAAAAATGAAGAAATATTTTAAAGTGTATTGGCTGAACTGTATCTGTATTGATTCAGTATGGGAACAAAGGGCTCTTTATTTTTTATGCAGTTGCGATTAATGCCAACACATACAAAATGAAGTGACATGATCAAACATAGGCTCAAAGTATTAATTAATTGCTCTAGAGAAATTAACTACCTTCCCATCATGAGGGAAAACCAGTTCCTATTTATTAGGACAAACTTGTCATTTTTGATTTATCACAGCAATACGATATAAAAAGGTGTGAGGTTTTCTATTCGGCCACTAACTGATCCCTCATCCGCACCTGCTTTTCCTGGATATTGCAAACATTTACAACATGGTACAGTATGATACAGCCTTTTAGAAGTCTTTACTACAACCAAATACTACTTTTAGTATCTCTGTTTTATTTTACAATTTAGTTTGAATAATTACTAAAAAATTAACATTGGTATTTAATTGGTGGAACATTACATCTAATATTCTCTTTTCATCTATCTTTTTTTTTTTTTGGCATCATGTCTTGACATGTTTAACTGTCCAGTAACTTCTCCTCTTCTCAGGTGTGTTTGTTGAGAGTGTGCGTTCTCCTCTTCATGGTGGTCTCCTGTAGTGCCGAGTGCTACGTTCAGAAACCTCAAGTTGATTTGTTATCCCCTGAAGACATAATAAACCATCTGCGAGGTGACTAAAAGTGTTTAAATCAGGGCGCGGGGATAAGAAACAATATAAAGTCTATAAAACTCGTCAAAACTCCGCGAATCACAACAATCGTATCGGCGAGGACAGTCGTTTTAAACAGCATACAGTCACCCCGAACTTGACTGCACATCACATTTTTTTATTTATAGGCCTACTGCTTTAAATTGTAATGCAACGGATACATTAAGCCTAAAATACCCTGCACAGAGTCAGGAAAGAGCAGGAAATGAACACAAAAAGCTGGCTAGTGCATAGCCTACACTGCGCCTCTCGTTTTTTTTTTTGTAACGGCTGCGGACGAATTCTTTCTGCACGCACACACAATATGACACCACACTCTGCTGCGCATGTTTAAAAAATATATAATTTAACATGCTTAAAATGTTTACATGTAAATTAACAATAAATTGCGTTACATTTACAATCCTGTAAAAACACTTCCCGTGCCCCTGGTTCAAAGCCTTTTCTTTCTGACATTTCTGCTATAAGTTATATTAAATATATAATTATGTTGTAGGCTATGTTTAACATTTAAACAATAGGCCTATTTGACTTGATTCATATGTTATTGTATAAAAAGATAAATGTAGGCCTATGTATAATTAATTCATACCAAAGGAGCATATAGTGCTATATTTTATACGCTAGGATAAGCCACAGCTGTTATAGAGGATAATGTTTGTAATCTCTCCATCTAATGTGTCCTGTTTTAAATATTGGATATCAAATAACAACATTTGCATACAGCTTTTATGGTCCTGTTTATGCTTGTTTATTTAGGTTGTGTCGACTCAGAGGGAGTAGCTCATGACTTCAACTCTGAGTGGCAGAATGACTGTTACAACTGTCTCTGTACACAGTTTGGCATTCGATGCTGTAACAAGTGAGTTTTACAGTAGTTAGCAATGATATTTAGTCCTTTCATAATCCTTCTGTGTTCAGTAATAATACAAAGCTTGTGGTGTGTGTGTGTGTGTGTGTAGGATCCCAGATGCAATAGAACACCCCGATGAATGCGAGATGGTTGTTGACAAAACAACCTGCTCTTTCACCCTAGTACGTGTTTCAGACCACAGCAAACCATGTGAACTTGCCTAACACAACTGGAAGCAATCGCACATATATGGAATAAGTCTCATATTGGGTGAAAAGCCCTACAAATAAAATAAAGGCTTAACTGTAATCTGATATACAATAAAATTATTTCTCTGGCTTTCTCTGGATTTGAATCCATTGTAAATGTGCAGTACTGTTCACCGATAGTCTTTTCATGCAAATTTGCAATTATCTTCTCTACTGGTTCTGAAGTGTGTGGCTTGAGTTCAGTAACATAATTTATTCCATTGGTTTTAGATTGTTTGTGCTCCATTCACTACAATGTATTTTTCATGCTTTACATAAATATTTCAAACCTGTATTTACGACATGGAACAATAAAATGTATGAATGTTAAGCACATTTTTTTCTGATTCTCTGTTAATTTAAAAGTGAATGCAAAGTTTTTCGCTTTGTTTTCATGTTTTGTAACAGCAAGGAGTTTCCATGTGAATTATTATTGTATGGCTACTGTCATTCAAAAATAACTAAATAACAATAATTGGTTACACTATTTGAAGGTGTCTGTTACACTGTAATTATACATTTAAGTACTGAGTAATATTAAGTAACTACATGTAGGCTACTATTGTCAGGATACAAGGCACACAGAGATCGAGGTAAGTGAATATAACAGCTTTATTTAATGGTGCAACAAATCATGGTGAGTTTCAGGAGCGAGAAGACGTGAGGAAACACAGGATGGGGGATCCACAACAGGTATGTTCAGACACTCCAGATAATTGAATCACAATCTGTTATATGAATACTGGTCTTTTCTCTTACAGGTTATGGCGTTGGTTCAACGGTTGGCAAGAGGATTCAATGGGACACTGGAGATCGCTGGGTGTCAGGTAACACGTGAATCCCGACTATGTTCCTGAAGACCACAGATCAAGAAGTCAGAGATTACTAAATCATAGGCGAGTATACTTTCCGTTCAGAAGTCACAGGTTTCTCAAGGAATCGGCGACAAAGGATTAGGGCCAGTTCCTGTTGGAGGCTTGACAAAGAACTGGGGTATTGCAGCATGTTTTATGTGTTGGTGGAATGAGGTTGATAACTGTGAACAGGTGTGAGTAATTAGAATTCTGGGAAGAGTGATGTTGTGTGGTGAGGGAGGCTGAGTCTGATTGGTTCCTGACAACTAGGGTTAGGATTAGGGTTTGGTTTGGTTCAGTTGCATATTAATAGTTATTATAGTAACATGTAACATTTAAGAATGACACTGTAAAATAAAGTGTTACCTAATAGTTTATAGCCTTACTTAATTGTTCAATTTTATTTGACTAAGTTAATGTAAATGTTTAAAAACATCAAAGTCTTTTAAGTCTTTAATACACAACTAAACAAGAAATGTTATCGTCATGAAAAGTTGGGTTATAATTCGTCATGAAATTAGTTGGGGTATAATTTTGTCATGATTGCATGCTGGAGTAAGATTTTCAATTTGAAGAGCAAGTTACAAACATTATTATGTTGATGTTTAAACTCTACAGACCACTACCACTAAATCTATAACTATTACTCTAATAAAAAACAATATATAACATGTAACAGATAAAAAAAATATTAGCATCATTGATATATTATTATATTTTTTGTTAATATTTAAAAAATTATAATATTTTCTGTTTTAATTTTAGTTCAAGTTTTTGTATGTTGTGTGTTTGTGTAGTAGTTTTTTTTTTGTCTTATTTTTAAAATATATCTGTATGGTTTTTATTAAGTTTGGTAATATTATTTTGATGGTCTCCTTTAGACATTATGTTGACTAGGAACGTTGCACCTACATGTCAACTAACTCTCATTAGAGTTTTAGGGTATTAGTAGACTGTCTGCTTTATACCTGTTAACACATTGTCTTGTTAAAAAACTGAATGAAAAGATTATACAATAAAATTATGTGTTTGGATTTAAGTTTGTCCGTCTCAAATTTATGTGTAAAAAATATTTAAAAAATGCTTAAATGAACAAATCATGATCAGTACCTTTCATTCAAAAAAAATATTTTTAAATTTACAAATAAAATGAAAAGGCAACTGAAACATATGTATATAAAAATCACATTATCTGGATGGCCTCATACATGTGTTAGATAACTGTATTCATAGATTTTTGTTATATAAGTCATCTATATAAAAGTTCTTATTCTTTCTTCAGCATTTTAATGGTTTTAATTACCATGTGACTGTAACATGTATTAGATTCATTATGTGTTAGTTAAAATTCTCAGGAATGGATCCCTAATCTGATTAAAGAGAACCACAAATACATGTGCACAGTATTTCCATTTGCTTTATTTGAAGATGCTTATCAGTTAAAAAGTATTTATTCTGCAAACAGGTAACACATGACTATACAGATAAATACACACACACCAGCATTGATGCAAAAAAAAAAACATTGGATGTCAACAGACCTTTGGTGGGAAGAGGGGAGATTACTTTTTTTCCATTTACCACCAAAAAGAAAGCAGTAAAGCGAGTGGATGTTCAAACCACATCTGCGATTTTGAATGTTTATTTAAAGCCATTAAAGAGAGTTTAAAGAATGCGTGTTGGCATTTCATTGAACATTTTGATAGGTCTCCTTACTCATCATGCATGGTTATTTTAAAGGGGAGTTGCTGTCTTGTGGTCTCTTCAAGAAGACTGGCCAGTGATCTTCTTACTGCAGTATGTTACAATGTAATTTTCAGTCAAATTCAAGCCCACCCTTGTGGTTCCGGGACAGCACACTGCATTGAACAGACTAGACTTGACTAGACTAGAATAAAATAGAACAGAATATAATTAGTTGTTTATCTTTATGCCACTCCAAGTCCAAGTAAGTGAGTTTTACAATAGTCGTTATTTCCGATCAAAACTGTTCTGTGATAGGCTAGAATTGAAAGATGCTGTTTTGATACTCATTTTTTCCCACAGAGCACAGAATTTACTTGAGCACGCAGAAATTACTATTCAACAAAAGTGAATATTTGTCAAATAGCCCATGGAACTATCTTAATTAATTTGAAGTGTTCTAAAGCAATTTAATACTTTTATGTAAGATATCAACTAATAACTCATTGTTCACCTTAAATCCTGCCCCGAACGTGTCCATTTGAAGAGAATAAGTGACGTCACCAGATTTTAACATGCAGAAGTCAAGTCAAGTCACCTTTATTTATATAGCGCTTTTTACAATACAGGGCCCGGTTCCCCGATAACGCTCGAAAGACTCGAAAGATATATCTTACCAAAGTAGTTTATGTTCCTAAGTGAGTTCCCCGAAGTGTCCATTAGGAAGCTTCTTTACACGCTGCCTCTTACGTTCGACGTTACAAAGGCGCTGTCCCAAGTGAAGGTGCTGAATTGCATCGATTGCTCAGGAATCGATTTTCCACTTCTCGCGAAGGTGCATTACGGCGTTAAGAAAGACGTTCTATGCAAATGAAACATTCCTCAAATTATTCCAGTAACATTTATTTGAACACAGTTTAAGTTATCAGTAAAATATAGACTATTAATTAAATTATAAAATTGTCAGTAATATGTTCACACGATATGTTGTGAAGAACCGGGTATCCCTCGCTAAGCATCCACCCTCCTTTTCCCGTTGTGCCACTTGTGCCGCTTCTTGACATGGGTTTAACGACTTCTAATAATTATGTAGCCTAATTTACTTTTATATTAATGGTAAGGTACTTTACAATCAGAATTGATTGGCAAGCAGCTGCATTTTTAATGCGGTATTGATTGAATACCCGGTCGTCATCCTGCTACTGCCTCCCAACTGTGTTTGGCATGTTGGAATGTCCGCTCTCTCGGAGTGACTTCCTGTCTTGACGGACTCCATCCTCGGAAGTCTGCTGTTATAGACAGGGAAGTTCTTCGTTAATGTCCCCAGCTATGGGTTAAATATTCCCAGCTATGGGTTAAATATTCCCAGCTATGGGTTAAACAGCAATATGCCATCTTGGCAGCAGGAGTTGGCAGTCATGGTGTGAGCGCAGCCGAAGGCTTAAGCTACTGGTCACCCACGGCAGATAACTGAGCGGAAGTTCCATCTTACGATCAACGGTCAGGGATCAACACCCAGTTAGCGGGTACTGCGGGGCAACCTATCACTTCAGCTGTCGCACATTTGTGCTCCGCTGGCGCTTGCAGTACTGGGTCCAGAGGCGGATGCTTTGTTCTGGGCATGCATTCATCCACTAACTTCTTGCCCCGGCGCTTGACGTTTCAAGCAACTATGATGGAATTGTCTGGAAAAAACTCTCAGCGACTGGCAACTCGGGAGCCCCCCGCAAGCAAGGGTGTTGTCGTTGCTCGGCAGGGCATGCGTTCTAGGCAGGCGCGGCCCGGTCGTCATCCTGCTACTGCCTCCCAACTGCGTTTGGCATGTTGGAATGTCCGCTCTCTCGGAGTGACTTCCTGTCTTGACGGACTTCATCCTCGGAAGTCTGCTGTTATAGACAGGGAAGTTCTTCGACTCAGGGTGGACATTGCCGAGACCTGGCTCACCGGAAGTGGCTCTGTACGTAAATCTAACTTCACGTTTTATTGGACTGGCTATCCTGACAATGAAAGACCTAAGCATGGAGTGGGTTTCCATCCAAATAAGCTGCTTGGTTTCATTGAAACTCCCATCTCCATCTCTCCCAGGCTGTCGTCACTGCGACTGCACACCACCTCGGGTCCAGTGACATTACGTTCTACCTATGCCCCAACGCTCACTTCGCCAGACGATCAGAAAGATGCTTTCTATCTCCTGCTGAATAAAACTCTTTCCAACATTAGTCACGGCCATCGCATAGTCATCCTTGGCGATTTCAATGCTTGTCTGGCCAGGCTGGGTCCACATGGTGTGGGCTCAATGAACGACAACGGATAGCGCCTCCTTGAGTTAAATTGCTGTTCAATTATTTTAGGAAAACACTGCAGAGAAAAGACTTTTGAAGTCAGTGCATAGTCCCGAAGAAAAGTGTGTGTTGGTGTTTCATTGAACATCACATGTTCTCAAATTCCTCAGCACAACATGGTGTCTCTTTGTCCACTCTTTCAGTTGAGACTTTTACAAACATTTCTCATTTATAGAGCACTTTTGGATCATTATTGCAGAGAGCTGGATAATGTTAACTTTGAATGAAATTAATGGAAATGTAACACTCATCCAATGATGCTAATTGCTAAATGCTAATTGTTGCTAATCATTATTGCTTTTATTTCTGTTAAATTAAACAACTTTTTTATGTAAACCGCATTTGACCTTATTGCCATATGTGTGCATGCAGTGCATGGGTGAGGTAATGTGTGCCCAGGCCACCTCAACTCTTAAACTTAAAGATGCATTCCTTAGGTTTTCCTCTTTGTCGCCATCTCTGTTCGAAATCTGCAATTGCAGTTATTCGCGGAATTATCAACTTTACGTGTGCCTCTGCACAGCGCAAATGAATCCAATGTTTTGAGGAGAATGTGCGACTGTCAGTCACCACCGCGCCGGTGTGGATACTGTCATTCGGAATCACAGATTCTACTTTTTGAAAGTATGATCAACATAAAGAGTTTTCACCGGAAAATGTCATCTGAACATCCACTTTTGTTCTGACCAACTAAGGGGAAAAAAGCATTGCAGTAAATCGCGCTGATTAAATCTAATGATCGCTTATCATATCACGTCAAACCGTGCAAATTATACTTTGTTCTCAAATTGTTAATGTTAACAACAACAGCATTGCGTGACTACATTATGCTCTTCCGATATTTCTTGCATTTGTTGCAGTCTCTTTTATTGCATTTCTTTGCATTTTACAATGGGTAAATCTCCAGTTGTCACTGGTGATTGTCGTTTGAACCTTTCTGGATCCGCCATCAAATTGATAAGTTTAATTAAATCAAGTGCTGTGAGAAAAGGCTATAAATCTCCTCCTCCAACATTCTCACACTCAATATAGCCCACTATAGCCGATACACCTCCTTTATGTGCAGATATGACGTAATGATGCAAAGACATGCTTGAATTTCCCACGGAAATGTACCACTGGAATTAAAAACATTATTACAAGCTTACCGTTTTGAATCGAGCTAAGGCAAGCAGATACACTGGCTGGTTATGTACTTGCTCAAAAAAAATTGGGGGGATCATTTTTAACCTAAAAAAGTTACGGACTGCAGCTTAACCAGTAACCTGGTTGCCTTAAAATTTTGAGTTCAGTGAAATAAAAAAAATTGTGTTAATACAATGGAGATTAGTTTAATCAACATAATCTAAAAATATTATGTTATCTGAACCAAATGAATTATTTAAGTTGATTTGACAAAGGAAAATAAATTGTGATGATAAATCATAAAAAATATTTTTTACAGTGTTATTTTCTTATAATTTGTTGATGGAAGTTTGTAGATTCGTGCAGTGGATATGTTAGGTTTTTTTCAAGTCATATGTTTGTAAACCCACCAAAAATTTAAATCAATTACTTTGCATTCACTCCCTCAACCAGTTCTTAGAAATATTTATCCAAGATCAATTTGTATAATATCTACACTGACCCCACCAATGCAAATAATTTGGTTTTGGATAATCTTTTGCAACAATCGCAGATGCAAAGAAACTAAGTAGACCAATTGAAGCAGAAAATGGGGGCGGGGTTTACCCATTCATGCCAGCATAAAGCTGCTGTTCACTGGTTGTAGGAAAAGACTATAAGTCACGTATGTGAATTTAGAGGTATATATTTACTGTAGCATTTCAAGAGTTCCTAAAGTGCCTGTTGGTGTTTGATTGACAAGTCTTCTCGTATTGCTCACCACATCTCGCCACAACATGGTACTGTACTATTTGTATCCTAAACTGCAGGTTTAAGGGGTCTCTTTAACAATGTGCTGTTTTGGGGTCTCTTCTGTAACTGAATATTCTGTTTTCTTCTTTAATATGATACAATGTGATTTTCTGTTACATATAAGGAACCTATATGGGGGAAAAGCAGTATTTAATTAATGAGTCTTATGTGCTGTATGTTGTAGATGTATTTGGTAGAGTTCATATGTCTCCAGTTATGCATTTGTTATTAAAAATGCAACTATTTATTTTTAGATTGCCTTTGTTATGTTGATTTTTGTATATACTTTGCAACATATACTATATTTACATCAAATGTACTGTCAAATAAGTCCATGTTCCTCTTTTTCAGTTGAGACTGATTGTGTTGCTTACAGCAGTGGTCTACTGTAATGCCTGCAGAATAGAAACAATGGACTCTGAAGACACCACTAACAGCCCAGGTAATGTTACTACCTTGTCTATTGGAGAAAAAGTAACAATGCTCACATTTTTGCAAACCATTAAATATATGGTTGCAGGTACAAACTCTACGATTGACTAATTTATCGATCAATTGATTGATTCAGAAATTGTCAGCACGTCCTATTAAAGCCAGAGAGAAGACGCTGTGGTAGGAGGGCTTAAATGCCCATTGGGTTCAGAGACCCATCAATGGCTATTCCAGTGGTTTGAAGATTTATGTGGATTTTTATCCCTTTAAGCATCACATTAACTAATGATTGAAAAATTTGTTTTTGGCACATTTCATCTGGACTGTGATTTAGTAGCAACAGGCCCGTATAAATGAATGCGCAAATGTATGCACTGCAAGTACAAGTTTTCTCAAGAGATCAAGTTAAGAAGTATTTCTGTTTTTGTGTGTATTTATGATCCTGGATAACTAAGTAATAATATTTGAGGTACATTTCTATTGTTGATTCAGGTTGTACTGACTCTGATGGAAATCTCCATGAATTTGACTCTGATTGGGGGAACGAACTTGAGACATGTGTCTGTGAGAAGTATAGAATCGTCTGTTGTGAACGGTACATTTGCATACTTGCATACACCTCATTCCCCTGTTCAATTTTTGTTTTTTATAAAATAATTATATTGTGATGGTTCTTATTTGTTTTTTCTGTTTGCATAAAATGGCTTAAGTGCACGAAAGGCACTATATTAAATTATTATAATATAACCCACATAACTTTCACACTTATAGAGAAAATGTATTTCCAACTTTCTCGCAAGAAATCAGGAAATTTTTTCTTCTGAATATGACAAAAATGATGACACTCTTTTATTCTTTCTTTATATTTTTTTTGTGCAAATGTCTGGGCAGATTTGATACCACCACCCAACCTGAACCCACCACTGCTGAAATCGTTTATGACTACTTTGGAGCATTCACTGAGAATGACGTCGGAGAGACTGAAGAAGATCCATCCATGTAACAACCTTTACAGAAAATATGTCTCTTGCAAATTCAAAATCAAAATCCGGCAGTAAAGTCATTTTATGCCATTTTGAAAATCAATAAAATGTATCTGTGTATTGCATGTGCCGTTTTCAAGAAGCACTAATGCTTTGTGCAATGGTTTGAAAAATGGCAATATGCAAACATATAACTTATAGATGACCGTGTGTATGTGTGTGTTTCAGCGGTGATGAAGAGCAAAATCAGGCGGATTCCTCAGACTCACCTGAAATCATTGGTGACTCAGCTGAACTCCTTGGTTACTCTCCTGAAGTCGTTTCTGACTCACCTTAAGTTATTGCTGATGAAGAGTCAGCTGAGGACAGTAAATAATCCAAACATCATGAACAGCAAAAATACTTCTTTTTTTCATTTAATACAAAGCTTTAACCTGTTGAATGAGCTGATATATAATTGAGGCTTAATAAAATAAACATGATATGAGCATACATTTGTGTTTGTTTGAGCATTTATGAAAACAGTGTTAGACCAGAACGGTATAGCTAGCAGTATACTCCAAAGATACAGAAGCAGTTGCCTAATGTTCAGAGAGGTCGCAGGTTTGATTCTCAATCCCCGCAGTGTTAGATACTGAAAAGGTTGGACTGTAGGTGATGTTTTAGCTAGCCTTCCTCAATGGGGTGTTGGTCAGAACACACTGGATTTGATCTGTTCCATGCAAAGGAGGTGTATTTGTTGACAATCTTTGGCTGTACACAACACAGCAGTACACAGGCTTTACATGGTTACAATATAGGCCTACTGTAAGTGTGTGTATATGTGTGTGGTCTACAAAGGGAAAGGACTATAGATTTATTAACAAATATGTCTTGGGTATTATTATACAAACATTACTTCCATAAACAGCTACAAATCTCTCAAGTAAAGAAATTCTCAAGTAAAATTTTAGAAGAAGAAAAAATAATCAATGAGCAACAACATTCTTATGCGACACCGCCTCTTAGTGGTCAGAAACGGTAAGACATTCAAACCGAACCTGTTTATGAAGCCAAATGAACTGCATGTAAATCAGAAACATTGATTCGCGTACATAAACTTGAAATAGCAAGCGTTTCAGCTGTTAATGTGATGATCACATATAGATGCATACAAATCAAACACTGGTTTCAATATGTGCAACGGATTCCAAGTAGGCCTATTATTGAACATAAGTAGCCTAACATTCGCGTGCGCTCAACAATGCGCGATAAACGGTTTTAACACTGATAAATACTCATTATCGCTTAGTGACAGGATGTGACATTGTATTCATGCTTTACTCCTTAACCAGCATTTATAATTTATTTGGTAAACAGTCAACTTACAGTTGGTTATTGACGCAGAGCCTACACATTGTACTGTCCTGCTCCCACCTTCCGCTCGGCTGATGATGACTGATGGAAAGTAGCGCATGCGCACATAACTCTGCCTTTTCTTGGGCAGGTAATGACTGAGGCCTTGAGCAAGGCACCTAACCCCCAATCGTTCCCTGGGCGCCGCAGTGAATGGCTGTCTACTGCTCCGGGTGTGTTAGTTACTCACTGCTTCTAATGTGTGTGCACTAACTTGGATGGGTTAAATGCAGAGGACAAATTCAGGGATTGCCATACATGGCGTGGCCTTCATTTCGCTAAATATGTTTACATCAGGTTTAGTGGAAAAGTAATTTCTTAGAAACATTAATATAAACATTAATAATAAGTTCTATTTTTGTATGAGAAGTCACCCAATAGCAATTGCATTTGCATTTTCCACCAGATCTCAGAAATATTTGGCTTCAGCTGATAGCCTACATTTACATTTAATCATTTAGCAGACACTTTTATACAAAACGACTTACAAATGAGGAGAGCAATAGAAGCAAATAAACGAACAATAGGGCAACAATATGCAAGTGTCGTGACCAGTCCTAGTTAGTCTGGCTGTCAGACCAAGCTCAATCTATTAAGATTGAACATTAGTCTGGGGATTTTGCTCTGTATTTTCTACTGCACAAGAGGTGTGATCAACGGGCATAGATCAAATGACTCTGTACGCAATTGGATAGTCCTTCGACCAATCAGACCAACAATCCAGGTGACGTACTTCGCAGCGAAAACTCCAGGCAGGAAACGTGTCAACAAACATGTTGGTTTGGAGCATTGATCAGCGGTTTGCAGACGCAGCAATGGCATCGAGCGATTTTTGCAGGTTGTGCAAAAAAACAAGCGATTTGTTTGCTAAACTAAAGAAGCCATTGAGCATCGTTGAGAGGTTAAAAGGAATTGGATCGGATTAAACCCGCCAATAGCGCGCCAGGTGGTGCAGTTATAACAGTTTCTTGAAAATGGCTAGAGACCCAGCAGCTCGGGAAGAGGTGGGCAGGTCATTCCACCAGCTTAGAACAGCCAAGGTAGAGGCCTGTGAAAGTGATTTTGTACCTTTTTGGGATGGAACCACAGGGCGCAGTTCGCTTGCAGAATACAAGCTTCTGGATGGCATGCTGAAAAATTGTTTAGGTAGGGGTGCAGAGCCAGTGGTTGTTCTCAGTGCCTTGAATGCCTTGAATTTGATGCGTGCATCAATCGGCAACCAGAGCAAGTTTATGAGGAGAGGTGTGACGTGTGCTCTCTTCAGCTCATTAAAGACCACTCTTGCTGCAGCATTATGGATCAGTTGCAGAGAAGGCCATGTTGGAAGGCCTGCCAAGAGAGCCTTACAATAGTCCAGTCTGGATAGAACAAGAGCTTGGACAAGGAGTTGTGTAGCATGCTCCGATAAGAAGGGCCTGTTTTCCTAAGGCAAATCTGCAGGACCGGGCAGTTCTAGCAATGTGGTCTGTGAAGTTCAACTGATCATCAATCACAACTCCAAGGTTTCTGGATGCCCTGGATGGAGTTTTGGTTGACGAACCTAGCTGAATGGAGAAGTTGTAATGAAGTGTTGGGTTGGCCGAGACCACAAACAGTTCTGTCTTCATAAGGGTTAGTTGAAGGAGGTGGTACTTCAGCCAGCAAGAAATATCTGTTAGGCAGGCTGAGATACGAGCATCTACCTAGTTGGAAGGAGAGATAGAGTTGTGTGTCATCAGCATAGCAGTGATAGGAAAAAACATGTTTCTCAATGACAGATCCTAGTGATGACATGTATAGAGAAGAGAAGTGGTCCAAGCACTGAGCCCTGAGGCACCCCAGTTTGATGTTGAGACTTATGGCGCTTTTCCACTACACAGTACCAGCTCGCCTCGACTTGAATTGCCTCGACTTGCCTTTGTTTGGTTTTCCACTGTGTAAAAGTTGTACCTGTACCTGCTTCCAGATACTTTTTTTCGTATCACCTCCGGCGAGGTTCTGAGCGACCTGAGGCGATACTAAAATGTGACGTGAAAACACGGCAGACTGCTGATTGGTCAAAGAGAATTGTCACTATTCACTGCGTCATCATTGCACGCGCCAGACGGAGTATCCTGAATTACCCCGCCATTTTTAAATAGTTTGTCCAGAGATTGCGTGATATACCCATTACTAATATTATGTAAAACAGTATGCACTCGATTTCATCCATTGTCCTGTGTGTGTGGGTAGCGGGTGTGTGTCGCGTAGAAGATTACGTCACAGTAGTTTCCTGCGGCGTCGCTATGACGACCAGGTACTATTGTGGAGGTACTATCTGCAATGAAAAATGGAGCGAAAAGCAAGCCTAGCTGAGACGAGGCGAGTCGAGCTGGTACTGGTAATGGAAAATCGCCATTAGACACCTCACCTCTCCATGACACCCTGAAGGACCTACCTGAGGTTAACTGGTCAATCTGGGGCACTATGTCAAAAGCAGCAGACAGATCCAGCAAGATGAGTACTGAGGATTTGGAAGCTGCTCTTGCCAGTCTCAGAAAATTTTAAGACAATGATCATGTGTGTTTAGCGCCACCAGTATAATTAGAATAATTGATTAAAGAAAACCTTCTTTCTCGTTTATTTATTTCTGGCATAATATTCGATCATGGCTGTTTCTCGTGACTTTTCTCTCTGTAAAATTGGGCATCGGCAACAGGTAATGGCATTGATAGTTACTCATCATTTCAAGGTAATGTCATCGCTAAATTGGTCTAATTTGAACAGTCACGCTAAAAGTTGTTTTAATAAGACAATTTAAAGCTTGGTGTCGGGAAAAAAGTTGTGTGTCATAAAAACTGCAATCTTGCATTATTACCCACCCTGTTTTGATGTAATGTAAATGGAGTCGAGGAGTCAAGACAGTAAACTCTCTTGAACAGGAGAGTCAATAATATTCCAAAAAACCTGGAATCGGACACCTCTAGGCTCCTATATGCAGAGCATTTCACAACTTGTTTGCAAATTATCGGGTATGCAGAGCATTCGCAACTTACAAATTATGCAGAGAGTCTACACTACGAAAGCAATCCGGTCAAATGTGTTTTCAACTACCTCTGGAAGTGGTCGAAAGTGGACAAGATAAAAAAAAAACACTTGTATTCAGCGTTGTCCAATCGACCAAAACGCATCTTAATACCAGGTGTAAACAGGGCCTTAAAGGTAGATCCCACCCTCCCTCCACAGCGCTTACCAAAGCACCTCCTCAAAAACACATGAGCAGAGTCTGCAAAGCGTCATGCGTTAAATGTCTCAAAGCACATAACATTACAATAATAATGATACATGTTACACATGACTGCTGCGGATTCATTTCAGCGTTGATAGTGTTGCCATTGAAACACATAAATCCGAGTCTGAGGACATGAATAGGCCTAAAACGGGGTTTGCCATCTTGTACTGATTATTGTTACGACATTTCATTATTGATTGCTATCAGGATGTGAAGAGAGTTTCAACCAGTATAACCAAAAGTGTTCATAGCCTTCCCTACCTTTAAATGTACCGTGGGCCAATGAGCATACATTTGTGTGTGCTAGTGTATTTTTGAGGAAAATATTTGTTTAAGGGACCTGAATGTGTTTCATAGTCTGTATCCAAAAGAACCTGATGCAGTACATGGTTCATGTCACACGTGGGCAGTAAGCACAGTGCAATCGCATGGGGTTATGCTTACAGTGTGAAGCCCAGCAGAATAGTTACTACAGAGACGGCACATTGCAAGGATGTGGGCTCAGAAGAAGCCCAGAGAGAGAGAGAGAGAGATGAATGTTGAGGTAGAACATCTGGAGTTGACTCAATCTGAGTGTTTATTCCCCCGACTGCCTGACAGCAATCTGCTGTAGAAGACAGGTGAGTGCTATACACACAGAAAAATGCATGTTTCTACACTATATATCTATTCAGTAACAATAAATGATCATATGAATACAATAATTTATCCATTTATTTTATCTCCTTTTTTCAAAGATGAGAGAACGGACTGAATTTATGAATGTATCAGGGTCACAGTTGAATTATTCTGTAGAGCATCTTCATGTGTTTTAAGTTTGATTGTCTGTGAATCGAGGACACGATCATTTTAAGCCTCTGTGGATGCTTTTGTCTCTTTAAGTTGGAAAGGTTGTGTTCTATTTAGCATTTTATATCTGATCAGTTTCACTTCCATATTGGAGACATTGATATTGCAGCCCACATCAGCCATTCATGCACATGCAAACATAGTTGTTCGGAATAGGTTGTGAAGCTTGAAGTAACCCTCAGTCCTCTATTGGACATGTTGACATAGACTGCAGCTCTTTGGTGTTGCCATGAAGTGAGGACACACAGGCAATTTTTTCCCTTGCACACATAAATGCACACACACCTCCTCTGATCAGTATGTTTGTGCAAGCGGGCAGTATGGCGACAGAATTTAGTGATTTTAAAAGCTTTATTTGGATCATATTTGATTCAGACTGAAAAGCTATGTCTCAGGGTAATTTGTTTTACCTTTATATGGATGTTCTGCTTCTGATAAGTCACTTCACACAGATGGGATATACAGTATAACCACAATGTTATGTGTTTATGTGTGACACATAACACATAACATTCTGTTGTGCTGACCTCTGAAAACGAGTTCAGAGGTCAGCACAACAGCATATGTGATTGTTTTGAAAATTAAAATCATGTACTAAGTATTTAAGTAAATAAGTAAAAGTTTAAACCACATCCGGCACCAGGCTATAATATCATAATCTACAGCTCAGGTTTTGTATTATGGTCAGTATGTGTATTAATGCAGATGTGAATGTTTTACAGTTTGGTCAGTGTGACATGTAAAACTGCCTCAGGGAAAATCCACACCTGTAGGAGAAGAATAGATGATGTGAGATTGGGATGATTATGAAAGGGAGAGAAAAGAATGAAACTGACAGAGAGAAAGTGCTGGAGGATAATATGATCTTCTCGCCCTCCGAGTCCTATCACAGGTGAAGAATAACATTTGATTATATAAAAGAAAAGGATATCAGCTGTAAGTCAGGGTAGCGATCACTCTTCCTCCTTTCCTCTCTTCATCACACAAAACACATGTGTGTTACCGGCACTTTTATTCTACAGCTAGTGACTTTAATTCAACCTAACAGGTTTCAACTTTTTTTAACACATTAAAATGGCCTGAAAACTGTTTTAGGCCTTCGTTGTTTATTTTTGCTAGACCCGGGATTTTTAAATTTATGATATATTTATCTAACCAAAGAGTGAAATATTCCCTCAATAATCAACGCACTTCAATGTTTACTGCGTGAAATAACTATCAACCAAGGTAAACATTGCATAATATTTTTAGAGCATTATTTTCAATCTGGAATTTAATCAAATTATGCTAAAAGTGTGAAATTATATTTTAACTGTTTGTTTGGAAACACCCACACATTTGACCATAACAAACCGATTTTCGTCTCATCTTGGCTCTGTGTTTGCCAAGTTGCAGATATGTTTGACGATGAGAGAATTCTAATATTATAATATAATTAAATGAGGCACAATTACAACAGGAAGTCCAAAATTATCTCATTATGTCTATCCTCTGATTGAGAGAGCGAGATAGAGAGAGACCAACAAAGAGAGATAAAGACAGAGCCACAACTACAGCCAAGCATGAAAATGTAATTTGTTGCGCAAATAGAGGATTGTTATGCTCATTGTTTCATAGTCAAAGGCCCTCTCTACCTTAGACTAACCTATTCCGAGTTCAGTTGGCATATAGTGAGCACAGCTGATGGCTCTTTCACATGATTTACAACAGGGCAACACAATCAGTCTCTCCACATAATGATATTTCACGCAAATTGTAATGATCAACTGCTCACCCATATGTCGTGGAACACTAAAGAAGAATGCTGATGCTGCTCTTTTCAGTATAATGACTTAAATTTCATTCTTTAGTTTTATTTAAAAATAATTGTGGTGTTTCTTTTCCGATTTGGAGCTTGACAACTTATGGTTATTATCATTCCTTTTTACTGTATGGAAAAGAGCAGTGTAAACATCCTGCCTAATGCTGCCTCAACATGCTGTTGAAATTACCGTAATTATGAATTATCATAAAAAAGATCACTTTGATAGATCAGTTTCCATGTTGGGACTGGCCGTAACTTTACCATTGCTGCAGTGATCAATATGTTTTAATGTTTTTTCCCACAACAAGCCAGCAGCCATATCAACCTGTAGTCCAAGACTGGTTGCCCACTGAAGCTAAGCAGGGCTGAGCCTGGTCAGTATCTGGATGGGAGACCTCCTGGGGAAAACCAGGTTACTGCTGGAAGAGGTGTTAGTGAGGCCAGCAGGGGGCGCTCACCCTGTGGTCTGTGTGGGTCCTAACGCCCCAGTATAGTGACGGGGACACTAAACTGTCAAAAAGCACCGTGCTTCGGATGAGACGTTAAACTGAGTTTCTGACTCTCTGTGGTCATTAAAAATGTCCTTTGGGGGAAAAAATTAGGGGTTAAATGCCAAATTTGCCCATTGGTCTCTGTCCATCTTCATGGCCTCCTAATATATAATGATTGGCTTCATTACCCTATCTCCTCTCCACCAGTAAGCTGGTGTGTTTTGGGCATTCTGGCGCAGTATGGCTGCCGTCACATCATCCGCTGCACATTGGCGGTTGAGGAGATTCCCCCCTTCCATATGTAAAGTGCTTTGAGTACCCAGAAAAGCGCTATATGTAACAAATTATTATTATTATTATGATCTATATTGCTTTCTCTTGCCATTAGAGTCACATATAATATATATGTGACTGTATATTATATCTGCATATCAGTCACATATATTATATGTGACCGATCACGGGTATATTTGTGGCAATAGCCAACAATAGGCCTACATTGTAGCCTATGGGTCAAAATGATCGATTTTTCTTTTATGCCAAAAATCATTAGGATATTAAGTAAATATCATGATCCATGAATATATTTTGTACATTTCCTACCGTAATATATATAAAACATTTATTTTTGTGAGTGAGTGCAGCACAATCGAGAACATACATTTTCTCAATATTTCGTTTTTTGCACACTCAGATTCCAGATTTTCAAATAGTTGTATCTCGGCCAAATATTGTAATTTCCTAACAAACCATACATCAATGGAAAGCTTATTTATTCAACTTTCATGTGATGTATAAATCATGTGACTGGTTTTGTGGTCCAGGGTCACACATAACCATTTGATGGATAATGTATTTTACCCAGCAAAAATGTAGTTTATTTGACCGAAATTCCGGAATCGTCAACAAGCTGTCTACTCACTTTGGGAAATGTGGGCAATGTTTATACAGTTGCCAACGAATGGGACACTACATTTTATTCAATATCTGAATATTGACTAAATATATTCTATATAATTTATATATGATTTCCCCAACAAATAGGCAAGAGTATATCTTCTGTCCCCTGTGATTCCTTTTCTCTCTGACAGCAAAGCACTTGGCACGACAATCTGATTCCACTGAAGTGAGTTAATGATAGATTTTTAATTTTTTAGGTTAACTATCCCTTTAAGAATTTTGATTGTTGATCGATGGAATGTGAGGCGCTTTTCAGACACTGCTAAGAGTAAATCAAGAACAGTCGTGCAGTGGCTTCAGTGAGATAAATGTGTGTTAGTGTGTGTGTATTCAGAGCATCTATAGATTCTCCATAGAACACTCAGATCGAAGCGATACCCGTCTGCAAGCCTGGCAACCCAAGAAACACACAAATAAAACACTACAGTCTTCAAGACACACTGTGGATACTTTGCTGAAATGGTCTGATTGTGTTCTTATTATGAGCAATTGCAGGTCCCGGATCAATGGCCACCCCCCAAAGGAACATCTATAATTGGATGCACTGCAAATCCCTCAGCAGGGTCACAGTATCACTCCTCCCACACACTTCTCTTTGATCTCTTTCTCATTATGTCCAACTACAGAAAAAGTCAAATAACAAAGCGTTCGTCTTTTTTATTTTTAATCTAAGGTGTCAACCGAGCTCTCTCTCTCCTAACCCATAGATATAAAGGTCTCAGAAGAACTGATAATAGTGCTCTGTAAGAGTCACTGTTTGGGATTAAGTAAAACTCTTGCCTTAAAATCAGCTTTAACATTCTTTCACTTTATGTCCTCATTATTTCTAAAATAACAACTATAGTCTCTATAGTATCACAGCAGCCGAAATGCATGTGGAGTGCCCTAGGGGAGTGCACATCTAATTTAGATGCTCTTTTTTGTTATTTTCAGACTCCCAAGATGGCGCTATCCTGAGGTGGCCAATGCCGTCGGCTCTCTTTGACATGCCGTGGTGGCAGGCGCTCTTAAACTCCACCCTCACCCTCAATCAAAGCAACAGTAGTTTGTTCCTGCTTGACGTCCCCTGCTGGCAATCAAGCGCCATGACACTCACACTCGTGTTATGCTACTGCCTGGTGCTTATTTTGGGCTTGCTTGGTAACATCCTCCTCATTTGCATTATTATGCACCAGCGGGACCCTCCTAACGTCACTAGCATCCTCATCGCCAACCTTTCGGTTTCTGACATCCTGGTGAGTGTGTTCTGCCTTCCCTTCACTGTGGTTTACACTCTTATGGATCACTGGATCTTCGGTGGGCTGCTATGTCGCCTAATGCCATTTGTGCAGTGTGTGTCGGTGACAGTTTCAGTTCTGTCTCTGGTTTTGATCGCACTTGAAAGGCACCAGCTCATACTGCATCCATCTGGCTGGAAGCCGAGCGTCCCACAGGCGTACATAGCCGTCTTGATTGTGTGGCTGTTGGCCTGCGTAACATCATTACCTTTCCTGGCATTCCACATGCTCAGCAGCGAGCCATACAGTCTGCTTCCAGTGCCGCTTAGCCAGCTACAGGCCTGTCTGGAAGTCTGGCCTTCTCAGCAGCACAAACTAGTCTACACCACCAGCCTGTTACTATTCCAGTACTGCTTCCCGCTGCTCCTCATGCTTCTCTGCTACCTTCGCATTTTCCTGCGGCTGCGGCGCAGACAACGCATGCTGGAGCGCCAGTGCAGCCGCAATCGAGAAGACGAACACAGGCGCGTGATGCACACCAAACGCATAAATGTTATGCTTGCCACTTTGGTGGTTGCATTTGCTGTGTGCTGGCTGCCATTAAATGCCTTTAATGTGGTGGCGGACTGGCACCAGGAGGCGCTGCCTGTGTGTTACCACAATCTGCTGTTTTCACTCTGCCATCTGCTGGCCATGAGTTCCACCTGCATCAACCCCATCATCTATGGCTTCCTCAACAGCAACTTCCGCAAGGATGTGTCCTCCGTGGTGCTACACTGCCATTTTCAGCCAGTCGAAGACAGCTATGAACACTTTCCAATGTCCACCATGAACACTGATGTGTCACGGACATCTTTTAGACTCAGAAACAATTCTGTGTAATTGGGCTTATTGCTTAATTAATTTGGAAATCAAAACCAGTGTTTTAGCTTAGATCAACGTTGACTTCCACTCCAGTGACAGATGCCAGCCCTATATATATATGTGTGGTGGAAATGTGGAAATAAAAGTACATATTGAAAATGTATTTATGGTAACTTGTTCTACGACTGTGGATTCTGATTGGTCCAAGAACCCATTTGATTTATCAGGATTGAATCCTTCTAATCCTTGTAACATTGAGGTATGTAATGCACACTGATTATGTTTTAAATTTGCAAAAGCATTTTACTCTGCTAAAACTGGTGGACTATACAGTATAAGGAAAAGGCAGCAGAAGGTTTGTTTGCTATATGGCTTTTTTCACTCAAACACAATGAAAGCTATAAGGAATGAATTAGGCGAAGGCAACACTTGCATTTGAAACATTATCTCTTCTTCCTTGAGGCACAGAGCTAAGATTGGAGGTACTGCCAGTGTACAAATGCCTGGAAATTGCAGCTAGCTAAGCCCTAATGCTAACCCTAATGTCTAGTGTGATACAAGCTAAAACCCACAATAAATCTGAATATACCTGTCAGCTTATATTGTCAGGCTGCAGCCTAAAATATCCACTGGACAAACAAAACTGTGCTGGAGTTTTTCATTTTTCTGGGGCTTATTTTTTTGACTCATCCTTTCAAACAAGAGTACACATACACACACACGCGCGCGCACACACACGCGCGCGTACACACACACACACACACACACGCGCGCACACACACACACACACACACACACACACACGCACACACACACAAAACCAGCAGAAAGATACATTGTCTGAAATGTTCTATCAAATGTGTAGTTTTTCAGAAACTATTAATTCATATTATACAATGTTTAAACTCAAAAAGAGCATTAAATAAAATTGCGAAAGAGACATAAATGTCACCTTCTTATATGTGCTTGTGAAATACACAAAATGAATATCGGTTCAGATTGTTGATCCGGTGTCAGGCCCTATGACTCATCTGTCTGTCACATAAAGACATGATTGATGAGAGTAATAATTTTGTATGATAAAGGGGCTCTGGTACAATTCATCAATTTATTTTAAAGTGCATTCCCAATAGAAATAGCATCCACATTTCAAGATTACACCCATTTCATGACTTAGTAATGCAAACTTAGTAATGTATGTTATGACATACTGTAATCATCTAGATTGAGTGCTTGTATCCTTGCCGGGCAGAACATCTTTGTCAGTCTCTGGGAAAAGGGTTGCCTTATCTGTAATAGTAGGAATCAAACAACAAATCCCGTAATCCCTTATACCCCCATACTTTATTTACTGTTCTGATAGTGACAGAATTACATTATAAAATCTAAAATATATAACCATGTGTAAGCATGCTCGGTCGCAGCGATTTTGCCAAGACATGTTCCAGGATCAACATCTTTTGTTGATCCTGGAACAACAATCCTGTCCAAAAACATATGTTTTTACCTACCCATAACTTATTGTAAAACCAGAGGGAAATGATGAATAACACTGATGTAGAAGCACCTAACCCTGGTTGTAAGCCTAAACTTGATTGAGGCTACATTAACTGTAAACCAATCCCTTAAATCTGATTGGTTGATTGTAACATTGTTCCAGGAGCAACAAGGATGTTGATCCAGGAATTATTAGGTGAAATCACGTTCACCAAGCAGGACTCGTATTTGAATGCATTCAGCAGCAAGATTGTAACAGCTCAAACTTCAGACAGATTTTAATGCCTGAATTGAATGTGACTGTGTCTTATTCTAGTGTTATATATTTTCAGGTTTTGTGAAACATTATAAACGTTTACTGTTCTGTTCTGTATCTGTGTAATGTCATATCCATGCGTGGAACATCAATAAATCTCTTTTATGGGCAATTGGGGTGATACCAAATGTTGTAAAAGAGAAAAGCTGAGATATAGAGGTAGAAGTAAAGAGAGAAGAGACGATAGATGAGTTTAATATGAATTTTCCTGGAACGGTACAGTTGGCTCATGCTATAAGGTTCTCAATTGTGCATCTGTTTGCCTGTATTTCTTCACTACACTTGTTTTGATGTTGTTTAGTTTTTGTAAATTTGATAGAAAGACAGCACATAAATTGCATAAAATTATTGGTTGTTGCAATGAATTTTGAAGTTTATATTAGATCTGATGTCATGTTTGTTTACATGTTCACTCCCCTGCTTCTATATGTGTGCACTAACTTAAATGGGTTAAATGCAGAGGGTATATTCTGAGTATGGGTTTCCATACTTTGCATTTACGTCACTTTGCTTTCACTTTCATTTTCTAATGACCAGGAATTATACTTTTATTTTATTTTGTACAGATATGTGTTTCATGTTAATCTGTGCACATGCTGCCATTTAAGTCAGCAAGTTTTTTAATGAGCCATACATGCACAAAATAAGGCGTAGGCTGTGTGTAATTTATAGGGACGGATACTATTTCTGAGAATTCAAAAACTAAACAACATCAGCAATTGTAATCTTCACCCAATTGTATTTCAATCACTGTCATAAATGTATGTAAAACATTTTTCATTCCTCTTGAAAACTGTTCTAGGTGCTTGAATGTAAAAATTGTTTTCAACAGTACTGTTTCAGTTTCTTGGAGTTTGACTTTTATAGTAGTCTTGGTAAGTGGTCTGACATTTAACATGCATAGTGTGATAAACTGTTCAATTTTAAAACATATTTTCAACAAATATTCAAACATTCATCATCATATTCATCATTGATTCTTGGTCCATTCACTCTTCCCTCATCTGGAAAAAAGTAAACTCAGCCTAAAATCAGCTAGACTGTGTCCTCTCCCGCCCACTTTTTTTTAGCAGTGTATTTTCCGGAAGTATTCTTTCTATTAATTTCTCCCATAGGGATTTCAAAAAAAGTCTTTGTTAAAGCAAAGCGATTTAAGCCATGAACTAAGCCAACCAGCTACAAAGTGAATCATAACGTTACAAACTTTCATTTGAAGCAAAAAAGTAAAATACAAAGGTACAAGACTTTAGAGTGATAAGAACTACAATCCCATGAAGCATTGTGAACAGCATAATTAAATTAAAAACAGAAATTTATAAACTAATATATATAAAAACATATTTTTCAAATATACATTCAAATATTTAAGTATTTTGTGAGTGTATAGGGAAACCGACATAATTTGCAGTGCTTCATGGGAGTGGGCGGAGCTAACAAAATATTTTGCCGTTTTGACTCTCTGATTGGTGGAATTGTGTACAGCATCATGGGTAATGTTGTTTTTCATCTTGAATTCCGCTGTTAAAGTCCGCGTGAACCGGAAGTTGCAAACGACTTTTCTCAAGTGTTGTGACGCATTTCCGAGTGAAACGGAATATTGAACAGAGGGCAGGGTTTTACTTCAGCGCTCCTCCTCTCCATCTCTCGCCCATAGCAGAGTAACGGTTTGAGGGGAGTGGTTAAGCATTTAAGCAACCCAAGCCGTCAAGCCTATGTCATCAGAAAAATAACCATTCCAGACCGGAAGTAACTTTTCAGACTTTGATTAAAGATAACCACGGCAAACTATTTTTTTCTGTGTATTAACTTGCACGGATTAATTGTTCACCACAAGACTAGTAATATCCGCTAACAAAGTAAATAGGGTCAATTTTGATTTCATGCCGACTTTAAACAATTATTAACAATTTAAATAGTTGAAATAATGTGGGTTGATGTCTTCAACAGAAGTAAATACCATTGAACAGGGTTAGTTCACCTAAAATTTAAAATAACGTCATTAATGACTCACCCTCATGTCGTTCTAAGCCCGTAAGACCTCCGTTCATCTTCGGAACACAGTTTAAGATATTTTAGATTTAGTCCGAGAGCTTTCTGTCCCTCCATTGAAAATGTATGTACGGTATACTGTCCATGTCCATAAAGGTAATAAAAACATAATTAAAGTAGTCCATGTGACATCAGTGGGTTAGTTAGAATTTTTTGAAGCATCGAAAATACGTTTTGGTCCAAAAATAACACAAAATAAGACTTTATTCAGCATTGTATTCTCTCCCGGGTCTGTTGTCAATCCACGTTCAGGACTCCACAGTGACGCTGCTGACGTAAGACGCTAATGACGTGTTATCTGGTGCGCCGTGTATTCGGGTTCAAATAAATATGGCTGGGCAAAAAAATGCAAGTCTTCCTCTGTGTCGAAATCCTTAGACATGTTTGCGAAGATTGATTTTTTTTTACAGTGTGCGTCTCCCTCAGTCTATAAATGAAGCTCGGGCGCACCAGACATTATTTTCAATTTTGGGTGAACTAACCCTTTAACAACCTTGTAGCTCACAGGTTGCCTTTAAAGGTTTATAAGATATAAAAAAAAATCAAAAGTGTAATAAAATGCAAATTCTAATTACAAAATAATTGCATCATCACACAATCAGTGTGTGCACTAAAGTGTGTATGTCAGGTTAAAACAATTTTTTAGATATATTAAATAAGGTTTAGATGTCTGAGTGAAAATGTAATTATCATTAAAAGTATTACTGTAACTGCCCTAAGCTTTATAGCCATTTCTGTCAAGATCATATTTTTAAAATACAGCTGAGCTGTGACGTCAGAAGAGGGAGACGTGCCAACAAAGTTCTATTCAAGTATGCAGAGTTTTGAGTCTGAGGAGATGAAATCCCCCTCAAAGAAGAAACACAAATATCTGGTGTGAAGAGGACCAGTGGAGAGTTGGTCAGGTGTCTGGTAAGTATAAGCATAACTTAGTGGAACGGTAGGCCCTACATGTATTCGTATTGAACCGAAACGGTACGGGCGTCACGGTTCGGTGCATGAATATACACGGAGAATACACGGTATAAAAATAAATAAAACTGTGCAAATTAATTAAAGGAGAACTCCGGTCAATTTTAACATTGAGCTAATTTTTTTGTAAATTTGGAGTGCTGTCAATACAGAGAACAACGACAAAAATCGCTGTTGCCTACACCGTGTTATCCTCTTTTTAAAATTTGCATCCTGTTGACTTCAATGGGGCAAGTTGTTTTAAACCTGCTTTTAGCCTCTTAATATTCTTAATGTTTCATTACAAGTGCCCAGCCATGTTAGATGATAACTTCAGAGTGAACACGAGTGAATCTGACTGCAGTAGATGTGAAAGATATGAATAAAAATGATGTTATTTCAGCCAGCGCACATACCTGTATTTACATCCTGTTTTCGGTGGAAGTCCAAAGTAGTCAATTGTCGAGTTCACGCGCGTGATCATAGGTAACTAAACCTATGCGCGTGAACTCGACAATCGACTACTTTTATATTATATTTTATATTGTTAACTATTTATTATGTATTATATTATAATAATATTATATGATATGGCCTATACTATTATATGATTGTACTATTTATACTACTCACTATTTTATTTGCTATTTTTATTTCATTTACTATATTATTTTACAATTTATGCTAGGCTATATAGCTAGGCTAAACTATTTGCTATTTTATTAATAGTTATTATACTAAATTGATTTTTTTTAGGTTTTTATTGTTGTTATTATTAGTATAGGCTAATAATTATAATATGCCATATAAAACAGCCATTTACTGTGAATTAAACTATTACATCTAACCTTATATTTCATCCAAACTGTGATATTAATGTTGCCCATTAGAGGGAGCAACAGGATAAGGAATATTTTAAGCCCAAACATTTTCTATCTGTTTCCATCAATTTGAATGGAAAAAAAAAACATTTAGTTCATTTAACTAAATGTAACAATGGTGTACTGACAGTAAATCGGTTTAACTTTTTAAGTTGCTAGAAACAAATAAATATAATGCTGTCCATTTAAAATGAAGATACCTTTTGTTTTATTTATTTTTTATGCTCAAACAGCAACATTACACACTAACTAAAGTTAAAAAAGTGAAATCATAACCAACCGAGATGTAAACGGATTTCAGCTTAATAGGGCTTGGGCGTCGTGACGTCATACTTGGCGTGGCGGCCATGTTGATGGCCTCGCGAATGTAAACATAACGTTACAGCAAGTGGAACGAGTAGAAGAAGCAGAGTTGGAAGAAAGAAAAAAGATGTTAAAATCCCGAAAAGGATGCGGAATTTACCGTGATACACTAAATAAGGAAGCCAGGGACCGGTATGTGGACAAAATCGGTACTATTAACGGTTTGGATCTATATGAAATTGGAAAAAAAGAGTTGAGCACCGACAACGACTTGCTGCCGCCGGTTTGCATAACCGATATCTTCGGCTACCTAGTTTGTTTTGTGAGCGCCTACACCTCAGAACAGTTCCGAAGCTACAAATCATTGAAGTCGCATGTAACTTACAGTTCACCAATGGGTGGGTTCAGGAGCTGCAGATCATAAAGCCGGCAAACAGTGGGAACACAGTAACGTTAATCCGGACAAAGGTAAGCTGTGCTTCACCTAACTGCTAATGTTAGTTTAGTAACAACCATTCACACATGTAGCTGCTACTTTTAACTATGTGTTTCAAAAGTATATACACGTAACGTTATTTGAGCTTTTTTCCCGCTGTCTTCCCGTTTTAGTATTTTCCTGTAAAATATCCCGTAGTTTAATAACGTTACAGTTTTGTAGTACAATTTTTTTTTTGTCAGCAGAGGGATAGCAACAGAAAGATGAGTGTTAAAATTTGTACAAAACAAACTAGGTAGCCGAAGATATCGGTTATGCAAACCGGCGGCAGCAAGTCGTTGTCGGTGCTCAACTCTTTTTTTCCAATTTCATATGGATCCAAACCGTTAATAGTACCGATTTTGTCCACATACCGGTCCCTGGCTTCCTTATTTAGTGTATCACGGTAAATTCCGCATCCTTTTCGGGATTTTAACATCTTTTTTCTTTCTTCCAACTCTGCTTCTTCTACTCGTTCCACTTGCTGTAACGTTATGTTTACATTCGCGAGGCCATCAACATGGCCGCCACGCCAAGTATGACGTCACGACGCCCAAGCCCTATAACAAAACATAAATTAATATTGTTGCTGTGTTCGTTTTGTTGTTAGTCCGATCATTTACTAGGCAGAAGCTTTAAATTAGGCCAATTACAATTTAGATTAAATTATGATATAGGCTATCATTCGCGTGATTTTTTTTTTCCCAAACCAGCTCGGCGCAAACCACGCCCCTTAACCGAAAACCACACCCCGGAGCGACGACTCGCGTCTATGTCTCGATTTCATTGGTCAACTCTATCAAAGCGTTGATTGGCCGCACATCGCTGAAATCCAAAATACAAGTATACAACTTATATATATATATTATTATTATTATATAATATTTTATTTATAAGATAAATAAATAAATAAAAATCATAAAAACTGTAAATAAAAAGAGGTGCTTTTTTCCCCTGTGCAGTTACTAGTGTTAACGAGTGTCCAAATTAAATATTTCACGTCCGCACACACACACACACACACACACACACACACACACACAAACCAAAAAAGAGCTTTACAATGAGAAAACTACACGCGTTATTGTATGTAACAAATCTTCCAGAAAAAGATGTCAAAAACAAAACAAATATATACATTTTTATTACACGTTTGCCTTTTATGGGTAAAAAAAAGCAACATTACATACAATTCACAATTTCTAAACATAAATTTAACTTTAAAAGGATGCATGAAAGGAGTTTTTATGTGCAGTTGCTACTGTTAACAAAAATTCATAGCACAGAATTGATAAATGATAAATAATAAATAATACGTTTAACTTATCTACTAACATACAATTTGAAACACTGTTAATTACCCTGTACCTGTAATTACCCCCTCCCTCCCTTCCTCCCTCCCTCCCTCCAACACACACACACACACACACACACACACACTCACTCTCTCACACTCACACTCTCTCTCACTCACACACACTCACACACACTCACACTCTCTCTACTAACATACAATTTGAAACACTGTTAATTACCCTGTACCTGTAATTACCCCCTCCCTCCCTCCCTCCCTCCCTCCAACACACACACACACACACACACACACACACACACTCTCACTCTCTCACACTCACACTCTCTCTCACTCACACACACTCACACACACTCACACTCTCTCTCTCACACACACACACACACACACACTCACACTCACAACATACAAACTTGTGCCATTTTAAGGTTGATGCGAGTAATTCATTGCCACAGACTCTGACAATTTGTGGCGTACCCTGACAACCCTTTTCCCTCTATTCCCTGCATGTCTACTGTAGTCATGCTCTGAACCAGAAGTACTTTTTCTGGGGCGTCCAGCTGTCAATTGTCGCCTTGAACCAGTCTTGGTTGATCTTCGGGCCACTGCTGTTGGCTGACAGCCAATAATGGGACCTGGTCGTCTAGCAGCTCGTCTTAACGCTGCTGCACGTTTTGACACCGACATCCCTTTCCCAAAACAGTAAAATGCAGAGAGCAGTTGTGTTGGGTTGTGCTGCATCTTTTCAAACTGCTTGGCCATTGTAGTCATGGCATCACTGTAGTTGGAGTTTTCAGCCAGTTCACTAAGTAGTCCAAGCATCCTCTTCACAGGAGATTGAGGTAGAGATGCTGTTTAACAAGAAAACAATAATAACAATTAAATTGCAACAACCAATAAAAATAAAATGGCACAAATACTTGGACCAGGGGCCGGTTGGACCACCTGTGCGTAAGTTACAACTTAGCCTGGTTTTGACGTAAATGGGCACTAAGATACAACTTAAGCACTACTAAATATTTTTTTGCGTTGCCCCATTAAACTTTGTTGAAGCATAACTCTATGTATAAAGTAAATATTTACAGAAGCCTCCGATCAGGAGTAACGGGTGAGATAAAATAGCAAACAGGTTAAACTGCATCAATAAGCTCTTCTTTAACTGACAGACTTAAATTCTTTAGACATATGTGATAATGCTGACATTTAAACTCACTTACATCTTAAGAGAGAGAACAGAACATTATTTGAATAGATTGCTTTGTTAGCGGCTCATGAACACGCACCCGTCTTACTGTATGCATCTGTCACGTGTTGTGCATGTCAAATAAAATCAGTCATAATCAATAGATGCTATTTCTTGTGTTTTTTTTGTATTACTTATTTAGTTATCCTTATTAATTAGTTTAAAATACAGTTTCTGAATGTTAGTTACATATAAACACACCTGTTATTCATGGTTAAGTGTCATATTTAATGGAAACGTATTTGTATTGTTAAGTGAGGCAAAATAAGTTAGAATGAAGGATAAACTGAATCTGAATGCTTCTGCTCTATTTCCAATTTACATACTTCATTATTTGGAAAATAGCATAACGTGTTTTCTAATAGTTTTATTTTTTTATACAGACATAAACGGTCCCTAATAAACATTTAGATCCAAAACTTGCCAAAGCTCGCTTCGCCTCAGAATGCCTTTATTAACCCACTATGTCAAATGGATTACTTTTATGAAGGATAGTTGCGCTTTTTGGAGCTTCAAAAACTCGGACACTATTCAATGTCATTATTAAGCTGGGAAGAGTCAGGATACTTTTTTATAACTCTGATTGTGTTCGGCTGAAAGAAGACAGTCAGATACATCTAGGATGGCTGGAGGATGAGTAAATTATGGGATAATTTTAATTTTTAGTTTGAACTGTTCCTTTAACTCTTCTAAGCTTCATGAACTCACCTCCCTCTGAGTTACTGTGCATACAGTGTTGGTTGGAGTATGCGGCCTCTAGAGTAGATGAGCTGGGGGAAGACCGGTCCAGCTGATGCAGGTCTACTGTTCCTTACAAACAAAATGAATATAAATATTGCAAGAGAATTTCTGTTAATTATGTCACCATTGGAAACAAGAAAAAAAAAAGAATAAATTGAAAAACAAAACAGCACCAACCCTCCCTTTATACTGACCATCATCTTGAGCAGTGAAATTGTACTGACCATCCGTATCGCAGGTTTCTTGTCTTGGAGGCATGTCTATAAAATGTGTATACTAATGTCACACTGCTGACTAGTTTTTTTTTTTAAATTAAACATGTATAATGAAGGTTATATGTCCCACTTGTCTTAAGCTGTCTTACCTGGTGCCAATGTGCTTGACTTGGGCATATTTTGCCTTAAAGGGTTCAGGAAGTCAAGAGAAACTGAGGCTGTGAAGAAGATGAATCGGACATTGTCTTTAAATACCTTCTTTAGATATTTGCCACATGTGTGAAAAGTGATTCTGCAAAAAAAATATTACCTTTTGTTATTTTCAGCAGCTCAGCTCTCATTTCAGCTGTTGTGGGGAGAAAGTTGATGGAGGTGATGTTGTAGTTTTGCACCACTGCTGCCTGGTGTTTGCATGGTGCCCCACTATGGCCAACTGGACATGTGCAGAGTTCCAACTCCATGTCCACGGTATAGGTGTCTCCTGATGTGGAGGATTTCACCTGAAACTTCTTCTCTCCAATCTAACAGTGACATGAAGACATGACATATAGACATATTTACAAAAAGATCTTGCAATTTTATAATGATTCATATTTTTAAATTATTCTTCACCTGAGAAATATCAGACGTTTTAATATTACTTTCTGTAGCAAGGAATCTTGACCGCTGGAATGATCCGCGTGGTTTGCGCCGAACTGGTTTGGGGAAAAAAATCACGCCTATCATTCATGTTCGTTCTCATAGCTTTGATTGGCTGTTTGCCCTGTCAATGCGATGATGCCCGCCAGCCTCTCTCTTATGGACGTACCCTCACTCACTCACTGTCCCACTCGTCTTGAACTTCAAACGTTTTCTCAGTTGCAAATCGAAGTGAACACGAAAGTTAGCCTACTAGACACGAAATTATTTGTGAGTGAGTATGTAGGCTACTGATCATTTAGCTCGATAAGCACGTGACCATCCCCTAATGTTTACCGGTGATTTACCAATCGTTTCGATCAATGATTACATCTCTAAATCCGATCTGGACTAGCCTACTTAATGATAATATAGCCTATTGTTAATAAATAAAAAAATATAAATAATCGCGGTCACTGAGGTAAGCGTCTATTTACGGTAAATAGGCCTACATGAGTTGTGTTTGACAGGATTAAAAGAACAAAGCGACTATAGCCTACTGAAGTAGCTTGTTCTTTAAAAAAAAAAAAAAAAAATTATATATTTTATTATTTTAAAATATATTAAAATATATGAATAAATAGCCTATTAACTTTAATCAGAGCTTTACAAAACACCCAAACACTCGCATGAAAACTCTCTGAGCTGACCGGCTCAGCTCTGCCTCCCCCAATTCTGTTCACAATTCTGTTCACAATTCTGCCTGTGCTGTGGTGCGAACAAACCAGGCACGGATTAACGCACGGGCCTACTGGGCACTTGGGCCAGCGGGGGCCCTGTCAAATGTATATTCTTTTCAAATAATAACTATTTATTTATTTGTTCCGTAAAATTGTGTTGAATATTGTGGAATAATTTGATTATTGTAAGTAGGCCTATTAAGTAAACAACTGGTAAATAAATCAAATAAATATTTTTAATGTATTGCTGCGCTGTTGAGATGGACATCTAGCGGTGAGTAAAAATCATTGCGTAGCTATTGGGCCGGTAGAAGACGAAAAACAAAACAAAAAGAGCCGAGCGCGAATTCCAGCGCAACGCAACACCAACAAAAATAACCAGTTTGCATAGACTGTATCAATCAAAGCTCAGCTTTGGGAAGGGAAGATATAGCCTACAGGTCAAGATAAATAGACTGAGAGAAGAGAGAGAGGAGATGGAGATTAGAGTAGATCAGGTATTACATACTGTCCCCAGAATCAATTCATATGAATTGGGCAACTCGTAAAATATGAGCGATTTAGCACACACAAAAAAATGTCGCAACGTGGTGAAGGGGGCCTTTGACTCAAAGGCTTTGAGACATCCGTGCCCAGGGCACATCGTCGCCATAATCCGTCCCACAAACACACCGCTTACTCAACTAAACAGTTGGCTAAACCTGTATCAGGATTGTGCTTTTCAGCAAAAAGTGTTAATAAACTAAAATGGCTTTTCAAGTGTTTGAACAAGATGCGGCTTTCATTCACTTTTTCAGGCATCACTCTTGAATCATACATGTAGAGGGTGCTATTGCTCAGTTTATATTATGATGTAAAATTATTTTTTTATATGAAGACTTCAGATGCTAAGTGCCATCTGAAATTTTCTTCTAAAATTAGCATTTTTATCAAGCTTGTATATTTAAGTTCCTGTTGACAGTTTCTGTTTGAAATTGAATCAGTTTATTATGTTTCAATGTTGGCTGCCAATATTGTTTTTGTTTGTGTTTGAGGCAAAGAGTTTAAGAGGGTGTATCACAGGCCAGATTATTAATAGCATGGAAGTATTTATAAGTTTGTTTACTAAGCGGCCAGACAGTCCAGCTAAGTCATATTAAAAATACATAAGGGCATCTCTCTCTCTCTCTCTCTCTCTCTCTCTCTCTCTCTCTCTCTCTCTCTCTCTCTCTCTCTCTCTCTCATTTTCTGTCTGTTATTTTTCCACTGCTCCAAATAGAACATGCCAAAAGAATGTCTTGCTGCATGCAACATGACAAAGTAATTTTCCTGCACAAACACCAGGAACTGGTAGCCTAAATTAATTCCAAAAATAAACATAGTTCAAATATATTACATTATTGTGACAGATGATAGCTGAAGCTTTATTTTAACCCTACGTTCTTGTTGTTATTGTTGTTGTTAGATTGCCAGCCACTGCCAGCATTTGTAATAATTTCCACAAAATTTTCATGGCACCTAGAATATTTTGTTGCATGAATATCTGAACATGCAAAAGAAAGAACAGACCCTCTGCTTTTAAACAAAAAAAGTTTTTTCATTTTTTTTATGAACACTGAATGTGGGTAAGTCTTGTAAAAAAAAGAAAAGAAGCCACATTGATCAAAAAGCTGAGAATTTTTTTGGGGAAAAACTACATCCAGGTCGCAGTCAGAACGATTATCATACATAATGGTGAGATCGAGTCCATCTCTAATGTTTGCACAGTCCTATATCATGGCCAACTTTTAAGGAAAACAATCGCATAATATGACCCCTTTAACTCTTACCCCACCAGCGGTTTAAAAAAAAGCTTGCCGCAGCCACCGCCAGCATTTATGATAATTTTCACAAAAATGTAATTGCCCCCTGAATAATATTTTTTTTTATGAATATCTGAAATCGCAATATATAATGGAAATTTCCGTCAATGGTGGAATTATTAGCCTTTGCTGCTTCAAGGAATTTAATTGAATCAAATCTTTTTATTGTCACTTAAAAATCAACACATGGTACGGTACAAAACAAACGCACTGAAATGAAAGAAAAAGACAGGTACATCATAGGGGGACCGTGTTACACTTTATATATCATTTTGTACCTAGTCAAATCTTCACTCAAGACTCAAGCAAGTCTTCGGTCAAAAGAAGACTTGTGTTCTTTTCTTTCCATTATTTTTCAAATATTTATACATAATATATGATGGTTCTACAGCATATATACTGACATATAAAATAATGACACTGGCATTTCAAATGTACAATAATATAAGATATAGTGTTGCCAGGGACCAGCCTGTTGAACAAATGTGGAGGATGACTGTGCTACCAGGTGCACACATAAACAATACGTTGCAGTCACAGAATCCAATACCGTCTTTCTGTTTTTATCTGTTTTCTGACTTTTTTCATCAGCATATTCTTATATTTCTAAATGATTAACAATTAGAGATACATAACTTGCTGAGGGTATGTCTTAAAATCACATGTGGCTAAAGTAAATACATTTTGAAATAAAGCCTTTCTCTACCAGGTAAACTGTTGCCACTTTGGAATTACATACATTAAAAGGAGATGATATGCAGGAGACCATAAAAAAAGTGGTTAAGTAGGAAAATAATGTGCAGACACTATTTAAAAGATTGCATTAAAGTGCATTTTCTCTTTGTTTAAAGTCCTTGTCACTCCAGAAATAACGAAAGAAATCTTTGGATTCCCCCCCCCCCCCCCCCCCAATGGTTTTCATGGTAAGTGCAGTGAAAAGCCCTATTCACACATTCTATTCTTCTCTGCAGCCTTCATTCAGAAATGTTCCCTATTAATGGAAACTATTGTATATATTAACAGGTTGGTGATATCATGTACAACACAGTGAGACCATTCATCTCAGAGAGTTAAGTAACAATTCAAGTGGTCAAGATCTACAAAAAGCATCTGTGTCCAGTAAAGAATCTACTGAATATACTATTAGCAAACAATTTCTGCTATTAATACACGCCTCAAAAATGAGGCAGTCTTTATAAGCATCTAAGAAAATATAATACACCCTCTCAAAAATAACAGGGTTCGTGGGAAATGTATAAAAATATATATCATATTGAAACAGGCACAAAGAAAAAGGCACCATGAGAAGACCCCTGGCAAAATGTAAGGTAAGAAAAGGAAGACAAGCTTCTACGTCCAACAGAATGTTAAGGCGAAGTTCAGTTTGAGACCTTGGAAATATTGTTCAAGCCACAGAGGCTACTTTGTCACAATCAAGAGTGTGATTTTGTTGTGAAATGTTGACGTCTTTTTCCGGAGGACAATCTTCCTTCTCTGTCGTCCTGTTCCAGCAAGGCAGGGTGGCCAAAAACAGAAACAAACCAGACACTAAAACACAAGTGCCACTGAAGTAGAACGCCAGGTCATATGACTGAGTCCAGTCGAAGAACCAACCTATAAGAAAAGAGAATGGAGGCAACATCAGTAAAAGAGCAGGGTTGTTTGAAAACGCCCTGCGGTGAGAAATCACTCCATTTGTGGAGCCAACAAGGAAAATATATTTAAATACATTAATTTTTTTATTCCTACAAGCATTTGTCTTTATTTTTAACTGCACTGGAGTTGATAAGATTATTCTTCTTCTTACCTACAACAGGTGGCCCAAGCGTGATTCCAAACCCTCCGAAGCACATGAGAATGCCGTGAGCGTGACTGAGTCGTTCCATGCCCACTATCTTGGTAGTGATGTAGGACGTGATAGACCAATTTCCTGAGAAAAATCCAACCATGGCCGACAGAACTTGGAGACCCAGGTAGCTCTTAAAAACTGGGATGAGCAGCAGAGTCAACCCCGTGCCTGTCAGCGTCAGGGCGTACAGGTACAGGCTGTTCACCCATTGCATGTCTGCCAGCACACCCAGGACCAGCTTACCGATGCCTGTTGTCAATGCAACGATTGAGACGAGGGGTATTAGTGCAATCCCATCAATAAGCCCCTCGCTCTGAGCTACGTCCTCCATGAAGAGAACAGGTGGGAACGCCCCTAAGCTGAACAAGAAGATGGCGATGCAGAAAGCCATGAAGACACGGTCCTGTAGGAGCTCTATAGTCTTGCACAGGTACTGTCTATAGGGTCGCATCCGCTTCTTAATGGCTCGTGCTACTATTGAACAGGACAATATCCCGCCATTTCTTTCCCCTTCGCTGTCTTGCAGCTCTGTGGGTTCCATGGTGATCAACAGCTTCATGGCGGCTATGTTATTGGCTGAGCCGGGTGTGGTTTTGAGATCCAAGAAAGAGTCAATGATAATGGCAGTAGGTTTGGTGTAGAGTGGTTCTGGTTCATCTGTATGCTGTAGAGCAGCTCTCTGTTTTAAGTAGTAACCAGGTAAGTTCATAGGTCGCATTGGCCCAGCACATGCCATCAGGTTGAGCGCCAGTGCTCCAATGATAAGCAGGCAGCCCTCCAATCCAAACAACTCAATGAGCTCATTCTGGAGTGTGGCGTAAATGAACCCGCCCGCACTTGTACCTGAGAAAGATGAAAAGAGTCATTATCTGTCCCATTTTGAAAAATCATTTTAGAACATAAACATACAGCATCTATTGAAACAGGTAATAAAAAAATAAAATAAAAAAAATTGTTGCTATCTGCTCCACATCTCATGAAAGTTCAATAACCTAAATAAATAATGCATTTTTTTCACTAAATTTGCTAAAGCAAAACATGCTTATGACAGTTAATCAATACAAACTAAGGTATCAATATAATATCATAATATAAAGGTTATTGAGGATGTCCTCCCTACTATTTTCCCTCATCAAATAGGGTTTATAAGGTATTGCCAACCCTTTTTCCATTTTTGCCATTTACTTAATCTTAGAGCGGAGTGGAAGCTCCCAGTCTTATTCCCGTGGAGAAAATGTGGATTTGGTGCCGTCTATTTTTGCTTGGATTAAATACTTTAGTGCTCCCTCTGCAGTAGTCCTGACTAATAGTCTGTACTCTAGACCATTTAATTTGTACTGTGGCACTCGACAGGACTGTCCTTGAAGCCCAATTTTATTAACTTTAGCCATTGGAGCCTTTAGCAATTGCCCTACGCGAAAGACAGCAGATTATTGGAATTATCCGTGATGTTGAGCATAAGACAATTTTATATGCAGGCGATATATTGCTTTTTATTTCTAATCCTCAGACTTCTTTGCCCACTGCCCTGTTCTTGCTTGAGAATTTTGGTCAATTTTATGGTTACATGCTTAATCTGCACAAGAGTGATTTTTTATTTTCCTCGTCCAATTAACAAGGTAGCTAAGCAATTACAGTATTCAAATATACCATTTAAGCCAGTAAAATGTATATTTACCTAGCTTGGGATCTGTATTACATGCCATCATACGTCTTTTTATTTTGGTAAACTTCTCCAACAGATTAAAAAATATCTTTTCAGGATGTCCCATCTAAAATTTCTCTCATTGGGTGCATTGATTCTATTAAGATTGTATTGCGTAATCTAGATAATCCTGCCTGGTTAGATATGGAAATCTAGATAAAGCAAATCTCCTTTCCAGCACTTCTAGCAGCTAGACTACAACTAATTTCCCATATTCCTGCTGATTGCCCAGCACTCATTGAGGAGTGCTCATTGAGGATTTGGAGCCAGTTGAGAAAATCATTTGGCTTTCAGGATTTCTCTCTTTTTAGCCCTATTGCTCGTAATCACTTTTTTCGCCCTCGATCTCAATGCAGGATGGATCAATTAAGAGTAGGTCTGACAAAGGGATAAAATGTTTCAAAGACTTATTTATCGACAATTAAGTTTCTCCCTTTGAACAGGGGATTGTTGAATCTGATGTGTATTGAAAAACAAATAAATAAATAAAACTTTGAGAGGAAAATATCATAATACATTCCATTCCATAAAGTGAAGTCACATTGAAAGAGAGAATTTAAAGGCCACACCTGTGGTGACAATGCCCAGGGCTAGGCCACGCCTCTTGTCAAAGTACTGGCAGGTTATGGTCAATGTGGCAGCATAGACAAGTCCGCAGCCCATGCCTTAAACACAGAAACACGAATGTAACATTTCACAACTTTATTTACACATTTGCTGTTTCTCTGTTTCACATTTCTCTGTAACTATAAATTTAATGTCAATATCAAAAACCATACATTATGCATATATATATACACACACACACGCACGCACGCATGCACGCACACACACACGCACGCACACACACACACACACACACACACACACACACACACACACACACACACACACACACACACACACACACACACACACACACACACACACACACAAAACAACTAAAGGCCTTGTTGGCACTTATCTCCAGTGAGGATAGGCTAGGGTGTAGGTAATGATGGAGTTAACGAGTCAGTCAGTGCTATAGTGCTGAATTTTAATTTCCTATACTATGTACTTCTGATTGAGGGGACAAAAGAGGTGAATATACCTCAACAACAGGATGAAAACACTCGTGTGACAGATTGATAGATTGACTGGTGTATGTAAAGTAACTCCACTGAACTGAATATGCACTGGTATTTGTGGGTAACACGTGTGTGTGTGTGTGTGTGTGTGTGTGTGTGTGTGTGTGTGTGTGTGTGTGTGTGTGTGTGTGTGTGTGTGTGTTCAGAGGAGGGTTGGCACCCTCAGGTTCAGTGAATAACAATTAAAAGCTAAGCAACCCTGTCACAAACATTCTAACATATTCATCTGACATATGCAAACTATTTAGCACTTACTGACAATCATGCACACAAACACATGCTACCACTCTCTACTAATGCAGGGCATTCACATGTTCATACAAGATATTCATGAAGCTTTGAATGTAAAAAAAAAAACAAGACTCAAACACATTTGTTTCTAAATACCAGCAAAGTGCTATTTAATTTACACTAATGATACTTTTAATTTCTTACCGACAACAATGCCGTAGGAGAAGATGAGGAAAGAGACGCTCGGAGCAAAAGCGCTCAGCATCAGACCGCCGGCCACCATCACACCGCTGAACACAGTAACGGGCCGTGCACCGAAATTATCCACACAGACACTGCACACCGGGCCTACAAAGAGAGACACATGAACAGTATCTTACTGAATGCAAACAACACAGAAGAATCCGATAAAGGATCTAGAAGAAAAATAATGCACACCACAATTTGGACAATTTACCAAACAATGAAAAACCCATTGGAGTTAGGCTGCTGTGTTGTAGACCTTCCTCATAGACTTACAATTGTATTTTTTGTTGCATGTTATTTTCACTTTTAGTCTTTTTATTTTATCTTGAATTATTGCATGTAGTTTATTTACAGTTATTTTAATCATGCACTATTTTCAGTGTGTCAGATAAGGCACCGATGCACAGGCAACACAAATGCACATTATTTGACTGGCCAATAAAATCTTAACCTGAAAACTAACTTATTGGTACCATCATACCATGCTATAAGACCCCTCACAAAACAAACAGCCCTTCTGTTCTATTAACGTGTAAAGGGGACCCTCATTCCAACTGTCTTAACATATACTAAAATAGACACTGTCAAACTTCAGTGATGAAGAGAACATGTTTGTCTATCTATGATTAGAAATAACAAATGACCCAGTAGTGATTTGCTCCTAATATGGCCAAAATGGCTGGACTCGGAAGAGCATCTAGTGAGAACAGTGTGTGTTTGTGCCATCCAGACTAAATCATTTCCCTGTCTTTATTTTGATGGCTCATTAAGTTCTTTACTGTCTGGTATGGGATACTTTATATCCCCTAGCATCACTGCCAAATGCCCTCAAAACACATTTAAGATTACTCAACACCAGCCATTACTCAACACTCATTCCAGAAAAAGTAGAGCTCTACATACTGACCAGCATTCTCAGTATGAATGGACAACTCAAAGCCGAATCAGAACCATCTAACACATAATGAGAAATTAAACTATATAATAGCCAATAGAACCAGTCGGAGATGGCAACTATCTGCTCTGTTTTCTCCATAGCTCTTTCCCAGAGTATGCCTAATCAGGAATTATTCAGATACTGATGTGTACTACTGATGTGATGTGTGTGTTTCACTGGCCAGAAACAACTCTTCTTTTCTGAATCAGCATGAGCAGGGCACACAACAACATGCTCTTGCTCTCAAATACACACCCATGTCCCTGCCAGTTCTGTCCAGTCATGATTCATGACTTTCCTTGTCATGTCGATAGACTACACAGCTATGCCTGTAAACAAAACCTGACACCTCCAAAACACACACGCATTCTGCCTGTGTGAACTTTTACTGTAGCTCATGAAAGTTGAGAGAGGACTGCCTTTCTTGTCATCAGAAACACAATGTTATGTCGTTTCTCTTTACGTTATCACAGAGCTGTTAGTATTCCCATTAATCTCAGTAAATCGCAAAACATATTATTGACCACACTAGTAAAGTTTAGAAAGTGTTATTCTGGACTCATTGTCATTTGACCCCTGCAATGCAGACAGTAATGAATGACTTATGTAAACAACTGCACTGTAAACAAGTAGATAATTATTCTATCTTATTATATAGGCAAAGAACATTCAAACAAAATGTTTAAGCATAAGCATAAATCTAACAAAATGTACAAAATAATCATAATATTTGCCAATAAGGTAAGGAAAAATAAAAGTAAAACATTACACAATTTGGCTAGCAATGTTTTTTTGTTTTTATGTTGGGAACCCATTTGTCAGCATGTGTGATCATGTGCATTACATAACCGTAAAGGGACTCTTTCTGTTTGCACGTGCTGCTTTTTATTAGGAAACAATCTGTACACTTTCTTTATCTCCCTCTCTCTCTCTCACACACACACAGGTTTCCATGTTTTATGGGGCCTTTCCCCAGACATAATGCTTTTTATACTGTACCAACTGTATATTCTATCCCCTAACCCTACCCGTCATAGAAAACTTTCTGCATTTTTACATTTAAAAAAAAAAAAAATACTTAATTTCGTATGGTTTATAAGCTGTTTTTCTCATGGGGACCAACAAAAATGTCCCCACAAAGTAAAAAATAATTGGTATTACTATACTTGTGGGGACATTTGGTCCCCATAACGTAAGGAATACCAAGTACACACACACAAGAGAGAAATGATCATTACTCACTGGTGATGAGCGCCATACCAGACACCATGGATCCGACCCAAGCCGTCACGCCTTTTCCTTCCTGGAAGGCACTGAGCCACTCGGGGTACAACACCCCAACTGACTGAGGGGATCCTGATGACAGGAACTGGGCCATGAAGGAGGCCACCACAATAATCCATCCCCATCCACCATCTAAAGCACCCTCACCCTTTACAGCACCCATTCTCAGTCAGCACTGATCTTACGCTGACTTCACTTGACACAGGAGTCTGCAGAAAGAAAGGGTGAAACATGATAATAGGAAGCTCACACGTCAAGCAGTGACAGCAGTGTGACATGCTATATGCAAAACTAATATCGTTCTTGCAGGAATGCTATATGTAAATATTTAATTTACAATACTCTATTTACTCTTGACACACAAATAACTATTTAGTTATTTATATAATACTACTTTTTATATAAAAGTGACTAAAAAAATGTAAACTACAAAAATCTACAATGTGATTAAAATGAGTGAAATTTGTAAATGTTAAATGGCAAGTTACTGCACCTACAATGTTCACTTTTGCATCAAATCATGATTGTTCCCGTGAATGTGATTTGTCAACTCACACAAGATGTGAAAAAGCTGTGGCACTTACGACAGGTGGAGGATGTTGCTCTTGCGTGCCGAGAGCGGTGTGCTGAACCGCTCGAGGCTGGTAGACCAGGCCAGTCTCACGTGCTTCTCTGCTGAATACCTTCTCGAGATCAGCAACGCGCGCCGCTTAGTTTTAAATGCTTCTGGACACAGACCACACCTCGAAGGTGGAGAGACCAGTGAGCGGACTGCCTTCTTATCGCCCTGTTTTCGTTTATTTACGTCCATAACATAGATGGCATCCCGCAGTCGCGAGGAGAGCTGGTGTCGTTTGGAGCGCGCGGATGCATCTTTCTCTCCAGCGCAACGGAAGCGTGCTGAAGTTTCTAATTTTCTCAACATGCGCTCTTCTATTCTGTGAAATAAAGAACCGGTTTGAAGCTGTTTTCACCGGTCAGACTTGTGAAATCAAATGGATCAACTGTGCGATCAACTGGAAAGAAGAGCGATTGCGTCCTCCGTCTCTGTTGCTTTTGCATTCTATAGTAGCCTATTTTTATATTAACGTTAAGTAGCCTACCAGGAAAACTGTACTGTTGCTTTAAAATGCTGGTATAATAATAATTATTATGAAAATAAATATTTTAAAATTGAAAATAGAAAATAAAAAATCATAATGAATCATAATTATTTATTAATATAGCATCAAAATGATTAAGCTACGTTTTAAATGCTGAAAGTGAAAGATCAGCTCCTTATTGTTTATGAACTAGGCTATACAACGGAGACTCCGTGGACATAATAGCCTAGTTCACATTCTGCCAGTTTTATATGACAAACAACTTAAATAGGCTATAGCCTAAACATTTTGGAGTGAATCTTGGGACATTTAAAATCATGTCAAGGTTATGTCTAATGAATTAATGTCTAAAGGTTTTTTTTTTTTTAAAGAGCTAATTTTAAAATAAAAATCCCAATACCTGCCTGCACCAGCTTGTTTGAACACACGTTTTTTTTTTAAACCCTAACTAGAAAGTAGGCCTACATGTAGTTAATTAATAGGCTATTACTCAGAATTTAATTGTATAATTACACTGTAACAAAGACAAATGAAAGTGTAACCGAAATATCTGTTTGATGTCAGAGCTGAAGTTATTGAAGGACATGTTTAGACATGTCCCAGATCAAACTTCATAGGACTAGACTTCTGTTAGGCCTAGATTAAAAACTTCTTCCCACCCTTCTGTCTCTCCTCTCTGTCTGGGTGGTCAGCTGAACTTTTGTGCTGGGTGAGTGCGTGAGGGTCAGACGGCTTGGGCTTTAAGCCCACCGAGATCCTGTTCCTGTCCAATGCTTGTACTCGTTCCCACACAGACATAAAACAAGAAGGAGAGTCTCCCCCCAGCCTGACTCTGTAATCCCCTCTGACATGAAAAGAGAGAGAACAAAAAAGAAAGAACAGAACAGAACAGTTAATTGCATTTGCCTCATATCACCTTTTTGGTCAACATCTCTTCTTATGCAGCGTGGCAGCCCACAGAGATCAGGGAAGCCAATGGGATACTTCTGGAAGGAACATGCTTGGCTCTAGATTACATTTGGTTTAAAAAGTAGAAAACAGCACTTGACATGATGGACAGAGCAAGCTCATCTACAGTACCAGTCAAAAGTTTAAACACACCTTCTCAAGTCTTTACTACTATTTTGCACAGTTAAAATTTACAGCAAAATAATCTGTGAAACAAATATGCACGTTAAACAGAGGCTGACTGTTTTGTTTTCAATTCATTGCTGTTTCTAACAGTTCTACAAACTGGCAATCTCTCAAAACTTCACAAGTAGCCACTTGAGATGCTTTTCCAACAATCTTGAAGTAGTTCCCATGCATGCTGGGTGCTTAATTGTTTCCCCTTCACTCTCCAGCCCATTTTTTCTTTTTAATTAAAATGTTAAATTCATAGAAAAGCACAATTTATATTTGTCAACAAAACTACAAAAGGTCTTTAAGATCATGAGAAAGGTTAAACAGTTGAGTGTGTTCAAACTTTTGACTGATAGGCAACCGTCTCGATTCTCCATTTGTGCAAGAGGGTCAGAGCAGACGGAATTGTTTAAAAAAAAGAAAGAAAAAAAAGCTTTTGGTTTAATTTATTTTGGTTTGATTTGCTGTAATGTTAAGTAGGCTAATCATGAATGCCATTCTTATTAAGAGCTTTTTTTATTATTTTTTTTACCCATTTCAGAGGAAGTGTGCGTAATGAGAGGAAATCTGGAAAACAAAAGCTGTGAGTGTTTACTATGAGCTTTCGCTTCCTCTTTCAGGAGTGCTGACTGCTGACTCACATGTTTTTTTAAGTTGACTAGCATGGCAGGAGAACACAAACCTTGAGCGACCTCTGTTATCCTGACACTCGCTTCCCTTTTTCCCCTCGTCCTCTGTTTTTCACTTGCTTACATACAAGCTTAGCATCTCCTGACGTTTACAGTCTTGCTTTGCCATTCCATTAATTCTCCTAAACAAGTCAGCAGCAAATCAAGCCAAGGTCAACTGAGGTCAGGGTGAGTGAATCTCTCCAAAGACTGATGCAGGACACTGGAACTTGTAGCACTGCAGTAGAGCTGCTTTATTTAGCATCTTCATAACACACACAGCATCATATAAGTGTAACTAAACTAATACGTCAAATAACTTTCTATCAGGACCATTTCCCCCCTTTTAATTATTAAATACCAAATGATTGCAAACATTTTTTTATCTTATGTACCTCAAAGATCCAGAATGCTAAAGTACTGATACCAGAAATGTTACTCTTGCCTTCATCTTTCAGCATTATCAATCATTTTATTAGTGTCTTTTAAATTAAAACAATTGATAATATGGGTGTAAAGACTTGCCAAAAAGCTTCCTCTTCCTTTAATGAACTTATTTGTCTACAACAACTTTTGACAGGCTCTCTGTGACTATTACCATAGGCCTAATTATTATTATTATTATTTTGTATTAAAAGTATACAATAAATTAGTTATTTAATTATTATATAATTGTATTATTATAATTATTGACTTAAGCAAGGTTCTCAGAGATTGCTACCATAATTATTATTATTATATACTTTTATAAAAATCACACTCAATAAATGATATATTTTATTATTATATTTTAATTGTACCATAATTATTATTGACTTTTGACATGATTGCTACCAGAATTATCATTATTATTAATGATTATGATGTTATATTTGATTCAACAATTGAGTCTGTTGTTAATGCAGTCACACAGTCATATCTATGTTAGTTCGTTCAGAACCACAAACAGTGAACTGCATGACTTCAACTATTCCTCGAATCTGACCGGAGTGTTAGAACACCCCTCTGACCCGCCTGACAAAACCAGTCTGAACCAGGTGAGAGTGGCTTGGCAGAGAGAAAGCAGCACAGGACAGCTTATGCTGAAATACTTCTGCAGGGATTACCACACAGCTACAGGACTGTATGTGTGTGAGAACCAGTAAAGAGAGGTGTTGGGTCATTCGAATGGAAAACTGTGGTGGGGGGTTGGGGTGGAGTGCCAAGCAGGTGTGCAATATTACCTGACACCTACAGAGGGCTGATGCAAGTTGATGCACAATGTCTGTACATGCAAACTGAAGTTTCACACACCCATTTAGAATTGGTAATGACTGAATGCCCAAGTGGAAATGTAACATCCTCAAAAACAGATCAATAGCACAGGAAGCAGATATGGTCCTATTTGAAAGCTTAGAAATAACATTTTCTACAGAAACTTTTCTACAAAACAACTTTAATATGAGCTTGTATTCTCTAGCTCAGCGTTTCTCATCTGGTTTTATACTTGGAGCCAGATAGTGTTCCAATGCAGAATCAAAACTATTTCCTATCATATAAAAACGAACAAATGTTCTTTCAAATGAAGCCGTGAAATGTATTAATATTATTATGAACTGTATAGGCCCTATGACATGTAACATTATTTGCATGACATTCCTGAATAGGACAATATAAATGTAATGTTTTGATTGTATTATGCTCTCAGCTAACAGAAATGAGCTAGGACTAAATGTTTGTCTCATTGTACAACATTATTTAAAAGCCTCTCAGTTTCTTAGGATCATGAGGATGAACGCATGCCTCTCTTTCAAAAATGTATATTTAGTTTACTAAACTATGCACTAATATATCAATGGTTAGAAGTTTTTTTTTTTGTTGCAATTAAGATATTTGTTTTCTCAATATAACCTTTTAACCAACTATTTTAACAAATCATAGAAGGAGATCTATTTAGGGAACCTGGTAATATATTGATTTTAAATATAAATATATATATATATATCAACTTTTTGGACTCACAGAAACCCTTGGTAATTCATCTTAAAAAGTTGTGACTAATCACTCATGACTTCAGAAGCCTTCCCCTGCATCTGACTGTGAAAATGAAAGAAAACAACCTTCAGAATTACAATGTCCTTAAAGATTTAAGAGTCCAATCACTTACACAAATATTTCAGGCAAAAACAAAAAACAACACACAAGATTTTTTTGTTTTTGTACAAGCATTTAATCATGTTGAGTTATTGTTCAACAGTACCTTGTTTTGTCGCATCAACATGTCGGTTCATATTTAGGTGTTATATGACACTGGCATTAAGCAAAATTCCCCATCTGAATAAGCATTCAGGGCACTCACTTTACAGCGAAGGCTCCGAGAGGTTGAGCTGCTGATCAGAAACCAGTATTGACTTTGTTTTTGTAGCGGGTCATGTTTGGATTCTAGCAGGGAGAGACTGGTCCCCGACCAGCAGTCGTGGGAAACCTCTATGGCTGTGCAGAAACACACAAACACCCGCACACACAAACACTATAATCCCACTATAATACACACACAGAGAGGCAACAAGTGCTGTTTCAGTACATTTCAGTCTGTCTTCTTTACCATCTACATGCTGCCAACGAGAGACACACGCACACACATCTGTTTTACAAACAAAAACGGCCTAAAACAAACAAACAGACAATAAAACAAAAGAAAAAACATGTTACTGCCGCCCCCCACGGCAAATGTGCTGGGATTCAGTTCTTTTTCAACCTTTGTGAAGACAGTCATTTGAGAGGAAGGATTTATCCAATCGAGCGCTCAGTTGTTTATTAAATGTAAAATTTTGATTCGATATAACAGTCAATCTGTTAAAACAATTAAGATTAAATGGGGGCAGGGGAAAAACTTTCCACAAACAAAATGCAGACATAGGCAGCTGACAACCCTCTCGTACAATCTTCTAAACCTTTCCCAATTGTTTCCTGAGCCAGCTTGATCACTTGACAAAAAAGCAACAAAAAAAAAGAAAAAAAAAGTAAGAATAACGAAATTTAACGGCATGGGGCTGGTTATGGATCTGTCAGTCGGCCAAGCATCTACACATTCTCCCTTTTCACATTCCCAGTCCTTTGGTTCCCCAGTTCAACTGTCCTCTAATTCCATATCCACTCCAAAACCCTTCCAACCTTTGCCCAGTGGAGGATCACTGAGTTGTTATCATTATAGTAGTAGTATAGCCTAGCTTGGAGCAGCCTAGCTTAAGGTAGCGCACGGTGCATGCATTAAGGCTGAGAGGGGGGATTCTGTGATGTCACAGAGTGGGAGGAGCCGGATTGAACCATCGGCTGTGCGGGTGGAGGAGGAGGAGGGGGGTGCTGTGCTCCAGAGTGTGTGTTCGGGGAGGGAGGCGGCGTCGGACGCTTGAACTTATCTGGGCTGGTGCTTCTCCTTGGGGACGGCCTCTGTATGTGGGAAGGAAATAAAAGACAAGCTCATAATGTGATACTGGTCAAAAGTACAGGGCCATTAATCTAACATTTTTTAAATGAATACTTTTATTCAGCAAAGACAATGTTACAAAATACAAAAAAATACAAAAAGCATTTCTATTCCATAGTATTTCTAAGGATACTGATTTTTAGAAGGCAGCTGTCTGACTCGGAGATGATGAACGGGAACATGGTTTGTGTAATATAAGCAAAATGACTGGCTGATTGTTATTATACAGAGTCGTTTACAAGTCGATGTATCAGAATGGTTATACGTTTTGTGTATCGCTCCCTACAATATCAATTACTGCTATGTGTTCAACATTGTAGGGAGCGATACACAAAACGTATAACCATTCTGATACATCGACTTGTAAACGACTCTGTATAATGTGCACTTCCGAATCAGTTTCTAGTTCAAACAAATATGGCTGAACTAAACCATTATTTCCAACATCAACAACCTAAAGAGCTCTGACTTGTACAACCTGTCAGCTGCAGATTCATTTCGGCGTTGATAGTGTTGCAATTAAAATGCACAACTTGGAGTCCAGGGACGTGAACACTTCCGAGTACATTGTCATGGGTTCTATTGGGTTCTTGTAATCTTGTAATTACGGCATAGCCTGAACGCAGCATAAACTTGTTGTTTTGGTTCAGGAGGAGCTGTAAAAGGTGGATGCTGTTTGTTTGCGGCGCTCGGTGAGTGTCTACAACTCTATATAGCCTTATGGAACACGCGTGTGATGTCTGTGCGAGCAGGGTTGCATGGAGGCATGCAAATACATACACTGACAGGCAGGTAGGACATCCAATCACTGCATTTGGACTGAATTATTGGACGAATATTCCACAGAAGATATATGTACATGTTTTACTTTTCAGACCACATCTATTATTGACTGCTATCAGGATTTGAAGAGAGTTTCAACCAGTATAACAAAAAAGGTTTATGAAAAATCATTGCCTACCCTACCTTTAAATTATAAAGTTGTTGACTGCAGGGGGACTTTAACATATATTAAAATATAATACATATTTTACATTTAAATTGAGAGTTTTTGCTGTTTTATCAATAAAACAAATGCAGCCTTGGTAAACATAAAAGACTTCTTTCAAAAACTTATCACAAACCTTTGAAGTTATTCAAACACATTTCAACAGTTTCTGACAATTGCGATCATGCTTTTGCTAAAATCAACACTAAAACTCTTACACATAGAATGTGCATTGGTATCATCACCTCTAGTTTATTTGACACATAAGTGTTTACATGTGAAAACAGAGCGTGAAAGTGCAAATGTGACACCTCTGAGTGTGTTGGAAGAGTCTGGCTCTGCTGTCACTCCTTGGTTTATCAAAACAAGCGGACTTTTTCATGGCACCGCGGGACATGAAAGTGAGCCAACCGCTCTTCGCTAAAACAAACAGATCACTGTTGCTATAGCCAACAGCTCTCCAACAGGAAAATATAACCCACAATGTTCAAATGGGTATTGGGAAAGCAAAAAGAAGCAAAAAATAATGCTAATCCAAACATGTCACTGAATATTATTCTTCGAAAGCCTGAGGTAATCATCCATGTAGTAAGAAGATCAAATTCTTCATTACATACCCATATCAGTTCAGCTCTCATACCAGATCATATCTGTTAAAAAGTACAAGGAATGTAGATCAAGTGACTGGATTTACTGAAAGATTGCTAATACTACTGCAACAAAACAAAAAACACAAGCATATCTTAGATTTTTATTTTATTTGTCTTGATAACCTACCTCAGAAGTTTACCTAGAATATTTAAATTGCTTACAAAGGAGTCTTGTTAGAGCATACAGGAGTTGTCACCCAGCTGTTACGTGAGGCACGTGAAGGCAAAGGGGATCTGGCAGTCCTCTGGCTTGATCTCGCCAATGCCTACGGGTCAATCCCACATAGGCTGGTAGAAACCTCACTTGACCGACATTACGTTCCAGACAAGATCAAGAACCTCATACTGGATTATTACAATTCCTTCAGTTTGAGAGTCACCTCTGGAGCGGAAACATCTGCATTTCATCGGCTTGAGAAGGGCATTATCACTGGATGCACTATTTCTGTGATATTGTTTGCTTTGGCGATGAATATGCTGGTTAAGTCAGCAGAGGTGGAGTGTAGAGGCCCACTCACCAAGTCAGGTATACGGCAGCCCCCCATCAGAGCATTTATGGATGATTTGACGGTGACAACAACATCGGTTCCGGGGTGCAGATGGATCCTCCAAGGGCTCGAGCATCTCATCAACTGGGCCCGGATAGAATTTAAGCCAGCCAAGTCCAGGTCCCTGGTGGTGAAGAAAGGGAAAGTTACAGACCAGTTCCGCTTCTCACTAGGAAACATCCAGATACCATCTGTCGGAGAAAAGCCAGTCAAGAGTCTGGGCAAGATCTATGACTGCACCCTGAAGGACACCGCATCACTCCAGACAACCACCAATCATTTGGGAATCTGGTTGACGGCTGTGGACAAGTCAGGTCTGCCAGGTAAATATAAAGCCTGGATCTACCAGCACGGGATCCTGCCCCGACTGCTCTGGCCACTGCTGGTCTATGACGTGCCAATAACCACCGTTGAATGCTTCGAGAGGAAAGTCAGCTGTTCCCTGCGGAAGTGGTTAGGCCTACCACGAAGCCTCAGTGATATCGCCTTGTACGGGAGGAAGAACATGCTAAAACTGCCCTTCAGTAGTCTGAAGGAAGAGTTTATGGTAACTCGTTCAAGAGAGGTGCTACTGTACAGAGACTCCAGTGACAGCAAGGTCTCTTCGGCAGGCATAGAGGTCAGAACCGGCAGGAAATGGAAGGCTCAAGAGGCAGTAGACCAGGCTGAGTCACGGCTGCGACACAGTGAGCTGGTGGGGGCAGTGGCGTCTGGACGGGCAGGACTCGGGAGCAATCCAAGACCTCGGTTTAACAAGGCCCAGGGTAAGGAAAGGCGACAGCTGATCCAAGATGAGGTCCGAGCTGGGGTGGAAGAAGCCCGCTGCAGTAGGATAGTAGGGATGCGGCAGCAGGGGGCATGGACCCGATGGGAGCAGGTGGTAGACCGGAAGATATCGTGGACAGAATTGTGGAAGTCTGAGCCACACCGGATCAAATTCCTGGTTCAATCTGTTTATGATGTCCTCCCCAGTCCATCCAATCTCTTCCGCTGGGGCCTGGCAGACACACCACTGTGCCCACTCTGCCAGAGAGGAGGATCATTGGAGCACATCTTGAGCTGCTGCCCAAAAGCACTGGGAGATGGGCGCTACCTTTGGCGCCACGACCAAGTACTGAGGGTCATTGCAGAGGTCATCAGTACTGGGATCGCCTGCAGTAGACACCAGCAACCAGCAAGACAGAACATCGCCTTTGTTAAAGCCGGGGAGAAGCCACTTCAGCGCCTGAAGCAATCAGGGGGGCTGCTCGCAACAGCAAAGGACTGGCAGCTGAAGGTCGACCTAGGGAGACAGCTCAAATTCCCAGGAAACATCGCAGTGACCACGCTCAGGCCGGACATTGTCCTGGTATCAGAAACAACAAGGCAAGTGGTCCTGCTGGAGTTGACTGTTCCCTGGGAAGACCGGATGGAGGAGGCATTTGAGAGGAAGAAGGCCAAGTACGAGGAGCTGGCAGGCGAATGCCGAAGCAGGGGGTGGAGGACCCGATGCAATCCCATCGAGGTTGGGTGCAGAGGATTCGTCGGCCAGTCACTCATTAGGGCCCTCAAGATGCTTGGAGTGAAGGGACTGCACATCAGGAAAGCCGCCAAGAACATCACGGATGCCGCCGAAAAGGCGTCAAGGTGGCTGTGGATCAAGCGGGGCGATCCGTGGATCATACAAGCTACTCAGACACAAGCCAGGGTCTGATCAACCCTGGCTGGGTCGCCTGGGCGAGGGTGTATGATGTTGTGAGACCCGAAACACCCAATGAACCCAGGTTACATCACTGATGATGTGTCTGAGTTGCACCAGAGGTGTATTTCATGAACTGTTAAAAGGACGAGCACTCGGATGAAGTCTTATTAAATACCGTATAAGTTCTTGCTTCTTACTGTTGATGTTTTTGGTTATTTAGATTGCTATGTTAAAGATTGCAATGAGCCATCCCATTAAGGGATGGTGAGGTTATATAATGTGCTTACCTAGTCAGTCACTTCATCAAAAGTCTCTGCTGGTACATAGAGGGGTCATTTTTGTGCAACAGACATAAACATGATGACTAATTGCTGCTGCAACCAGGCTAATCTTACATTGTTGGCCTCCGCTCAACTGGACAATATCCAAAGGGTGTTGCGGAACATACATAAGCTGAAATTGAGACCGGTTATAATGGTTACTTCACTGCTGTACATTTATAGATAACTTATTTATCTGCTAGCTAACATTAACCTGATAAAGTGACACATTAAATCGACGTTGCACCTGTCATTTATCTCAAACTAAACAGCTTGAAAAGGCAATATACACTTCCGTTCAAAAATCTGGGGTCAGCAAGTTGTTGTTTTTAAAGAAAAATTTCAAACTTTGATTCGGCATGGATACACTAAATTGATTAAAAGTGACAGTAAAGACACTTATTTAAAAAAAGTATAAAGTATTTCTATTTCAAATAAATGCTTATCTTTTTAACATTCTCCTCAAAGAATCCTGGAAAAATCAGGTTCCACAAAAATATTAAGCAGCACAACAGGTTTCAACTTTGATAATAATAAGAAATGTTTACATGCAGTAAGCAGCCCTTTCATTTGGAAATCAAAAGCTGAAGTGTGACCTGATTTATTCTGCTGCCATGAATGACAGAAAGTGATAAAGAATGTCTAGGTCTCGTCTCAGCTGGCATGGACCTGGTTCTGACACACACAAGTAATTTTTAAACCACTTTGTCTGACATTCCTAAACATTACTGCCATTTCACTTTTTTTTTTGAATCCCCCAACACTTAGTGTGAGGAATAACGCTGTGCTTTTACACTAGATAGTTAATATTTAATCTCAGCAAAACCAGCGGCAAGATCAAAGAATAAAACGTGTCAATTCATCAACATTCTCTTTTGTATGTTCTGGGCAAAGAGAAATGAAATGGTGAAAAAACAGACCTTTTGTTCTGTTTTATTTGCTACAACATAGATTAATCAATGCATGCTGATGAATAGTTGTCTCAATCTTATGCTGTTAAATCTACCTCAGGACATTGAAGATACTGACACACCAGCAAGTGACATTTCACCGGAGGTTTTCCAGCTGGCTAATATGGAAGTTTTAAAGAATACTCCGTGCAGATAGTCCATTGACGCGTTTCATCATCAGTGTGCAATCGCGCGTGTATGTTTGCTCTCTAGCAGTTATTAAACAAGTCTTGCGGAAGAACACAGTAGCCGGAGCTACTTCTCTCTGTTAATTCTCTCGCTGTCTGGAACCCTGAATTAAATTTTTTTTTTTACATACAATTTAAATAAAAAAAATGTAGTCCATCATCACTAGTGATACTGTAGGTACCTGTATGTACAAAAACACTGTGGATGTTTTTGTTCAGCGAGTTTATCTTATCAGGGTTTCTGCATTATAATACAATTGAATATCTCTGTTACATAATACAAGTGCCATGGCACCTTTGGGATTGATAAGAACCAAGGTTTTGTGTGGTGTGCTAGATTCTCTATTGAAGGGACTCCCTGCTATCTCTCCATCTAAAAGGTCAGAATACACTGCAAAGGACACAGCAAGGGAGGAGATGCAAGAGAAAAAGAGAACGCTGCTTTTGTGCTTTATCTTATTTAGATGGCTGAGGATTCCCGGAACAGGTCTATATTAACTTAAACATACAAAGGGGATGAGGAAGAGCATTCTGAGGTCGAGTGTTACCAGGTGATTCACAGATGAGTCATCTAATGTCCTGTTAGCAATTCAACTGAATGGTGTTACGACGGATATTAACTGAAAACAGGCCATCCATGAATCGCACTACATCTGCATGAAAACATCTTGCTTCTCATCAACATGAGCTTGTGCAAAGAGTGAGTGTGTTTATATATATATATATAAGCTGATAGAGATGCTGGACGCACCTGTACAGCGTGTGAGGGTCCTGGGTGGATGTGTAGCCCGGGAGATGTGTAGTGGGGGAGTGGTGCTCGGCTCAGCGTGGCTGGAGGGGTGAAACCAACCGTGTGACTAGCGTAAGACAAACCTGGAATGAAAAACAGCATCTGCGAATCAGTTTTAGTGAGGTCCTTTATACAGTTTTTTTTTTTTGTCACATCTATATAATGTGCCAATATATCCAAAAAACTGTGAAACCTGGCCCACCATACTGACAGAGTGCAGAACAAATATAAATAGCTCTTGCAGATCACTCCTCTGGGATCATGGGAAAATGTATAAATAACTGGACTCCTTTTTCAATGGAACCTAATGAAAGAAGACTATAAACCAGTTTTTCTCAGCAATGGAATATAAAAAAATGACTTTCACACCTTCAAATGTGCCAACATGTTTTTTTCACATGATGCAACCAGCAATAAACAGTATACGATGCCTAAATGCTGAATTTTTTTTCTTATTGACATTAATCTTCATTTGAACAACATACACTTTTGATTTACATAACTTGATATACTTGTTCATTGGGTACTTTTTTATCTTATTAAAGATTGTTTTAGTTTATTATCCAGTTAATCTATTTTGTGTTTATCAATACCTGCAATATATGCAAAGGAAATGTACAACGCATAAACATTGCAGCATCGGTCTGAAAGAATCATGTTTGAAGTCCTCAAAGGTCATTCATCTGTCTGATCTCAGAATGGGAATGAAAGCAAGTCGTTGACCTATTATACCTTCACATCACAGCACAGTACAACTTGTATAATAATTAACACTCCATAAAAAACACGTTTGTCTAATCAATTATAATCTTATGAACTGACCAAAAGGCTGTGTGCCGAAAGCCTTGAGTGTTAAAATGTGGATCAAAGACAACGCACAAACAATCTGTTAATCATAAACACTTGTTCAAAAGTCTGAACCAGTTTTTAAAGAAGTGTCTTGTGCTCACCAAGGCTGCATTTATTTGATCAGAAATACAAGTATAACTAGTAAATAAATCTAAAAGTATAAGTAACCAACACAAATATTGTGCAATGTTATTACAATTTAAGATAACGGTTTTCTATTTTAATTGTTTAAAATGTAATGTACTCCTGTGATGACAAAGAATTTGTTTAATTTCTTTAAAAAAAAAATTACATTATGAATGTCTTTACTGTCACTTTTGATTAATTAAATCATTAAATGTAACGCCCCCGTTGAGAACCACTATTTTAATGCGTCCTTGCTGATAAAAGTATTAAATTCCATTTCCCAAACTTTTGAACAGTACGGTATATTTTGCTATAAAAGAGTGATACATTTACAAAGCTAACTGTGGACACATACCAGGGGAGATGGGGCGGCTGGAGGAAGGAGAGGGGGTGTAGGGGATTGGGCTGGACACCGTACGAGCTCTTAGTCCCTGAGCAGACATCTCATTAAAATATCTAGAGAGAGAGAGAGAGAGACAGAGACAGAGAGAGAGAGACAGAGACAGAGACAGAGACAGAGAGAGAGAGAGAGAGAGAGAGAGAGAGAGAGAGAGAGAGAGAGAGAGAGAGAGAGAGAGAGAGAGAGAGAGAGAGAGAGAGAGAGATATAACTTGCAATATCCAAGGTTTAAACATATGTTTTCCAAAAGCATCATAAGCCTGAATAGATCATAGAACTATTGCAACCAATGGTCTCTATGACCAACTTAGCTCACAATGCTTTAGGGAAACGTTCTACGTTAAGAAAGACATGTCCGGTTATTTTCAGTTTTATCATATTCTGACCGTCAAAAACATTGTATATAGATAAGGTTATGATTCCAGTCATCTCTACTGTATGTGTTTAATGCACCTCTCATCATCCATCTCAAGGCTGCTCTCGCTCTCTGACAGTTGTCTACACAGCGCCTCTCTCCTCTCCATTTCTCTCTGGAGTTTCCTCTGAAGACGGATGTTCTCTTCCCTCATCTGTCTTTCCTCCTCAATGTACTGAGCCCGCTTCTCTGTGTCTGGAGGGAGTGATGGAAAACAAACAAATGTTACAAAGATATGTAAACTGTAATAAACTGAAGATGAAATACATGATTAAACGATCATAATTTTAAACTTTCAAATAGTAGGACAAATACTAAGTCATGCTAAAGTTTTTCTCTTTTTTATTCATTATAAATTATAATATCAGCATACAGTTACAGTAGGCCTACAGCTGATTTTATAATTTAGATATAAAAAATGTAAAATAGAAAAATAGATAGTCCACTAGTCTTAATAAATGAAAATAATTTAATAATAATTAAAATAGTTTTAAAACACACACACATACTGTGTATGTATGTATATATGTATATATATATATATATATATATATATATATATATATATATATATATATACACACACACCTTAAACAGTATAAATACCTTGATCTTTTACTTGCTAAGTTTTAAAAGCTTTTTATATCTACCTTATTGCTGACTCAATGCTCTGCTTTGTTAATACCTGCTTAAAGCTTTAATGGGTGCAATACCATGAGCTGGAAGTAAGCTATGGTTGTCTTACAATGCAGATGTCTCCCTCTAGTGGCCATAACACAATTTAAAAAAGCATTCAATCTAAGAATAAAACTGTGTGCAACTCACTGGCTGGCTGCACTGTGCCACAAGCTAAGGCTGCATCCCAATCTGTACTACAAAAGTCAAACCATGTAACTCACTGGTCAGTATACAAGAGTACACCATAGTGTTGTCACGATATTGGAATTTCTAACTTCGATACGAAAAAAAGACAAGAAAACAATCAGTAATAAAATAAGAACAAATAAACAAACTGCAAACAATAGCACAAATAAATAGATTATAATAAAGAGACAAATGAAAAACATGGCGTTAAGTTTTCCAGGTGGGTCTAACAGTTGGCTAGTTTTCAGGCAAGAAACTACAAAAATTAAATAAAGTAATAAAATGTTTTTAATTAAAATAACACTGGATTGTCTTCATTGTAAAAATTAAAAACAGATTAATGCTTTCACTTAAAGTTACAAGAGCAGCGAGCGATTTTCTTTGTCTTTTGTTTAGGGCTCGGTATCGTTAAAAAAATGTTGATATCGATACCTTGACTTTGATACCGGTTCCTGAACGATATTTTTTCGATACCAATTTTATGAAATCCGTTTTAACAAGATTACATTACCTCTTTGGTATTATTTTTTCCAGTTTGTTGACTTTTTTTTTTACAGACTCAGAGACTCGTAGTCTTTGAGTCTGTAAAAAAGCACCAATGCAATTTTTTCAAGTGCTTCATCAAATTTGCCGTGTTGCCAGTCTTGGCAGCAATAATCTTGTCGCAAATATATCATCACGGCCTGTTGGCATTGGGCCAGGTGAAATGAAGCCACACTTTTGATCTTTTACATCTATGGGGGTTGGGACGCTTACACACTACAGCCTCACGTGTGCATGTGTCACTGACGTTGCCGAGATTAACTTGATCGAAATTTGGTACCGAACGACAAGCAATGTTTCGATACTCGATAGTAGAGGGAACTCGATACCCAGCCATAATTGATTAACATGACAGACAGCAGCAGGTTTTTTAGGCTGCTGTCACTTTAAGAGCATATGGACGGATCCAATATACTGTTACACAACATGCGCTATCTGTCTAAACTATTTGCATACCAAAACTGACTGTTTACCTGAATACTCACAAAGAAGGGTATTTTGACAATGTTGTGTGTATTTGACTGTTTAAGCCGAATACGCAACGAAAAACAACTTCATTTGGTACTCGCAAGCTGTTTGAGAGGCAGCTTTATGTGTGCGGCACTTACATATAGATCAGTGGTGCGCATTCTTTTGATGTGAATGCGAAACCTGCGGGAATTAGTCAAATTATGAGAAAAAAAACGGCACTATTCAACCCGAGTGAATGAGACGAGTGGGTGACAGAAGGTAAATTCACCGTCGGAGAGAAGAGAGAGCGAAACCGCGCAGCTGGTATCGGTGTATTAATACTGCAGAAAAGAAGTATTGGAACCGCTTCAGATATTTCCGTATCGATACATATCGAAATATCAATATTTTTGTCAACACTAGTAAAACCACCACAACATAAAACCTCACTGTCATACTGTTAATATTTGCATCCGTTTATTTACATGCAAACATTACCTCAACAATCTGGCAATACATTATTTCTTACATTTATTTCAAAAACCATGCTAAGACACATACCGTACTTCAAAAACCCATTGGAAATACCATCTGGGTATCTTTTAGTGTACTATTTCCCAGTGGCGGTTCTACATTGAATTACACCCTGGGCGAGGGTGACATTTTTTTTATAGAAAATTGAACTTTGCATATTATAGGCAACTGTAAAAAAATAAATAATTATAGTTGATTTTAGTTGATCATAACTATAGATGAAATGGCATGAAAATTTCATTTCATGAATATAGTGACCAAATTATCACGGTTATATCAGAATCGTGTTCAAAAAGTACTAATACTACACACTGAAATCAATTCACCAAGTTTGATGTCGAAAATCAGCAAATAACATAAAATTAACATCAATATGCATTTTTTGTTTACATAACTAATAACATTAAAGATGATGGCCAGATTTTAAAGGAGTGTCTTTTATGTTATCTACATACACGTACAAATAAAGTTGACAAAAAAGGTTTTATAAAAAGATAAACCTCACATATTTCAGCCTTTAAATGATTTTTATAAAAAGAATGAGTCAAAAAAGATTAATTACAGACATTTACAATGCACATTAGCTTATCTTTTATAGGCTAATTAATAGTAAAATTCGGTCAGATTTTCCCATGGCGTCTGTCGTTGTTATACAACCATGAACTGCGCTCTCCACAACGACACATAAGTTTTAGTAGCTAATGGATTTCCACCACCGAAAAATGCTTGCTGAAGCTCTGCTACTAGATTTTAGGGGTGTGCCAAAAAATCGATTCACAGAAGAATCTAGATTCTCATTTGCAACGATTCAGAATCGATCTGAAATGTCCAAGAATCGATTTAATAAATAAATAAAATCAGCTGGCTGTTCACCTCCATTTTTTTAACTAGCCTATATGGGACGTCACCACACAGCCGGTTTTTGAACGTGAGCGGCAAATTACTAAAACAAAGAGGAAGCAAATATGGATGAGAGGGAGATCTTTCGTTCCTACCAAAACATTAGTTCCGAGAAAAAAAACAATCAATTGCACAGTTTAACCATCATAGAGTGAAAGTGTATCATTTGCATGTGTTTTTAAGTCCTGTCAGTTTAACAGGGCGCGCTTGACAGGGCATAAGAACGAGAGAGCCCCGGCCGCGCGCGCGCACTCACCCGAGCGCTGTTTGCTCTCTCTCTCTCTCTCTCTCTCCCTCGCGCATATTAATCAAAATCAATTAATACGATGGTGTCGGGGAAAAAAAACTCTCCAGTGATGAAATGTTTTCTGTGTTGACAAATCTTGTGCGACATCCTAAACTGCCGAATGCTTTGCTTGTTTTTTCTGTTTACATTTCATTGTGAATGCTGCTACGTCAGAGCGGCCAAAGCGTCAACAAGATTCCCCGTACTTTTTGACAAGTTAGCGTCCTTGACAGGGCGGCACACTGCAGTGCTTCACGAAACTCCCTGCCAACTCCGAGAGGGCAAAAAAAACAAAAAAACTCGGTCTATCGCCTGCTTTATCGCCAGGTAGCTTAGGGGTACTATTTTTCATTTTGAAAGAAGCACTTTATTTTCATAACTTGTTATTCTTTAAGTTACTGAGTCTGACTGAGAAATATAGATGTTTTTTTTGTCTTCACCGGTTGTGTTCTACATGATATTTGTGGTAAACTGCAACTTTCCTGGGAAATGCATTTATTTTCAACCATTTTGTGTTATGAAGAAGCACTTTATTTTTGTTTCAACTTGTTTTATAGCTAGCTACTAATGAGTAGCGATTGAGAACCAGACAATGTTTTTGATAAAAGGCACTTCCCTGAGAATTGAACTTAATAAATGTGAAAAAGACACTTTAATGTCTCCGTTTGTCATTCTGTATAGCAAAGCAGATGAGAGTAGATCATGATCAGAAACCCGATTAGAAATCATTATGGATAAAATCGAATCGTTTTGAATCAAATCTTTTTGAATCGAAAATCGATTTTGAATCGAATCGTGGCCTCAAGAATCGGAATCGAATTCAATCGTGAGATGGTAAAAGATTCCCACCCCTACTAGATTTATTTACGGAGAAGAGAAAAACACCTACGTATTTGGGTGCACCCCCATACTGAAAAGTTTAAATTTTTTCATCTCGCTGCCCCTGGAAAAAATTCGTGCGTTGCTTCAATTTTGAGCGCCCTTCCCGTCCCGTGCGCCTAGATTTGAGATAACAAACTCAAGCGCGCAAAAGACGAGATATGTGAACGGCCCCTTGGCTAGCTCCAATCAGGCCACGAGCTACTGGCGACGTGTTGGAGACCCCCTTGACATAACTTCTGTGCAAGGCACCTTCTCAGCAAGCAGGGGCGCCAATTTGCCAATAATTTAAATGATAGATAATAGAAAAACGCTTCGCGACGCAGAGGATTTTTTTTTGTTTTTGTTAACTGCTCGTGCCGACCCCCATGTGACATGAAAAAAATGCCGCCCCGGGCGACTGCCTGGTTCGCCCGTGCCAAAAAACGCTACTGCTATTTCCAATGTACTATATTGGGACATACTTATCCTAATCTGTAATTCTATGTAGTATGAATACCATTAGCTAATGTCTCCAAATTTGCAGTGCAATTTGTTTTCATCTGGTTGAGTATGATGGCAGAAAGACTGTGTAGGTGGAGGAGTGCGTAATGAGACAAGGACTCACGCTGTAGTTCTGTAGTGCGGAGGCTGCGCTTCAGCCTCTCCACTTCACTCTTCAGGAAGCGGATGTGCCGCATCATGTTCTCGGGAGAGTCAATCTCCATGGAAACTTCACGTGGAGAGGGAGGGGCTGACACTGGCTGGTCAAGCTTCTCCTGCAGAATCCTGCCAATCAGAACGAAGAGGTAAAATTGTGAAATGAAGTGTGCTAAGTGCTTTTTTACATCAGTAGAAAACACTTTGTATGTGTCTAAGAAAGAAAAAAAAAGACCACATTACAAGGGACATTACCTTTTCTCTGCCTCAAGTTTGTCCATGCGCTTCCAAAGCCGGTTGACCAGTGCCTCCTGCTCCTGTTCCAGAGTGTTTTCCAGATCAATCTTCTCACGCCGGAGCTGCACACATTACATGGAATTAATAAAACAATATGGCATTTTAACAATACAATGCATGCATGGTCTTAAGGAAATCTGTTGGGCTCAATAATAATCGTGGGACTTTTCGAAAGTGCAAATGATGTGTTTGCTCCTGAATAACCTGTTCTAATCCGAGAAGATTGCTGAATGCGTGTTCCAGAGCCAGGTACTGGCAGATGCCTAAGCTAACAAAAAAAAAAAAAAACGAGGTTATTGGAAGCACCTGTTCTGTTTTGAAAGCGCAACTGGTTTAGACCAATTGATCTGAAAATTTGTCTGTGCAATAGATGGTGGCCAGTCAAGAATGAGTGGTTTAGAGATGATCGTGTTCTACAGCAAGTTGTTTGAAGAAGGTACCTGCTCTAGAGTGAGCTGTTTGGTGATGGTGTCATTCTCCAGTTTTTTTATCTTCTTCATCAGTTTATTGACCTGGAACTCCTGCTCCTGCTCCAAATGCTGCTCCAACTCTGCCTTTTCATGCTGAAGCTGAAAACGAAAGAGTTATAAGAGAAAAAAAAGTAAAGAAAGATGCAACAGTCCTGAATCTAAACAAGATGGGCAAAGCCTGTGATGCTAAGCAGTAATGTTGTCACATTTTACCCTGATGTCCTTACCATGATAACCCATTGTTTATGGTAACTATTTTGAACGCTCATGCATAGTTACTAGGTGTAGCAAATATACTAGGGCTGTCCCCGACTTAAGATTTTCCAAGTCGTCAGTCGTTCATTTAAGCCATTAGTCGATCAGTCGGGGGAGAAATACTCAACTATAATAATGAGTATTTAAAATATATAAATTAAATGTTCGCATAAAGCTTGCTGCAAACATTGCATGAATTTGTCTGAGATTAGAACGCAAACAAAAAAATAACCTATAAATAACAGCTTTATCTTTAAAAAAAAAATTAACAAAAATATTTTTTTAAATGTAGGACTTAAATATAAATAATAAATACACATAAATGTACAGCAAACTGAAACCCTTAAAAGAGAAATATCAGCGCAAATATAATCAGGTCAATAAACAAGTAGCCTTAACATCAAATTAAAACTCGGAATTCTGAACAAAAACAAAATAAATATACATTATATTAAAAACAAATTATACCATCAAACTGAAACTCTACAATATGGCCAATCACTGATCTCCATCCTCTGATCTCCATCGGCTTCATATTATGAGAAAGGAATACGAGTTACTTTCTAATCTCCACGTTGTCGGGGAGAAGTGATCTTGCTTACAATGAAGCTGTAACACGGGCGTTTGAGAAGATGCATTTCGATGGCGTGGATGTGGAAGTTAAGTTAAATATGTAGTGCAGTAAGAGCGGTACTAATTAAGCTTTCACACGAACACTTGGCTATTCACCTAATATTAGCAACACATTTATCGAGCAGCCATGTAAAGTGGCTTACTTTAGACTACTTATGTTTCAAATCAATCATGTTTGAGGTTGCACGTCACTTTTTTGTGGTCATTCTTTACCCTCTTGTTTTCTTCTTCTGTCCTACATATTACCACATGGACCAGCCATGATAGCGATCAGTCACTGCATGACTTTGCCATTTCCTGTGGATTTTTTTCTGTTACTACTAATCCACTGATTAAAATTTAGTCGACAAAGCCTCTTCTTGTCGACTAACGTTTATTCGACTATTAGGAGGCAGCCCTAGAATATACCATACAGTTCACCACTGAAACATTTTAACCAGAAGAATCTGCAACAGTGTTCCAAATTAAATACACCACTGAAAAACAATCGTTTGCAACCCATTAAAAACAAACACAATCAATGAGCATAAGATATATTGACTACACAGTTCTGTTTGAACACCAAAACAGCATATTTAAATGAATCTGGAGGTTCATATCACACTGAAGAATCACATTTTAAAATATATATAAAAAAAGCTATTTCAAATGTTATATTATTTTTTTATATCTTATATTTTTTGAAATATTTCACAATATCAGTGTTTTTGTTGTATTTTTTTATATTTAAAAACAATCAGCCTTGGTGAGCATAAGAGACTTAAGAGCATTAGAGTTCAAAAACATTACAAAATCTTACTGCTTTTTGAACAGTAGTGTAAATAGTCACACCAACTGTATACGCACACTAGTTCCATAATCTCTCTCTTTACTCCTCCACACAATACAACACACCTACTAAACACACGCACCACAAACAATGTCATCTGGTCTCAGCTAAGAAGAGCCAGATTCAGTCTGACTAATAATGGCCACAAAACCAAAACAATCTCTCACACGATTTAATCAGCTATTGTTCAGCAGCTTATTTTGGTTGCCGCTGAAAAATAACTTTGAAATAGGTGTCTCACTGTATCTTAATGTGAAAGTTACCTTTAGGGATGATTCTAAGGGCAAGCGATCAAATTTCTCAGCCCTGACCTCAAACGCCACTGATGGGCTCTTTCCTTCTAGAGTTTCTCACCTGCATGAGCTTCCGGGACAAGTCATTGGTGAGGAACTCCTCTTCTTTCTCATAGTTGACAGCGAGCGTCTCCTTCTCTTTCTGCAGAGCCTGGATCTTCTTAAATAAAGTGTTGGAGATGAACTCCTCCTCTTGTTCTGCCCGCGCTTGCTGCAGAATAAACAACAAAACACTCATGCATTTGAAAAAAACGCAATTATTCATAAAGATTTCTCTTGGAAAAATAATTGACATTATATTTCCACATACTTCTGTAACCAAGTAATTAATATTTGATCTTGAAACATGATTTCAAAACCATTACATCACAAATACTGATTACAAAGGAAATAGGTATTCAGACAATTATTATTATTGACAGTGAGACATTTAATACCTACTCTGCACAATAAATCCAGCAGAATTATTCAGAAATGCATTTCACACAGTAAACAATAGCACAACCAACAAGAAACACATTCCACTATGAATTTCCAACATTGCAGATTGCCATAAATGCAAACGCACTGGATACAAGTGTCAGTGTTTCTATAGTGACACTTGAGTTTTGGCTCATTGTCTAAAATGCAGATGGTCTGATTCACATTCAGGATGTTGACGCATTAGAGCCAAATATTCAGAGTGCCAACTTCCCACCCTGACACAGGCCTCAAATATGAAGTCCTGATGACAACCTCATTCGCTCAACACAAAGTATCAGACGTGCAAAAACACGTTCTGCATTAGAAGCATGATGATGATTAAGCTTGTGGTATATATCAGTAAACGCCTTATGTGGTCAGTATACACACACCTGCGGAGTACTACTAACCATATAAAACAACGTTAAGACGAAAACCATCCATAAAAACAGATACATTGTAGACTATAACAGTCAATGTTGAAATTAAACTATTTTTAAGAAGCTGGCCTGTGATATACATTTTCACTTAAACTATTAACGTGCCAATCAGGCTTTTGTTGGATATTTTCAGTTAGCTCGAAGGCTAGCAAGTTTAGCGACCTTAATCTCTTCTATTTTCCCACAAACAAGTTAACTTGGCACTCAAATGTGGTGTATATTGTGCCTCAGACGTCTTTGCATGCCGTGATGGTGTTGTCAGGTGTGCCGCGGAGATTAAAGTGATAAAAACACGGGCTGACTCACGATGGTGACGCTAGCTTTGCGCAGGTCGCGGTTCTCCTCCTGCAGCGCTTTGCACTTCAACTTGAACGTCTCGAGCTCGATCTTCAGCACTTTGTTCTCCTGCTGCAGTGACGCGAGTCGGTTTGTCAGCTCCTCCAGTCGGGACTGCGAGATCACGACGCCCTGTGCTTTGGTGGCGGTGTTCGTTGTGGTCGTAGTGGTGTTGGAGGCGGCCGCCGAGGTGCAGGAGGAATGCGGGGTGGCGGAGCTGCTGCTGCTCCCCGCGCCGTCCGTGTCGCTCTCGCTCGCGCTGTCCGCCATGGTGTCGCGCGCTCGTTACCTAGTGCTCGCGACGGTTTTCAATGGAGAGGAAGTGTGTTTCAGGGGCCAGGGAGAAAGAGGGATGGAGCAAGTGTGGCTACTAGACTGGAGAGGGAACGGTCCAAGAATTGACTGGGCGTGCTGAAAGTGCAGGCGAATGGGGAGGGTGGCGCCGTCATGTGGTGGAGAGGACAATGTGTTTTTTTTTTTTTTTTTCATCCCAGTGACCAATTTTCAATTTGCTATTCTGCTAAAGGATTTGTTCAAATTCCGCAGTCTTTCACTGGGTTACATCATTACGCCATAGATAGCAATAAGCGAGTTTTCTTGTGTGAGGGAATCTTTGAATCATTCACTCAACCGTTTCTTTAAACACTGGCTCCTTTACAAACAAAACAAACAAAAAAACACTGTGGTGTAAAGTTTATGTAACAATCTGTTATACTGGCCCAGAAAAATATGCTGACACTTAAAAATAAATGTCACTGCTGTATAGCAAAATATTAAACCGGATAACATTTATGCATATAGAAGCACACTTGTAAAGCAAAACATTTCTCATACTACTAATTTTAACTATAATATATATATATATATATATTGTGACACTTTCTGGTTGTCAAACATAAAGTCCAGTCATGTAACCAGTTAACGAGTTGAACTACACCTGCTTCATTTGTTTATGTAAATTCTACTTGTTTTGATATTTTGTTGTCAAACCCAATAAAGTGACATTCATTATTAGGTGTTCAAATACACCAAGTCACAGCTTGTTCTGCACTGTGGTGCCTGGTAACACTATTTTCTACTACCACACAGGAGTGACAAAACAAACCAATAAACTTATTTGACTTGGACTTACCATGTCAGTCTTCAATACAAGTTCACCCTTAGGGATGTAATACACATGTAATATTTCTATAGTGGAAAGGTGTGATCATTACCAATTGTACTGTGTTATTAGAGAGGGGCCAAAGCATGTTTAGTTCAATTAGATATTGTGACAAAATGTTAGTTGATACATCATGATTGTTTTGCTCTGCAAACTGTGTTCATCGTTCTGATTTCAGTAATGATATATGGAGCAAACTTTAAAGAGAAGTTAGCATCTGTTTGAGGTACAACATGAGAAATTCAAAATCTTGTTTCACACATTTCCAAGGACAGTGGCGTACTTCATTCTAGAAATAAAGATTGTACGTAGCCCACAAAAATGAAAACTAATCATAGTCATCAGGGCATATAATCAGTCAAAATTACAGATATGAATCCAGTTATATTTTGTTACATAAAGAGTGTATCATATCTCTGCAGACATATTCAAATATATATATATGATAAATAATCATAATGTCCATGTAGCTACATAGATACACATTACATGCATAATAATACATTCAACTATGATGCGGTGCACAAAAATACATAGATTGAAAAAGATTGTCGAATAACTGTAAATAAAAAAAGAATGCAGTAGATTTGTAAAATCAAAGCGTTTATTTTTAAATCAGATTTTTGTAAGACATTTGAAACATTATGGTGGCATCATAGCTGCTAGTTTCTAAAAGAGAAGACCTCTAATAACCAAAGTGCTATTATAGTTACATTTAAATGGCTTCACTCGTTGTAAGAATTGTACATCAAAAATGTTGCTTAGGTGAAAACATATTATATTAAACAAAATCAACCATTGGACCATGTCAGGCCCCTCCCACAGTTTGATTGACATGTAACAGGGAAGCAGAACCACACCCCATCATGACCTAGTTTCCTTATAAAGTCTTTCAGATCTCATTGCCATAGCTAAGTTCAGCACACTTAAGGATATTTCACACCATACACACCACAAGCTAAAAAGACGTGAAAACAAAACAAACAAACAAAAAGTAATATCTAAAGAAAAATTTGATATTATTAAAACCGATGCAGAACACTGCAACACACATCGACTCTCTGGTCTAAAATATATCACACAATTTCAAAATTGGAAAAGATTTCTTGTAATACTTTAAATTATAATGACCATCCAGTGTGTGTCATTTGTAATACATAAGCTATTAAATCTACAAGTAATAAAGGTCTAAAGACTTCCCATACATGTAAGGGTGACTCAGATGAAAAAGTTAAATATTCACCTAACCTGAAACAAATTGCCAAAATGTTACTTCGAAACCTCAGCAATCAAAATTAAAAGAAAAAATGAAGACATTCCTATCATGATTACAAACAGCCTTAAGACAAAGAGAGACCTCTACATTGTACAGCCAATACACATGATACAGTGATAGTTGAACAGAGATGCTGATAACTAGCATATACATTCTGAACACCTCATACTTGCAGCGCTCAGGCTAATATCAGCACACACTCTCTTCCATACAAATGATAACGGACACTACACTGAACTCCTAAGGAAGCAATCTGGTTAGAGCTTTTCACGCTTAACCGTTTCTACACGATGGACACCTGTAGGGTGACATTTTGGAATATAAAAGTCGAGACATGTTAGAGTTGTATGTGTACACAAGAAAAAGTCTTTTCTTATTTGTCTTTTTAAATACAGTGTTTTGCAAACTTAGAAAAAAGGTTCTTAAAATAAGGTGAACTGCATGCATCAAAATATTAGTCCTCTGTATGACTTCTTCACAGAATTTGATAAATTCCCATTTTGGGAATAGTTGAAATTCGCAGAGGATTTTAAGGAAATGTCCCCTGAAAACCGAACCAACTTTTCTCATATACAAACATACCTGCTATAATAATTAATTATACAAGAGCATGTGAAGTTTCACTGTCTTTAAAATGTCGAAAGCACTTATAAAGTGTATGTTTGCGGTGCTCTCGTCAAAACCTAACTACTAAATTTTATTTTATTTTTACATAATGTGATTTATGTACAGAAAAGTCCACCACATCATTTATTTTGTTTTATAAATTAAAAAAAAAATTAAAACACAGGGATCCTCCTCCTGACGTCATGGGTCCACGGTAACGTGTAAGGCGAATGTAAGGTGTGGTTCAACAGCATCTATTGTTATTTCCCCCTAAAACACGAAAAAGAGCTTTTGTGCCATCTTTGGTCACAGGGAAATTTGTGTGAGTATACGGTTTGAAGTTTAAGGGGTATTTTGAATATACCCCTTCACTTATGCATCTGATATTCATGGCACACAAAACAGTTTCTGATTTCCTGGTCCAGGTCAGCATAGGTATTAACCAGCAAGAAAAATGAAGTGTAATCTCGTAGGTCCCCCAGAAACAGGAAGTAGAATTATATAGGACCCAACAGAGAGAGGAAGTAGAATTCGCCAGGACCCATCTCAGGAAGTAGAATGGATCAAGACCCCCTTGGAACAGGAAGTGTGTCAGCAGTGTGATGCATGCTCATGCGCAAGCGGATAGGCCAAAGTTCTGTCTCTTTGAAGACCATGCGTTTCAGAGTGGAAGCCGTAGATGGTTTTTCAGGCCAAATGCCCCTTTTCATCTTTTGTGGCCCTGCCGCTCAGGAAACAGATCAAACATATACCTGCAAGCCTTGAGAGACACAAAACAGACCATAAAAGAATAAAAGTAATTGTTATCTAAAAATTGGACCTCTAATTGTAATGTAACAGTTATATGTGGAATGATTTAACATACAGAACCATTCAAAAGTTTAGGGTCTCTAAGATTTTTCATGTTTTTGAAAAGAAGTCTCATGCTCACCAAGGCTGTACTTGTTTCATCAAAACTTGTTAAAACAGTATATATAGTCAATAACTGTTTTCTATTTTAATATATTTTAAAATGTAATTTATTACTGTGATGCAAAGCTGAATTTTCAGCAGCCATTACTCCAGTCATCAGCGTCACATGATCCTTCAGAAAAAAATACCTTACAGACCCCAAACCTTTGAACAGTAGTACCAGGGGCAGACTTAACCAATAAGCAAGGTAAGCGGGCGCTTCGGGCCCCATGGAATCGTCTGATTTGGCAAAATTTGGCAAACGCTCAAGTGCATGTTTGCGCTCTGGAGAGCGTGAAGTTTCTATTTACAATGTGTTTTTTGCAGAGTTGCGCAATGTAGCCAATCACAGACATATCTGTTGATCTGTTTAAGTTAGTCAGAATCCACTCACCACTCAAAATGGCAGTTTTTGTTCAGTGCTGAGTTCTAAACGCTCTTGAATCCTCTCATTATAATAAACAAAGTATAGACATGAGGTAAATAAAGAGATTCAGAATGCAGTGTAGAGAGCTTCATTGATTATAATGGAACTTAGTGAGATCGTGAAGAACTGAAATGACAGACATTTAGTGATTCTAAGGGGTGGGCTATTTGGGCTATATAAACAAAATTATTAAATTATTAGTTTCAAATTATTAAAGTGTGTTAGAAATTAAAATGATTTAATTCACAAATTCATGTGTTTAGTGCCATGGTTTTATTTGTCTTGATTTCTCAAAATGTGCTTTTCCTGTGCGCGTGAATGTACACAGGAGTGCAGCGACTCAATATTTTCGCTTAATAATATATTACATTTTCGGTTTGAATTCTTGGAATTCAGAGTGAGTTGCATGGAATTATTGTTTGAATAACTTTCTTTTTTTTTTAAAGATTGTAGAAGGCCACATCCACTGCTATTAAATGGACAAGTGCAAGTATGATTTTTTGTGTGTAATTTATTCTTTTGTAATCCAAAAAACAAGGTAATATGGCTTTAGAACAACATCAGGTTGACTAATTAATTGCTGAATTTTTACAATCCCAAAGACAAGTTATGAAGGGGTAAATAAACTCCAAACTCTGAGACAGCAAATAAGGGTTACAAAGTAAAAGAACACATACTAGCTGGTGTGTTGGGGCCCCATACCTGAATTTGCTTAGGGCCCCACATCACTAAGTCCACCCCTGAGTAGTACATGAGGCACAGAGAATAATTAATAATATCAATGAAAACGATAATAAACAGAGCTATTTGAAGTGATGTACCTGCCTATAGTGGTGAAGCCACATCTAAGAATGATGTTTTCTCTCTGAACGCTTTTCTTCCTTCTTCCTCGCCTTGGAAACGTCTCCCTGTTACACATAAACAGAGAGAACAATCTGTATCAAAGAGATGGGTAATAATCACCCTGAAAATAGCCAGACACCATCATTTGATAACAGTCTATCAGTAACAATTAACAGGAAAGTTAATATTAAACAGATCAGTTCAGTTCTTGTTATTTGTTCCTGTAGAAAAGGGAGTGTATAGAGCTGGAAGGAAGGCAAAAAAAGGTTAAAAGGGAAGTAAAAGAAAGCCAAGACAAGTTGAAGGTTAGAAGAGATAAGGCTGAAGAAACATATTCATCTGTTTCGGTATGAACAGAAAAAAATAACGTCCTTAAAAAAATAAAAAATAAAATCCCAATAAACCTCAATAAACCCACACACAAATTCACAACAAATACTTTTGGTTAATTCTGGTCTCCAGTCTGTGTGGATATACCGGTAATGAGGATTTCTGGTATCCAAAAATGTCTACTACGCCAGTATCGTACCAAAAACCTCAAGTGCATTCGTTCGTTAATGTTTTATTATAACAGCACATAAACAACTATTCAAAAGTTTCGGGTCAGTAAGGTTTTTCTTTTTCTTTGAAATAAATAAATTTCTTTCATTAAATTAGAAACGATTCATTAAATTGATCAAAAGTGACAGTAAAGACATTTATAATGTTACCAAAATAATTGTCTCTAATAAATGCTATTCGTTTGAACTTACTATTCATCAAAGAATCCTGAAAAAATTTATCACAGTTTCCACAAAAATATTATGCATTTAACTGTTTTCAACATTGATAATACCAAATGTTTCTTGAGCATCGAATCAGCACATTAGAATGATTTCTGAAGGATCATGTGACACTAAAGACTGGATTAATGATGCTGAAAATTCAGCTTTGCATCACAAGAATAAATTACATTTTAATATATATATATATATATATATATATATATATATATATATATATTATATATATAAATATATATATGAAAATAGTCATTGTTATTTTTAAATTATAATATTTCACAATATTAGTATTTTTACTGTAAATTCAACCTTTAGCATAAGAGACTTATCAAAAACATTTTAAAAACCTTACTGACCCCAGACTTTTGAAGTGGTTTTCGAGTACAGCTTTCTTCACTGTGTTAATGAATTTTTTATTTCATGAAATATGGCATATAGTCATGTGAAAAAGAAAGTACACCCTCTTTGAATTTTCACCCTCTTAAAATTAGGTGAATACAACCTCAGATGAACAACAACACATGGCATGATATTACACTGTGTCATTTATTTAACGAAATTAGAGACAAAATGGAGAAGCCATGTGTGGAAAAACTAAGTACACCCTATGATTTAATAGCTTCTGTACGACTATATGACTTTTTCAGTCTCATCATTGTGGAGGATTTTGGCCCATTCTTCTTTACAACATTGCTTCAATTCATGGAGGTGGGCATTTCTTTATGCACAGCTCTCTTAAGCTCCTGCCACAGAAATTGAATCGGGTTGAGGTCTGGACTTTAACTGTGCCATTGTGTTGTAGATTTGCTGGTGTTCTTGGGATCATTGTCCTGTTGCATGGCCCAATTTCGGCCAAGCTTTAGCTGTCGGACAGATTCTAGATTCAGACTCTAGAATACTTTGGTATACAAAGAAGTTCATGGTCGACTCAAAGACTGCCAGGTGCCCAGGTCCTGTGGCTGCAAAACAAGCCCAAATCATCAACCCTCCATCATCGTGATGACAGTTGGTATGAGGTGTTTGTGCTGATATGCTGGTTTTCACCAAACCCACTTTGGTCTCATCTGTACAAAGACATTGTTCCAGAAGTCTTGTTGTTTGTTCAGATGCAACTTTGCAAACCTAAGCTGTGCTGCCATATTCTTTTTAGAGAGAAGTGGCTTTCTCCTGGCAACCCTTCCAAACATGCCATACTTGTTTAGTCTTTTTCTAATTGCCATGAACTTTAACATTTAACATGCCAACTGAGGCCTGTAGAGTCTGAGATTTGACTCGTGGGTTTTTTGCAGTTTCTTAACATTGCACGGTCTGTCCACTCCTGGGAAGATTGGCAACTGTCTTGAATGTTCTCCACTTGTTAATAATCTTCCTCGCTGTAGAATGATGGACTTCAAATTGTCTGGAAATGGCTTTGTATCCCTTCCCAGATTGATGGCAGCAACAATAGCTTCTCTAAGATCACTGCTGATGTCTTTCCTCCCTGGCTTTAACACACACCTGAATGCTCCAGACCAGATGCTAATTATGTCCAGACCAGATGCTAATTATGTCCTGATACATAAAACCACATAACTCAAAGTGGTTAACTCTTTTAAAAAATAGACAGTATTGTTAACTTACATCAGAGATATGAACCATGATATTAGGGAAGTCAGTATTTTATTGGCTAAAAGCTTTGATAAATTTTCCCAAAAGAGATTTTAAATGTATCATAATATCAATATGCAAGTATCCGGAAAGAGAAAAACTCCACACAGACTGTGCAAACCTCAGCATGTGCAGCGAGGTGGGTAAGGATGTCTGGGACCAGGGTGGCAGGCTCTCCCTGTGACCCCATGCCACTCCCCAAGCCCTGGTTTTCAGGAGTGGGAGTGTCCACACGGCAAATCACCTTTCGAATGACCTATGGATGGGTATTAAATTAGAAATGGATAAGAAAGTAGGAGAAAAAATAAACAAAGGGAACAATGGAGATACTTTTCTGGTGATGATGTTTCCATCCTCATCAATAAACTGTTCCTCTGAAACTGACTCGGCAGGAATGTTCCGCGCCTCCTCTCCCTAAAGCAAGACAGCGCTTAGTTCAATATGCAGACACATATCCAGGACACCTTCAAAAGCTGCACACCACACCTACAAGTATGTTTCCACACACCCAGAGCCATGTGAACCTGCAAGCAAAGCTAGAACTTATGAGCCAACAAACCTTCATGCCCAGCATCACCACCAAGATCACACAAAGCATTAACAGAAACACACTCTTGTATGTGCAAAAAGAAGATCAAATGTAGAAAAAGATGTAAACCCAAACCAAGCACCTGTAAGCACAAAGAAAAAGCAAACAACACACAGCAAGCATCAAGTGATCAGAATCAAAAGATCAAACTGAGTTTCAAACTGGACGAATCAGATTCACTCCACCAGCTACACCGAAATCAGACTCGGACCAAAATCTAATCTTAACCCGACCGTCCTGCAGTTTAGCAGGTGGATACCTTAAGAATGAGACGTCTACGAAACACTTTGGTGGTGATGGTACGCTCTTCATCCAGCCCAGTCTCTGTTGATGAGCGCTGCTAATGGATGCATATAAAATACATCTTAACATGTGCTGTATTTGTTCGATTTCAGTTCTCTCATTCAATTAGTCTAAATTGTCATCAGTGTATTCTTTTTTTCTGGAGCAAATACATGTATTAGGATGTGAAGGATTTCACACTTTCATTTAACATGAATTTGTATCTCATTCCACTGTAACAAAGTTAAGAGAGTCAGTTCATAACAGTTATCACAGCTGAGGTAAAAGGAGCAGCAGAGTCTTAAACTGGCTGTAGCAGCATTATCTTATCAGCTTTTATATGATTATCTCACCTGGACTTTGTGCTCAGCGATCAGAGCTCCTTCTTGCTTGCCCGCCCCTGTCTTCACACCACTGGCTGTTTCCTGAGACACTGAGCAGCGGGGCATGGCATTGGAGTGCTCACCATTTTGTCGAGGTTTGCCTGAATCACCTCTGGATGATGATGTCATAGAGTCACTGGAGTTCTCCTGACTGCAAGAGGGTTGAAAATGTAAAAATTTAGCAAGTTAGGAACACATAACTTGAAATGATACTGGGTAAGAATTAATTAAAAACAAAACCAGAGTTTCCACTGCGTCATCCATCAAGATGGATTGACAAGTTCGCTACACGAGACTATAACAGACGTTGGGACAGAATTCTTGTAATGCACAGAGAAAAGCAATTACACAACATTTTATGAATGCACTCTTTGGTTTTTAACTGTTATAACTAGTGTGCTGACTCACAGAATCAGACACTGCTGCTTTTTACACAACAACACATTTCCCGTTATGAATTATGATACCTCTTCGTACATTACTCATTACATTACGTAGGGTTGGATTGCTTTCTCACCTCAACCGAACCACCCCAGAGTTCATTTTCAATCGGGCCGAGACCACCTCGTTCAGGCGATCTCGGAGCGATTGTTTTGGTGGATATCTGAGTGCAATTGCTTCAAATATGCTTAAAAAACGAACTAAGGGAGAAAACACACCAGGTTCTGAAACAAACGCTCCAAACAAGCCAGGTGTGGAAACACCATTAGTTTCAATAGATGGTCTTTTCGGAAAAGGTGCGGTATGATTTTCTAGTACTTCAAACACACTCAAAAGATCAAGTTTTAAATTTGATTTCTCAATATATAATCCCTTTAAATATGGGCTTATGCAAGCCTAATAGTAACAATAAGCCTAATGTGTAAAGTGAAGTACCTCTTGTCCTGTCTGTCCATGTAGTCTGACCCATGGCTCCGCCCTGAAGTGGGCGGCTCCGCATTAACGTTCGATGTCTCAGTGAGCCAGCCTGTGGAGAGCGAGCACATCTCAGACTCAATTTGTTCAACACCTCTCACTACCTCTCTCACTTTCTCCTTAGTCATCTCCTCATTCACTTCCCTCTCCCTCTCTCTGACGTGGCCTCCTGACACCTCCAATCGCTCCTCTCTCTTCTCAGCTTCCTCCTCCTCCTCCTCCTCTCCTCCTGAGCCAGATTCCCTCAGGACCTCTGCCCAGGGTCGCAAAGGGGACGTATCATGATCTTTGACCTCTTTCGGGGTCACTCTCTCCTGTCCCTTCATGTTAACATTTGGTTCTTCTAATGGTGATGGTAATAATGGTGATGAGGGACTCTTACACTCTTCCTTTCCCTTGTATGTTAGGTCAGTCTGTTCCACCGTAGGGGACGATTTCTCTTTTTTCTCATTTCCTTCTCTCTGTTCGCTTTGTTGAGATTCCTGGTTCCCCTGTATATTGTGGTCCTGTTTGATCAGAGAGGGTTGGTCTGTTTTTGGGTCAGACTGAAGTGGTACAGAGCAAACCGAGGGGTTTAGAGAAGGTTCATCATGGTCTAGTGGAGAAAGCTCAGGGATAATGTGTGAGTCAGGGTCACATGTGACAGCTGCGGGTTGTGTTGTGCATTTGGGGTTGTCGGGAGGGAGCTGAGAGTGTGTATGAGGATCAGGCGAGACTATGTGTGTGTGTATTTCTGCAGATGTTTCAGAGAGAGTGTGAGGCTGGTTTACAGGTTTGGACAGGGGTAGGTCACAGGGTCTGGATGGGGTGATCCTGACAGACTCGTCCTCATTGTCCTGCACTAGCCCCCAGGAGGGGCAATAAGGGGGAGGATCAAAGGGCAGATCTAAGATTGCGTCGAGGTCATCAGAACTAGAGGGGCAGATAGGGGGTGTGGTGGGGTAAGGGTTGGGGTTGGTAGTTGACTGCAGTTGAGCCAGGATGTTGTGGAAACCTGGGTGAGATGATACACAGATGGATGGACATGACAGGACACAATTACGATCACAAACACACACACACACACACACACACACACACACAAAGATGTATACCAACAATTATCTCCTGATTATTTCCTCAACCTCATATTGTTTTGAAACTGTATTCTGTTCACTTTTTTTTTTTAAGAATCTTTGAACAAATGTTATTAATGTAAACAACATGAGGAGGAGTAAATACTGACAATTTGAATTTTTTGGTGGACTAATAATTTAAATGTAGACAGACAACCACCTAAGCCCAACTTGAAGAGCAAATGCAGTTTTAGACAGAATTTCCCAGAGCTTCAGCAGACACACAGGCCAACAAACACACAGTTAATACACAATGACAATGAAACAGATTCAGATTTCCAAAAACAGAGGGCATGTGATTGCATATACACTACCATTCAAAAGTCCCCCCCCCCCTCTCCTCTTTTAAAGAGATTCATACTTTTGTTCAGCAAGGGAGGATTAAATTGATTAAAAGTGATGTAAAGTTATTTAGAATAATACAACATATTTCTATTTCAAATAAGTGCTGTTCTTTTAAACTTTCTATTCATCAAAGAACAACAGTTTCTACAAAAATATTATGTGTTAATGGTTTCCACAAAAATAAACGGTTTGCAACATTGATAACAATAAGAAATGTTTCTTGAGCAGCAAATCAGCATATTAGAATGATTTCTGAAGGATCATGTGACACTAAAGACTGGAGTAATGATGCGGAAAATTAATCTTTGCCATCACAGGAATAAATTACATTTTAAAATATATTCAAATAGAAAATAGTTATTTTAAATTCTAATAATATTTCACAATATTACAGTTTTACTATATGTTTGACCAATTACATGCAGAGCATAAGAGTGAAAACAATGAAAACTTGGTGAGCATAAGAGACTTTTGAATGGTATGTGTATGTGTGTATATGTACGTGTGATCTCCCCATAGTAAAAGAGCTTTGACTTAAAAAATGTACAGCATTAGAGTTAACATTGTAGTCTAGAATAATAAAAAGTGGGTGCTACTTGTGTTAGTTGGACACCATTACATATGCTGCATAACTGCAAAGAAGCATAGTCTTAATTTCATAAGCCAAGTTTCCATCCAGTTTTTGCCCTATCAAAAAAGTGAATATGCGTAAAGAAAAGTTAGCTAAATTTGCAGTCTCCAGTCTGTTTCCAATAAAATGGTGTGCGTAATGATGTCATCCCTAAAAAGATAAGTTTTGCTGTATCGCTAAAAAAATCCCCTTTAAGCTGTTTCCATATAAAATTTCACATATATCGCGAATTATAGTATTTCGCATCTCAAATATTTGTAAAATGTAGAGAGTAATAAGACAACTGATATTCGTCAGTTTACTACTAAGCATTTTGACAAATAATAGGCCATTATTATTATTAGGAAACTATTATTATTATTACTATTATTAGGAAATAGCTTATTAGAAGACAACGGTGAAGTGGACAGGACTTCATGTAACTGCCTTTGTGTGACAAAACCCATGGGTTTGGACACGACAGCTCATTTGTCCTGGATGCAAAGTTTTAGGGTCCATAAAAAAGATTGGTACAGTCAAATGTTCAGTATTTACATTTGTCATGTAGCCTAGGACAGCTTCTAGCCATAAAATTAAAACAGACTTACGATTTTATTATTTTTTTTATTTAGTCAGATACAGAAGTAACGTTATTTGTGTATTTTACCTTTCTTTTTGTCAGCACTGGAAACTCCAACAGCCGAATCATTTGACAGACGTCTCATTTTTATTTTTGACAAGCTGTATAGATTTTCAAGACGCAATAGGCTATTTTCCTCATTCATTTGAAACTAAATTATTATGTTATTAAATTGTAGGCTATACATATTAAATAATTTTTTTAACAAGTGTCACTTAAAGGGATACTTCACCGATTAGCATTAAGCTTTGTATCAGTAGAAACCCGGTAGTATTTTCGAATGACCGTGCTTCCCTCCCTCATGTCCCCCTGAGACGAGTGATTTCTGTATTGTGTGTCTGGGAAAAAAACTCAGATGACGCAAAAACCGTCATTTAGCGTCATCGGAGGCTTTTTTGGCCAGATGCTAGAGACTACAGCCAGTAGTAGGAGCTAGTTCCGCATGTTTTCAACCCACCCATAGGGGGTGGAATCTCACTCACAGAATGTTTTTACGTGTACAGGTACTTTTTACACACGAGAAACGCGTTCAACATGGACAACAAAACTTGGATGGAAACCTGGCTATAGTCAAGATGTGTGTTGCAACTCAATATGAGGAGGACTCAAAATCTGGCTAAAAAAACAAAAATGACTCTTCTCTTCAGATGAAGAGCTCAATAGTAGAGGAGTTGGGACAGAGGGATGGAGTGGTGAGGGGTGGTCCTGGGGGCACGCAGGGGCAGTGACAGCATGCACAAGGGGGTAATGGCTTGGGCGGTGGGGAGAAGGAGGCAAGACACTGGCAACGGGATGCACATGGAGAGAAAGAGGGGAGAGGAGAATGGCAGGGTGAGAGAGAAATTCTATGTGCGTAAATGGGAGATGAAAGACTGAGAGCAAGAGAAGGAGAGAGAGAAGAGAGAGAGAAGGAAGACTTGAGAGGAGCACATGGGAAGAGAGAACTGGATGATGAGTCTTGGGCATTGGGAGTGTGGGGCGACAGAAAACAAAACAAAAAAAGAACATGCAAGTTAGAAAGACATGACAATGACTCTGAATGAGAAGAATGATGGGGGTCTGGGAGGGGGAAATGAGGGATTGTACTGGAGGAGAGGAGAGGACATGTGATCTTGTAGCTGACAGAGGGGGGCATAGGAGATTGTCAGGAGACGACTACGGAGAGAAGGATGATCTCCTTCTTTCTCTTCTTTTTCCCCTCTCTCTTTTTATCCCTTGCTCCAGGGCAGGGGAGGAGAGGAGAGAAGGATAGATGGAGGAGGAAGCAGATCGACAGCTTGAGAGGTAGAGGACAGCTGAGTCTTTTAGCTGAGGCATGCGCTGTGGTCCAATATGTAAAAAACAGCTGGTATATAACACACTTACAAACTAATATCAAAACAGCTTCATCAGGATACAGCTGATAACAACATGCATTTGGTTAAGAATTAACTCTTTCCTGTCCTTTCAATAACAGAATTAATGTCATGGCTGAGAACAGTTTGTTTTTATGTTCCATTGGCAATATTCTCCAGAGCATTCATTAAAAATGTAAGAAAAGTGTGTACATGTGTAACAGGAAAATACTGTTTCGAACGGCCCTTCCTACACTTCTTGAGGCAAAGCATCATGCTGTGATTGCTTCACGCTTCATGACCATATACATGCATGTTCAAACCAGGTCCATGCATATGGTGTTGGGAGGAAGGGAAAGGGGTAACAGAAATGTAGAGTCTCTGAATACAGAAAGTCTTTAAAATAAGAGAATAGTAAGTGATTCAGTAAGTGTGTGTGTGATTGGGGCCTTAAAAAGATGCGTGTGATCTGATCTTATATAAATGTGCCAAAGGCATTGTCTGAATGTAGACTTCAAGTACAAGATAGTTACTATTTGTGGTCCATCTGTGATTAACACTTTGGCAAACTGCACAGGGAGGTTGTAGAGGAAAAAACACAGGTGACAATAATAAAAGGAATGAGTTGGGGGGGTAGGGGGTGAGGTCGGGTGGGGGGGTCAGCTAGATGGGGCTAAACTTTACCATCCGCCTTTTCCTGGCACACAGCGCTATCATCTGCAAAACTTCTGGTGCCTGAAATGTTACCATAGTCAAATATGGGCCCTTCCAGCAGTGTCACAATATCCATCCGGTTCACTTTAGTCAGGACCGTCGTCAGTGCATCCGCTAAGAAAAAAATTTAAGTAACTTAATTTGATATGGTTAAGAAAGATATTATAATAACTTCACAATATAAGAACGAAAGCAAAAGAAAGGAATGAAGAAAAAAAACAGCCAAGGAGAGATGGATAGAAAATGATTCTCACTTGTGGCGTTTTTCCCATCCCGACTGACCCACTTCTTAAGGAGCATAAAGCTCTGGGCTGTGAGAGAGTTTGGGTTCTCTGTGCGAATGTGGTTTATCTCATCTACAGAAAAATTCATCTCTCGAGCCAGCTCTATAGAACAGTAAAACACATCATATTATAACTAGCATCATCTATGCACAGACAGCTAGTAAAGGAAGACAGATGTAAAGAAAAATTAGTAATAAAATAAAAAATGCTAAAACGTTTTTAGCCCTCCAACATTTGCTGTGCTCTGAGTTTGTTGAAGAATTCCTGTTTCTGACCTTTAAAGGAACACTCCACCGTTCTTTGAAATAGGACTTATTCACCGTCTTCCCTACATTTAGATAGGTGGCCAAATGCATTTTTGTCTCAGTGCATGTATTGTTTTAGTTTGGCAGGGTCGCCGCTAGCTTAGCTTAGCATAATGAATAGAATCCTTTGTTGCCAGCTAGCATGCCCTAAATGAGTAAAAGTGATCCAAAAAAAGAAAAGAATTACTTCTTGTGGCCTGCGTATTCACAACGAGTACAAATAACGATGCAGATTAAGACTAGGCGATTTCCTAGGCAAATATTGACTTGGGACTATATTAGGGTGAAGCACAGGCACATTCTACTTGGGCGCAGAGATATCACGCAGCACCTGAAATCGCACAACTTCCGTCAACAACATACCAGCGTGAATAGTAACTGGATATTTTTCCTACAGTAGACATAGTGAATGGCGATGAACATGGCTGATTTTGTGAGTGACGAAGAGGGTGACTTCTCAGACAGTCAAGATCCAGAACCATACCTCTATGAACCAGAGTTTTCAGAAGAGGAGCTGCATGCTTTGGAAACAGAACGACAGGAGGTTGCGATCGCTCAACACCACGCTCAACATGTCAGATCAAGATGAGCGTGCCCGCAGTTGTCACAGCTACCGAGGATTTCTCGGCGTTGATCCATCCTGCAGTCCTCGACTTTTTTTCCCGGTTCGATAAAGTAAACTGGAAAAAACGCCCCATGCCGAATGGACCCAATGGACAGCTGTCCACAGAGTAAGTGATTATTTTCAATTACCATGTTTGCTGTAACTTCTCAAAATAAACACAATCCAAAAGTGAAGATACTCGGTGCAGGTCACGCCGGTATGTTGACGGATTTCAGGTGCTGCGTGATATCTCTGCGCCCAAGTAGCAGTGCTTCGTCTGTGCCTCACCCTAATATAGTCCCAAGTCAATATCTGCCTAGGAAATCGCCTAGTCTTAATCTACATCGCTATTTGTACTCATTGTGAATACGCAGGCCACAAGAAGTAATTCGTTTTTTAGATCATTTTTACTCAGGACATGCTAGCTGGCAACAAAGGATTCCATTCATTATGCTAAGCTAAGCTAGCGGCGACCATGCCAAACTAAAACAATGCATGCACTGAGACAAAAATGCATTTGCCCACCTATCTAAATGTAGGAAAGACTGTGAATAAGCCCTATTTCAAAGAACGGTGGAGTGTTCCTTTAAGTGAACACTTGAAAATGTAATCACAATCAGATATTTAGAAATATAAAGTAGTATGTTGTCAGATGTGACGAATAAAAAAGCTGAATTTAAAAAAAAAATCCAGGACTGCACTGTAATACCAAGCACAGGCATAAGAGGTCACTACAGCAGTGCATTGTTGAGGAGTGTTTCCCTTTGATTATTGATAATCAAATTATACTTTGAATTCCTCAAAAGGACAATAATAAATAATCAACACAATGTTAAGTGGAATGTAAACTCAGTCATAATTTGTCAGTCATAGTGAGTCTTACCTGTCCAGCTCAGACCCAGGTGATCAGCCACAATGGCCATGCGAAGGTCTGTTCTCTCACAGGGACTCTGTGGACCTGTCATGACATACAGAACATTACAAACATGTTACTTATTCACTTCAAATGAAAAATTCTGATTACTTCCATCTTTTCTGGCCAAAACAAGGAAAAAAATTACAAAACTATTTTTCTGCAACAGAGGTTATGTACAGGAGCAGAAAAACTAAGATATGTTTTTAGAATAGTACTGTGTTTGGCTAGAAAAGGAAGAACAAACAGATGGTGAATTACAATGTTCCAGCTACACAGTTGGTGCTCTGATTGTATCACATGTAAAACCAAATTTCCACAGAATCTATGCAGGCAATAACTATGAGTTTATACAATGGTATAAAAAATGAAAACAACATATTAACAAAGAATAGATTTTGTTGAGATGAGGCATGCAGACAACATAGTATTGTACATTTTATCTAACAAAGTTCACAAACACTGAAGCAGATATAAATTCCTCAACAACGTTCCTTTAACCAACCCAGCACAGATACACTGTTCAGTGCCCCACCCCTTATTATGATAAATTATTTGTGGAAGGTAGGGGAGAGAGAAGGGGAAATCTGACAGGGACAGATACAGTACGGTACAGTCACACAGCACAGTGATGAGAGAATGACAAGAATGACAGCTATTGTTCACGCCACAGGCAATCCAATCAGTCACAAAGGCTCATGCAACTAAGGATCAAGTAAAGTTTTCAATAAAGTTTTACAAACTAGGCTTGATCTCCGCGACGGGGGGCGACCTGCGAGCCCCTTCGTTCTTACTGCCCTCCTTCCCTCCTCCAGTCCGCTTACTCCTCCTCCTCTCACTGCCCGCTGCCCTTGTGACCTTTGTCCTTGAGGGTGTGACCCTTCGGGAGGAGCCAGCGGAGGGGGAGGGCTGGGACTGAGAGGGGTCCGATAGTGAGGTGCTTCGTGATGTGCTGCTGTCCTCCTCCGATTGCGACTGCTCTCCCTGTGTCTGTTTCTCCTCGTCTGAAAGTCGTTCAGCCACCTTTATTGCTTCTCCGCTAACATTCTTTAAGAACTCAATTGACTGCCTACACACCTCACTAAAGTTGCCTCTACCTGCCTCGCTAACCGAAACACCAGAAGCACCAGATGACCTCTCTTTGAAAGGCAGCCTGGAGGGAACTACTGGTCGGACTGATCTCTCTGAGTCTGTGGGCTTCCTTGACCTTGGAACTACCTGAGCTGTGACAGCTGAGTTAACTGCAACATTTCTTTTGATGTCCTTGACAGGAATTCTAGACTTGGGCTCAGGCGTTATGGATGCGGGATCCACTTTCCTTGCCTCTGGCCTCACAACCTGCTTGGGCTTCTGTTTTCCAGAACTGTGTGTGTTAAAACTGAAGCCTGCTGCCTTGACTGGGAGTCTAGACTTTTGCTGCCTGTTCTCTGAGACTACTTTAGTCTGATGACTTTGAGCGCTAGCTTTCTCCAGTCTCTCCACAGACTCCCTACAAAACTGAGCTTCTATTCTACTAGCTTTCTGTAAGGTGGGTTCAGAAGATGACTGCAAATTGAAAACTACACTACCACACTGGATGTAGTTGGCCTGCACATTAGAGCACTCTAAGTTATTGTTGTTATTGTAGTTTTCTGAGGGGTAATCTTTTCTGCCGGTCGGGGAAGAGTTAGTGCTATCAAAGTGACTTTCAGCTAATTGAGACTCCATGCTAATGTATTCCAGCATCTGACTGTCTGAGGACTCAGTTTTAACATCAGTCAGTTCAGCTGAGCCAGGGTCTTTCTTTATAGTAATGGAAGCTGCGATGCCCATCTTAATGGGGGTGCGTAATTTGGGGTCGACCTTGGAGGCTGTGACAGTGCATGAGGTGGTGTCAACGGATGGAGGTGCGTCCAGGCAGTCAGCACTGCCCTGCACTGTGCTGCCTCTGGATGGTGTTATATCTGTGGTTTCCTCTACCTTCCCCTCTACAGCTCTTTCCCCTGCCTTTGAGTGAGAGGTGACTACCCCCGCACTCCTGCCCCCTTTCCCCTTGTCCCCTGACTGCCCATCTGATGTATGCTCACCAATCTGGAAAAACTGAAGTCTCTCTTCAACAAAGTCCCTCTTGCTCATGTCAATAGCACCACTGCGGGTCATCTCAAACATCTTGCCCTCATGGAAGGGGAAAGGGTTGGGCTCACTAGTTGGGGTGCTCTCATCTGTTGGGGTTCTTGCTGGAGTGGTATCCGGCGTGGTTGCTTGCGATTTGTCGTCCACTGACAAAGCACAGGGCTTTGGATCTTCGTCTTTGTTTTTAGCATCAAAAGCTCCCTCCTCTCCCACATTACCAGACCATGGATCGAAATCCAAGCCTTTAGTAGCCACCGTTTTAAAGGTAGTGTTTATGCCCTCTTCTAGTTGGTGCTGGAAATAATTGTCTGCAAAACCTTGTCTATCAGGGTGTCTTCCCTCCAAAGAATAGATTTTATCCTCTTTCCCATTGTCTGATTTTTTCCCAGATGACCTCTTTGTTTGTGCCTTTTCCCCTGTTTCCTCATTTGGCGTGCTCTCCTCTTCAATCACTTCAAGTTTACTCTGGCTGAAAGACCGATCTCCTGCTTTTCCCTCATTCGACATGCTGGATGTTTTAGGGTCACTCAGTCCATCATCCTCATCTTGTAGGTCATACCCATCAAGAGAATCTATCTCAGTGGCATCTGTATCATGGGAAAATTCAGCAGTTGTTGCTAAAGAGCAATCAGTGATAGATTGATCATTTCCATTCTGTTCACATTCTACCTCTTCTCCTTTCACAATGCCATTGATACCTGACTCCTTGTGATGTGAGCCGTTTCTCTCTGGTTTCCTAGGCTTAACACGTTTATCACACTCCTCAGCCATTTTGAAGGTGTACTTCTTAAGGGGGGCTGGGTGAAAAACAGATTCATCATCACTAGAGTCACTGTTGTCAGCTCCAGGTGGGAGAGGGGAAGGAGGCTGGACTCTGATTACTGGCTCTGCAAGCAGATGCCTATCATGTTCCTCTTGAAGATTTACCTCTATCATCTCTGTTTCTGCTTCTGAGGAAGGACATGACCCCCTCTTTTCAGGGTCACCATGCTCAGTCTCTAAAGGTGGTGGTGGAGGGAACTCGATGTAAGCTATGCGTTTGTCTTTTGATCTTTTTCCAGACGAGTCTTGTTTTCTTTTTGAAGACTCTGATGATTGAGTGGCAGGTTTGGCTTTTTCTGCAGGTAATTCCTTGAAAATGAATGTCTTGGGCTGCTCCTCTTCCTCAGACTCCTCTGGGATTGGGCTAGGCATGCCAGCCATGGAACCAATGACAGGCTCTGGATCCCTGGAGTTCAGGTCGTAGCTGACCTCCTCAGAGGTACGTGTCTCAGGAGTTACCGGACTCTTCCCTGAGCTGTCTATAAATGTCGCCTGTTCTAACGTGTCATCTTCAGGGCTTCCCTGTGGAGATGGAGGCTGTTTCTGTTTAACAGAATAAAACGCTCCACGTGTATCATGCACTGTCCTGCTCTCATGGCTTACTACTTTTTTGTATGTGCTCAACTGCCCAGTAGCAGTTTCTTTCTCATACTGTTTACCTACTTGAATGCTGACATACACAGGAAGAGGTTTAATGTCCGCAGTGACACCTGGGGTCACTTTTTCAATATACTCAACTTGGTTATCATCTACACCATTACAGACTATATTAACAATCTGCCTGCTAGAATCTGAGTTCACTACAGATGACAATTCACTAGGTGATTTGCTGGCACCTGAATTAGGGTGCTGTCTATTTCTGGCTATGTGAGACCCTGTTCTTTCAGATTTAATGGAGGAATCTAACTTTAAAGTACTACTTTGATGATGATCTATAAAACTAGATGACACCCTAACAGGAATTTGTGATTCCGAGTTTTTTTTTAGAGCACCATTGCAGTTTTCAGCATTACCAGTGTCTTCTTGAATTACCAACTCTGTGTAAATTATCTTTTTAGTTGTTTCTTCTTTTGTAGTATTTCCATCACTCAATGAGTTCTGCTCATTCGGTGAGTCATCTTTTTGCCTATCATGCACTAGGGTATGGGTGAGCTTTGTCTTTTGGCCTTTCAATTGCCCATTGCCATGGTTTTCCCAAGTTTTGTATATTTTCCTGTCTTCATTGACAATTTGCTCCTTGCTGTAAATATTTTGGTAATGTTTTGGTGAAGAGCTATCTGACCTATTTCTCTGTCTGTCACTCTGATTTTGGGCAAACGCTTGAGCCTTTCTAACGTTATAACTATGGCCACCCTCACTATCTTTTTTGGTGCTTCTCTCACTTCCTAAAGACTCTGTTGACTTTGGGAGATTCCCCCCTGCAAAAACTTGGTAAACAGGTAGCTTACTCTCCTGCAGCTTCCTTACGGGGGATCCTGAAGTTTGTCCCCATTGTGGACCTTTATCTTGTTTCTGGGCATCTGATTCAAATTTCATTCTTACGGAGCTAACCTTAGATGACGAGGGTTGGAAATATTTAGATGATTCACTTGCACTGCTAGCAGATGAGCAGTCCCCCTTTTTTGGGTCATCATTGTATTGAAGCAAGACCCGTCTTTCAGGACTGCTTGGCAGACTGGCACATTTTCTGTCATGAGAACCATACTTATCCCTAAACCTGTCTCTGCTCCAGTCCTCTCCAGTCCCTCCATTTCTATGAACTGACCTCTCTGGGCTACTACAAGTTGAGCTGGGCCCAGAACGAGTCTCCCTTGCATCTTGTCTGCGATGCTTCTCAGGGGACTGAAGCTCATCATTCAGTTTTTCAGTTTTATCACGAAAGAATTGTGAGACTTCACTAAGTTTTTCCTCTGCCTCTTTGACAGTTCGGTCTACTCTGTCCTCATATTTTTGCTTCTCTCTACTTTTATTCTGCCCGTCCTCAGAAACTCTCATCCAAATAGACCTTTTTGGACTATCAGGATCAGAAGCATACTGCAACAAAGTGAGTTTGTCATAATTGTCATCATCTGATGATCTACCTGACCTATCAGACTTTAGCATGAATTCTCTAATTGAGCCACCTTGTGTTCCCTCACCATAGTATCGAGACCTGTCAATCACAGATTCGTCTGAGTCTGAATGGGACGAGTCATATTTTTCTGACAGGAGCATTTTCTCTGCAAACTTGTATGATTCTCCCCTAGTTTCGGATGATTCATCATCATGGTACTCCACTGACTGCTGACTAAGCAATTTCAAGGTCTTATCATTCTCCACAGAGACAGGCATGTGTATTCTGGAGTCCAGATAACAAGGAAGAGATTCTTCAGCTTCTATGTTGTCTTGTTGCTCATTGCCCATCCTATTTTGTATTTCTTTCATGCCACTTTTGCTCTGAAATATGTACATTTCCTTCTCAGGGTGATTTTTTGTTTCTCTGATAATTACTTCAGTTGGTTCAGCTTTGTTGCCTTTCTCGATGTGAACCTCAATGATGCGCTCGACTTTGGGCATTGGGTCTAGAGGCCTAACAGATGAATCTGCCCCTTCATTGCTGCTTTTGTGTTCAAACAGGCCTGTTAACTCTCTGGATGGATCCTTTCCAGACTGGAAGGCCTTCATTATGTCTCGTACAGACATAGTTTCCTCCATCCTCTCAGATACAGCCTCTTTAGCAGGAGGTTTGTGATACACCATTCTTGTAGTTGTTGTTATGTGAGTTTCCTCTTTGACCCGCATGCCTTTTCCCATCACATCATCCTCTGCATTGACTCTGGCTTGGTAAGCTTTAACTCTTTCTTTGATGGACCCACCAGGAGATCGGGGCTCAGTGTCTGCACACCGCAGTGGAGGCTTTGTCATTCTAGCATCTTCCAATGCTGAGTCTTTAGGATCGTCTGGATGCTCATAGCTCCGTATGACATGTACAACCTCAGTGCGCGTTTCAGTGATGACAGGGGGAATCTCCTGAAAGAGGCCTTTGGGCCCCATTCCCTCTGCACTTTGGGGAGCTGAGGGGGTTCTCTCACTGCGAGTCTCAAACCCACTGTCGGAAAGCGGACTCTTGTCTTGGTCATGGGAGACGTCATCGGGAGAGTCCAGTGCTATTTCAGGGCCAAACAATGCATCAGCTAGCTTTGAAAGTTCTTTTTCTGAAGGTGAAGGGCGCATGTTAGTTGGAGGCATTTTGAGCTTGTTCTCCTGTAATGCCATTGCAGGTTTCAGGACACGTTTCTGTTTCTCCTCTCCTTCTCTCCTTGCTTCCTCAGTTCTTTGTTTAGCCTCTGCTATTTTAGAAAGAGAGCTTGTGCCAATGTCATTAGTTAGGTAATCAACAACTTTAGCAAGGTTAAAATCTCTGTCAGATACTGGTTTTGTTTTCACTTGAGGGGTTAATGTTTCATATCGAGGGGGGCATCTCCATTCATTTTGTTGATTATCATCTATGTCATCCTCAGGGACATCTTCTGTTTTGCTGTTTTTAATATTTGCCTTACTCTCTCTCAAAACATCCTTGCTAAGAATTTCACTGACTTTGACCAGGTCCTGTTTTACCTTCTCTACAATCTTGAAAGGCTCCTCATCGTCCACTTTATGTTCCTTAGAGTGAGAATGATAACCTTTGGAGCTTGAATTTGTTTCAGTTTGTAAAATTGCAGACATTCTGATTAGGTCCTCCTTCATGTCAGCAACATCTTTTAGTATCTCCTGGCTGTTAGACAGAGGGGATGAAGAGGTAGCAGATTTTAGTGTTCCTGTGGACATGTGCAGGGGAGTCTTGACAGGAGACAGAGTTCTGGCAAAAGCGGACTGAGTCTGGGTATTAATCTCTTGGGGCATAGCCTTTCTGGGGGACAGGAGAGCAGCTGTTGACTTGGATACTTCAGGGAGCTTTTTAAACTGGTGTTCTGGTAAGACATTTATAACAGAATACACAGGAACTGTAATAGTGCTGGAAGTTACAGATGTGGTAGAATTGGGAGGGGATCTGAGGGAGGCATACAGTGAGTTGGACGCAGAGGAACGAATAGACTGGTAAGAGGATGAAGGAGTGGAGGACACTGACTTTAGTGTGCCGTAGCCAGCAGAGCAGGAGTTAAATGTTTTTTCCACTTCATCAAAGGCTGCATTCACATTTGTTGTTGCTGCATTTGTTGTGGCTTGAATTCTTTCCTGCAGGGTGCTGGTAAGATGGGTTGTTGGGGAGGAGGAGCGATATTTAGTTGGGGAAACTGTCCCATTGATCAGCGCAGCTGCTGTAGTGGCTGAGCCGGATTTCAATGGTGAGGAGAGGGACGACAGGAATCCTCTGGCAGAGGCATCAGTGTTGGTTCTGATGGGGGGAAAGCCCGGGACAGTTTTAATGGGGGAGCAGGTTGCTGGAGGGTTTGAGGTTACAACAGACTTGTATGGCAAACTTGAGCTGTACATGTTTAGTGAAGACTTAGGTGAGGTTGGAGGGGTCATAGAAATGGAGGATCTTTCCAGCAAACTCCCGCCAGATGGTACCGGAGAGGTCCTAGCTGAGAGCCCTGTGAGGCCTTTAAGTGAAACTGGATCAGGGGAACTCTTCCCTGGAGAGGACAGAAGGGTGGGGGAGGCTTGGACTGGATACTGAGCACCTTGAACTACAGTCTTTATTGGTGATGAGATTGTTCTGTAGGATCGAATCGGTGATGCAATGTCGCTGGCAGATTTGATGGAAGACGCTGGTGAACCTCCAATGATGGATTTTATGGGAGAAGCAGAGTTCACAGACCACACCGACCTCAGTGGCGAAGCTGAGGGGGTGTTGGATGAGGAGCTGGAGAGGGAGCCAAAACCAGACTTGGTCTGGCTAGGGACATTGACGGGAGAGCTTGTCGCCCAGGCCTGGTAGGTGCGCGTCGTAAAGACAGGCTTGTAAGCGTAGCCAGAAGGTTGCGGCGTGGTTTTTGGAGTGGTGTTATGGCCTCTTTCAGCTGTTTCTAGCATAATCAAATTAATAAAAGTAAACATAAATAGTTAAATAAGAGAGAAAAGAGAAACAAGATTTAGTCAGGGGATAAATCCAGAAACAACCAGTAGTGAAAATACTGAAAGTGTGGAGGCTTTTGACAATGGAAAGCTAAGTGGGAAAATAAAGTAACTCATGTCTGTGGTAAATGGGTGGAGATGAAAAATGATGGTAAAATATCAGCCACTTAAATAAGATAACAAGCTCTAAATATTCAGAAAATATGTTCAGATTTTAAGTTGAAAAAAATTACTAGTCTATTCATTTATGCTAAGGGATGTAGTTCTTTGTAAAGAGTACATTTAGATTCAGTCAATAGGATTTCTGTCAAACTAGATCTGTGCATTAGGCCTTGCAGGGTAAATGCAGACCTGCCACTGTTTATTATATTGTTAATATTAAACTAAAATTAAGGGGGGAAAAAAACACTCACCGATCACAGCTTGGTAACTTTAATACATTTAACAAGACATCTATGATTGAACAGGAACACAAAGTTTTTCCCACAGGTATATATATATATATATGTAACTTGTTAAAACTGCCTTGTAATAGACTGTTTAGCACACTCCTTTATTTAATTTTTTTATTATTAATGTAAATTAATAATTAGCAATATCATATTTACATTAATAATTACATTTTTAAACAAAGGAGTGTGCTAAATAGCCTATTAGTTAAATAGTTATTAATACCTTATAAATCTGACCAATTACAAGGCAGTTTTAACAAGTTACAAAAAAATATCCTAAATAATAAACAAGTAAGCAAGTGGTAAAATATTGATATTGAAGTTCCATGGCTTTTTATCATGCGCAATTACAAGAACAGTCAATAAAACAAGCAAGTTCTTTTGAAAATAATACAATAAATAATAATAAAACAATGATGGGTTTATTCAAAAACACACCAGGCAATACACAACCTGTGTAGACAATGTGGTAGCAAATCATATAAAATGTCAAACAATGGAAAAAACAACACACTACAAAGAAAATTTTTTGCAAAAAGCAAGCAAACAAATGTAATTGTTTATGACTAATGTACACAGACATGATATACTGGCAGTTCTGTTTTTGAAAATGGTGAGATATGAGATTATTGTGCCTTCATATATATGCCTGTATCAGATGCCTATGTATGTGTGACGTATGATTATGTCATGCTGATGTTTCAAGAACAAAGAAAATGTAGGACTCACTGGATGCTGGATCGGCCAGATAGCTGTAGCGCTTTCGCAATGCTAATGAGGCAAAGGTATGTCGTCGATCTTTGTCATTCTGCAATAACAAAAGTAAAAATCCTATGTAAGAACAAAGTGACAAAAATCGTAGTGCAATGATCTTTTAAGTGGCTAATTACTATAATTTCTTTTTTATTATTTTGAAAGCACTGTTGATTTCAATGTTGGCCCAGATTTTTTTTTTGAAGGAATTATTTGATGTGGTACATTTAATTTAGGATATCAGTAAAACATTCCAATTGCTTCAGTTTCTGTAAGGAATGTTGTGCTACATTTCACTTTGCAATGCGGTCTCCTGAGAGAGGGTCAACTAGACAAGCACAGCCCATTTGCTAACAGTGTGAAAGGTATTTTCCAGTGAAACTGCCTAATTGCTTCACTTTGAAATACAATTAAATAAATAAAAATCAAATCTGCAAAAGAGAAATGTGAAAAACGTTTCCAATAAGCCACAAAATAACAATGCTTTAAATCTACTGATAAACACAAAAAGGAGGCATGCACTTGCCTGACAAATGACCTGGTACAAAAGCTTTTGACCAATCACATAAATAAGCGTATGATCACATAAGCACCACACTAAAGGCAAAGGTGGACAAGTTATGAAATATGTACCTCATCATCAGGATCTGACTCCATTTCCTACAATTTCCCACGATGCATTGCAGCAATACATAATGGAGAGGCAGCAACCGAGGATGGTGAGTATGTGAAGATGGCGTTGAAGGGAGAGGAGTAAGAGAAAAGGAGTTTAAAGATGACAGTAAGGGAGTGGAAAAGGTAAAAAATGCAGATGCAGAGAGATTAAAAGAGAGCAAGACAAAAGCAAAGGCAAAATAAAGTTACAGCTAAAGCAGCAACACAAATAGCTCTGTGACAATGTTTAATAGTTGAAGACTCTAGATAACACTAGAGGAAATGTCACAGAATCATGTTTATGTTTGTTCCTACCTTCCTGTGTGTTGGCAGTGTGAAGTTAAGGTTGCAGATTGCACTCTGTGGCAGGCCTTTTGCGATTTTAGGTTCTCTGAGGAAAGATATTCTCCCACATGGCTCTTGGCCCATATCTCTGACCTACAAAATCCATACACACATAGAATGACAAAAAATCTTAACATATAACTCCAATCATATCAGTAGCCCCATAAAAGCTGTTTTAGTTTATATTGAGCTGAGCTCATGGGATCTGCTATGTTGAGATCACATGACCAGCTGATACTAATTATTTTCTTTAATTTATCCCAGGAATCAAATTTAAAATGAGCTCATTTTGTGCATACAATTGTAAAATGTCTCAGTTTAAACTAAAACATTTGTTATGTTATCTATGTTCTATTGTGAATAAAATACTGGCTCATGTGATTTGAAAGTCTTTTAGTTTTCATTTTATTCAAATTTTAAAAACGTCCAAACTTTTCCAGAATTTGGGTTCTACATGCACCTTTAACTTACTTTATATCTTCGATTTTTGCATTTATTTACATTTCAAAATCCAGTTTTAACTGTATAGCTGATTTACTTTATTATACTTCTTTAGTGAAATTCTGTATGCGCATCTTTACAGTTTATTTCAATCGATTTGACATTTCTCCAAATAATTGTGGTTTCTCTCAAAACAATTAAAAGCAAACTAAACACTCTCTTGTTGGCGAAACAGTTCAATATTCACTGCATAATGAAGCACTGCATTTTATTCTAGTAATGCATTAAATAAATACTAACATAAAAACTAATAGTGTGTTCTTTGTTGATTTGATAACAAATTCAGCTATGGATACACAAATACATGAATGAAAAGAAATTTTTCGTGTCCTTCAATCGTGTTCTTCAAAAGTTCTTTAATGAGTTTAGTTGCATAGCAATGATTTTCTCCCCAAAAATAATAAAATAAATTAAATATATAAATAAATGAACTGCAATCATTGAATCAATTACTTTTTTTTAATCTGGCCACTCATCTGGCCAGTCTTTTGACATGCTTGTACCTCAACTTCAATATGGTGGAAGGAACACCAAACAACTACAAAATATCACTACATTTGCTCCTGATCACCCTGCAGAAAGTGGATTTCATTGAGGGAGTTTAAAAAATGTGTATGGCCTAAAGACAGTATTGTGTGCCACAACACAAGTGGTTAAAATGGCAGCACATAATAGTGATGTTGCCTCTTCTTTGTCCGGGGTCATTGACTGGGGCACAATGTTTATATTGGGCTGAACTCTCTGTCCAGCTTCTTTCAAGGAAAGACCATAATTTATAACATGGTCAATTAGGGTGGCTCTGATTTCATTTGAAACTCGTCTATACCCTATCCTTCTACCTCTCTCCTCCCTCCTCTTACACCTTGCTCTCCCCTTCCTCGCTTTCCATGTCTTCTTATCTTTTCTTCTCTTGCTGTTTCCACTATACCATTGCCCTCCACTCTATCTTCCTCTTCTCCCTCTACTCTTCCCCCTTTTCTACATCCTTAACTCTTCTTGCTCCATCTCCTCTTTCTATTGACCTTATTCACAGCAGAGCCATCTTTGATTTTTAATGGGAATGAAAGCAAGGCTGTGAGGGATAGACATCACTTCAGTGGGTTGTTCTGTTATTTAATGCGTTATTTTGGATTGTTCTGCTGACGAAACACCAAAAATAATTTTCCAAGAGATTTCAGTAGACAAAAAACCCAGACAATATGAGCTGTGTAAAATTATAAGTGATAATAAGTGGAGCTGTTTACAGCTTTTTACTGCGGATGTAGTTGAAAACACGGTAAGTCTATCCCTCACAGCCTTGCTTTCATACCTGTCATGGCACTGCTCTGAATAAGTCCTATTCTATCTATTACTTTCCCCTCATCTCTTTTTACCTCTTCCAATGTTCCTCTCCCTCTCAATAATACCCTTCCTCTACCACCTCTCACTCTTACACCTCCTCCTTTTCTCCTTCTCATTCTTCTGCTACTTTTGTGTTGTTTTTCTTACCCCTTTTATAGTTGTTGTAGTTGAGATAGTTATAAACAATTAGGAAATTAGCATTTCCTGTGAAAATAATCAGATTACCGTTTTAATTGTTTTGAAAGTAGTTATCTGAGTTTGGAGAAATGTGTCAAATCGACTGAGAAAAACTGTAATAGCTGGAAAGAATTAGGATGAATGAGCCACTGTCTCTCAAACCTTGATGTTGAATGGGAGTCGGTTCTCTTTGAAGGCATAGAAGTTGAAGATGAGTTGCTGGCCACTCTTTGCCAGAGGAGAGATGTTACCGTAGAAATCTACATGAATGGGCTTACCCTCCAGAATCTGACAAAGAAACAAGGAACAGATCATAAGAAGCTGTACATTTATGTCTTTATATTGTCAATGAATTATCAGAAAAGTGCTATTGTGTTTGAATATAGGAGACTATAAATGTGTGGGTGTTTTTATGAATATGGACGGAATGACAGGTACATGTTCTATCATGTTTTTTCTTATGTGTGTATACATGAATATTCACAAACTCACGATGACTCACTGTTTCCAAACACTGACAGTATGTTCATCGTTAATTATTTATGTGAACGTGTATAGTGTTGTGTGTGTGTGTGCATGAGTGAAGGCTAGAGTGTGAGTTACAGTTGCACACCTCAATGTCTTTGCTTCTTGCCACCTCCTCAAAGTTCTCCTGCTGCTCCAGAGTTTTGTCGACTTTGTCATCAGTCATGCAGAAGCAACGGAGGCGGGACTCTACAGGGTCGATCATTTTAGCGAACACCACAAACTTGGCCAGGTACGGAACACAGATCAGCTCTCGGTACAGCTGAGATGCTAAACCCACCGTCTCACTGATCTGCTGACAGTCTGCCAACCAAAATCTACAGAAAGGAGAGGAGAGGGGGAGAGGGATTGTCAAGAATAAGGAAAATTCTCCCCAATTCTTAAATTTTTCACAAATATTTACAGTTCTTTCGCTGTTACAACTCCACGGGATGAAGAATCTTGGTTCTAAAATGTTTACATGATATAAGTTATGGAAACAAAATCTCAGCTGTTTGACACAAACAATTAATGTTTGTACCAGTGGTGCTCAGTCGAAATCCAAAAAAAGGCCACAAATCTATTCTGACTTGTTTCATAGATAAAAAATGCAAATGACAAAATATGACTATAGAAGCATTTCTTTAGTATAAGAAAATATACTTATCAAAAGGAGGAGAAAACATCTCATATCTTTTGTTGTTGATGTCAAAGACTGTGCGTACCAATAATTTTTTTTACATAAATGAATCTTATTAGTAGCTAGTCAAATTAGGAAGATCCCAACATGAACTATGTTGCATGACATGCATATTCCCAAAAACAAAAATATGTAACGTAAAATATAATACAACCCAAACTACATTAAATGCCGGGTCAGTGGCAACGAGAATATGCATGGTTTAATTTTACATGTTGCTGGGCTTATGCAGTTCAAGGTGATATCCATTAATGTTAATTATTAATTAATTAATGTTTATTTAAAAAAAAAAAAAAATTATTGTTAGGAACTGACATTCACAAAAAAGTGATTTGCATAATTTAGAGAAATGTAGAGAAAGATAAGCAGATCCTCACACTATTTATAGAAAAGGTGTCTGTTATTTAAAGAACTTATGTGAACCTTCCTCTTCTTCTCACTAATTCATTTTTCTAGGCAACATATTTGAGTTCAATCAGCATCTGACTTTGCAGATGTGCAGATGAACACGATTAGAATGCTATAAATTAATCTAGGGCACAAATCCTCCACTGTCTCCCACTCTGAAGCACATGATTTGAATCTGCATGTGATATACTCCAACATCAGCTGAGACTTACCTGGCAGACACATTTGTGGTGAAGGAAACACAATCTGTGACAAAGGAGAGAGGAGTGGTCCCAGTGATGTCTTCCCACTGTGCAGGGGATGTTCCACCTAAAAAGATGCAACACTTTTAAACACTGGTGTCGGGAATCACTACAGAGCCTGTGATGTCTGTTGGGTATGATACTTAATGATTTATTGGTCCTTTTTATTCGATAGCAGTGCGGAATTTGATGTCACTTGCAAATGCATGCTTTATCTCAGGTTACGTTTACACGACAACGATATGCTTAAAACGGAGAAGTTTTTCCTTTGAGTTATCCGCGTACAGACGACACCATTGTCAAAACGATCCCCATTCACACGGATCCACGAAATGACTAAAAACCCTGTATTCTGCTGCCAGGCCATTAGATGGCGATGAAACACTATAGACTGAACACGTAATACGCATGTGCATGACGTCATTGTCTTCAGCGATTCTCGTTTTTGTTGTTTTCATGGAGTGTTTTCAACCCCGTTTCAAACCCGTTTCCACGCACACAAAACGCTGCCGTCATGTAAATGAACGGCAAAAACGCATAAAAAGTTTTACGGTTTTAGTTATACGGTGTCGTGTAAACAGCCCATCAGAATTGACCTCCTCTTTTAACTCTGTATACACCAAAGTGAATCCAAATGTTGAATTTAAATTCAGACAGGGGATATCAAATCAACGTGCAGTTGTTGTTGCACATTCATTAAGCCATCATGATTAAGTTATATTTCTGCTCTCGAATGAAAGAAGCTCTGAAGTTTAAGTATTAAAATAAATAAAAAATTAACCTGACATTTTCACTCCTATCTCATTTAAAATACACATACATAACCTTTCACTATACACATACCTGTGATGCTACAGAGCAGTCTAAGGCAGGGGGCAGGTTCTCCTTTGCGTCCATTAGCAACAGCCGCTTTGCATCGTGGCGGTACAGGGATTGTCATGGTGATGGGCTTGTGGAATTTCCTCCTTCTGGGCTCGACAGTAACAATCGGGCTGAAGGACGCATGGTTACCAGTGATGGTCCACACCATGTCCTCTGGCACTGGCTGTGCCTAAGAGAGAGAAACAGACAGAGAGAAAAGCAGTATTAAGAATAGGAGAAAAAAAACAGAAGAACATCTATTTGCAGAGCATCTACAGTGTGTAAATCCGTGCATGCATGCGGTGTTTGTTGTTCATGTCTCTAGGCATATGCTTCTAACTAATAATCATTAGAATGTGGATTGCTTTTTATTGCTTTAGTCTCCTGACTTGTTTTATTGCTTTAGTCTCCTGACTTGTAATGTATAAATTCTCAGTTTCTATGCTATGGTCATGGGTTGTCTGCCAGGAAATGCATGTTGACCACTGTTAGAACAGAAGGAGTCCCTATGTCCAAAGAACAGATGATATTCTGCTATTTTGTGTGTGTGTTGGGGGAGGAATATTCTACCATTGTGTGTGTGTGAGAGTCAGAGAGAGAATGTTCCCAGAGCTCCTTGAGGTGACAAGATAGGCAGTTTTATGTAAACTGCTAAAATTACTTTATCAAAAAAATCATTCCGATCATTTTGTGAACCAGTTTGACTCGGACAAAACAAATCGAACATTGTTTAAGCTTGTAAGTGAGTTTTCATCTACACAAGTTCTTCAATAATATCAATATATAGCTTCTTAAATATTTTAAAGCTGATAACCACCATAAATAGATATTTACTATAGAAGCATCCTTTACGGTTCCTGAAAACACAAATTTTTTAATTCCCTTATATTTCCTGGTTTTCCATGACCTTGGAAACCATGTAAAAGTAAAAATGAAGCTTGACTAAATATAATTTGACAACAACCATCTTGATAAGCCTTTATACCTGTAGTCCAACACGAATCTTCTTCGTAAGCGCTCCATGGGGAAAGGCAGCCTTCACCATGGGAACAGCCTCACTACTCAGGACTCCGCCCTCAGGTCCCATGTGGTCACTTTCTTGCTTGATGCGTGACACCACCGCAAAGTACTGTGGGAAATCTTTTGTGATGATGCGGCAGATACGTTTTTTCTCCAGCTCTGCTAGACTGTCCATCTCTGTAATCACATATGAAATCACAAATAAACAAAATCCTGAGAATTAAATGAAAGCTCCCCGTGAGGTAGTTTTAGTTATGTCATCAGCTGTTTGTACATTACCCTCATCCATGCCATTGAGGATTGAAGTGAGCTCTGTCACTTTGCAGTCATAATGATGTTCTTTCCAGGTCTCTCCATTATCGCTGCGTAGGACGATCAGCTCTCTCTCCTTTCCCCGCATAGAGCCAAAATGAGGAATTTCTACTATCACAGGCCTGAAAATTAAGTGAAGATAATAAAGGGGTGTACAGATAGTGGAAATGCATTCACTACAACCAAGCACTCAAAACCGGACAGCAAGATGGAGAATTGCACCATGCAAATTGAAATCAGAACTAATTTAAAGAGAATTTAAGTGAAGAAGAGAATTTAAGATGGAAACCCTGATATTACTCAGTCTGAATTAAGTCCACTTAGAGATGTTTTTCATGATTTATCTGCTTTTACTGTGAAACTACAGATATTTTGAGCCACCTCGGAGGAACTCTTACCCCAAAAACTGTGCCCCGGATGGCCCCATCTCCACAAGTCTGCTCACAAGACCCTCCCCCTCCACCATAGGGGGTGGGTACGCCAGGCGGTGGCGCTTTGCTAGGCGGCAGGTGATTCGTGTTGGTGCTGGACACTTCCTGGGTGGAACGATTATGCGCATACCATCATGACGACTTCCTCTCATCGACCCACCCCGAGCATCCACCATGAAACTCACAAGGAACCTGTAAGAAGAGAATGAACGAAAAATGAAAGAGAGAGGGGGAAGGAAATTAAGAAAGAAAGAGGAACACCACGCTAAAACCACTACACAGACACGAACGAGTGAGAGACGATTCCCATGCTGTGATCACTGTACACCCAACACACGTGGTGAGGAAAGAGAGAGCGAGAGAGAAGGCAAAGGTCTAAGCAGAAAGAGAAAAGAAGGAGCAACAGTAAGCGAGAACAGACCATTACAGCAAGGGAGATCGAGACAGAGGAAAAACAATTAAAAAGAGTGACAGTGCTTCGAGCTGTTAAACCTGGCAGCATTTAATCCCTCGTTCAAAAGCAGCAGAGACACAAGGGGGATTCCTTGAATATTGACTTACCAAAATATTACCAGTCACTGTACGCATGACTTGGAATCAAATGTTATCCCGTTTACTGCCAAGATCAATTGTTTCGAAGCAGTGATCAGTGATCAACAGTGTGACCAGAAGCACCTCCACAGGTGGACAGAAAACCCAAAACACCCATTATCTGTTAATGTGAACTGAATGAAATTGTGTGTTTGTTACATGCACATGAGATCCTAACACTGGATGTGGGCTGGGAAGTGCAGCTAAAATGCTAAATTGTGACATTTTTCAACCTACTGATGATATAAAATATGCCGCTCAAGATTTTGAGGTCGGTAAGATTTTGTGTTTTTGAAAATCTCTTATGTTCGCCAAGGCTGCATTAATTTGATCGAAAGTACAGTAAAAATAGAAATATTGTGAAATATAATCACAATTTAAAATAACGATTTGTAATTAAAATAAAATGTAATTAAATTAGTTCATTTTAAAAATTAAATTCTTGTGATGGCAAAGCTGAATTTTCAGCAGCCATCATTACGGCAGTCTTCAGAGTCACATGATTCTTCAGATATTATTCTAATATGCTGATTTGGTGCTCAAGAAACATTTTTTAATTTTATCAAATGTTAAAAACAGCTGCTTAATATTTGAGTGAAAACTGATACATTAATTTTTAAGATTTTTTGATAAATACACATTTAAAAAGAACAGCATTTATTTTAAATTGAATTTTTTCGAAATCTTTACTGTCGGTTTTGATCAATTTAATTAATCCTTGGTGAAGAAAAGTATTTAAAAACACTCTTGAAAATAACTTTTGAACAGTATTTTATCATGATACATTTGCCCTAAAATGGCTTAAAAGTATGTTTTTGTAGTCAGAGGAACCATTTTGACCAAACATCCAGTGATTCCAATTTAAACTGTTTAATGTATGAACTAAAACGGTGAAGTCAATGATGAAGGCATGTTTTTCCACATAATTTTCAATAAATAAATCATTAAAAAACTCATGGAAGAATTATATTTAATAGTTTCCTTTTATATGGATCAATATAACAATAAATTGTAAAACAAACTGCTTACATATGTATAATAAATATATATTTAATATATGAGATATGTCACCTCAAGAATTCCAGGAACAATATTGAGTGATGACGTAAACAAGTTTTTGAATTAGAGTAAACTTTAAATCAGGGACACTATAAACGCTCTCACACTCACAAGACAAGGACAATGTCTAATGGTGTGGACTAGCAGTGTCAACATCATAGTGAAATTTAGAATTAGTATTTTAAATCATCAGCAAAATGATCACAAATACACAGTTACATTTCAATATATTGCCCACTCCTAGTGAGAAAAAAAAAAGAGAAAGATGCAGCTTTAACAGGTGATTTCACACTGAGAGGTGAAGAACATGACAAAAACCTCCCTTTCATCACTAATTTCCTAATGTGCTGATGGTGGTAGTACTAGTGTGTGTAATGAGTGATCTGCAATTTATTTCAGAAATGTGCTGAAGTTGCTGATCTCTGAATGTATGTGAGGTCCATTTTCCAAAGACCGGCTATTCACACACCCAGTGTGGAGGAGCGCTCACACAGATGAGGAGATAAAACAGGGAATAAAACACCGGAGAACAGGAAAGCGATAAAGAGTGAAAGAATACAGGAGAGAACAGATGAAAAATATAGAGAAAAGACAGGACAGAAAGCTATAGAAAGAGTGATGTCACCGGACTCAGTTTTCACCTGGAGTCATACTGAGGAAGCGGGGAGGAAGGGCTGCAAAAGGAAAATTAACAAAAAGAAAAAAAGAACAGAAAGCAGGAGGTAAAAATAAACAACATTCATTATTACAGTTGTTGTCATGGTAAAACAGCTGACATACAAGTAAGCAAATCAAAAAATCAGATCTTATGTGCAATGCAGCAGAAAGTGTGTGCGTGGAGTGGGGGGAACCTATAGGAAAACAAAAATGAAGCCAATGAAAATATTTTTGCATGCTTGCCCAAAACAGCATAATGTTTGCAGATTGGTTGGGTTAAATCATCTTCCACCAATCATAAATGGTATCATTATACACTAATGATATGCTCGGTTCCCCCCCTTAGGAGAAATAGGTGGTTAAAAGTAGTAGGCCGTGGGCCGGACCCCGAAATTGTGAATTTCACAGATCCCTGCCAAGGAACTAAGTGATTTGTTTACAGATGGCATGTAAAAATTCTTATAAGTAGTGTAATCATTGTTTCCAACGTTGATGTGTGCACATTTTATGAAGATATCGATTTAAACTCTTACATTTTTAAACGGGCAAATTTGTAGAACTACTAAATCGTAGCGCCAGAAAACGTAAACAAATCACCCGTCTCCCTGACAACCAACATAATTGATACAGTAACTTTGCTCTCTTTATAACGAAATCCTGCGATTTAAATAGTCTTTATATACTTTTTGTCTACACGAGCTATACTATACATTGTGCACTTACCGTCAGAAGACCTCTAAGGTTATTGATCACCCGTGACATGCATAGAAATTTACATAGACCGCATAACAACAAAGCGGGACGCGATTGACAGCCGGTGTGCGACAATATGAAGTGCTGTATACATGTTGCTTCTAGGGCAAAAAGCCCAATAACCTTATTTTCTCAAACAAGTTGGGCATCATTTGTTCAGTGTGCCCAGAAATGGGTTAACCTCAACAATGCTGAGAGTTTAATAGCTGAAAAAGTCATAGCAACATTCAATTTAACAGAAACCTGGAGAGCCCAAGATGTGCCCGTTAATGTGGGCTTCCATAGGGAATGCTACATGCTCTTCACCAATAATGATCACATTGCAAGAGCATGTAGGAGGAGAGAAATGGCAGCCAAAGATACTGAAGGTATGTATCAAATCCAATAATTCTGCAAATTTTCTATTAAAATAATTGTGTATTGATCGTGTAACTTTGGCTATGTATGTGTGTATTGTAGTTAGTTTAAGAAAGTATGTTAAATAAACCTCACACTACCAGTGAATCTTAACTACACAAAGTGATTTTTTATTCATGTATATTTTTGAACACTTTATCTTAAAAATTTTATTGAAAAGCTGGAGATTTAACAAGGGCAAAAAGCATATTCAATATAAGATTACAGTGAATAGTGTAAGGTTGACAATAAATTGAACACAAAAGTCATTTTTTTAAAGGAATGTTTTATTTGAAACAAAGACATTACATGGTATTCTTACAAATCTAAACAGTGAGATTACTAGATTAAAAGTAACCACCTTTGATAAACACATTCTTTGTCATATTTGTCTACCTGACAATGCATCCTATTCATACTGGAATATATACCAAAATATTTTCTATTCCTCTGTTCTACAGGAGAAGTTTGCAAAGCCTGCCAGACATACCTCCCCCAATGCAGCATGGATGGAGGATCGAGGGGGAATTCTATGCAGTTCATTGGATGACATTTCCACCAGCACCAAAAAGTGTCTTGGAGCTTGTGCATTGCCAGTGCAAAGCATTACAATGTGTGTGTGTGTGTGTGTGTGTGGGGGGGGGGGGGGGGGGGGACTGCACATGTAGAAAGCACCAGCTACCATGCACAGACATGTGTCTATTGGTGCTTTTCATTGCATGGTACAGCTCGAAACGGTTCGGCTCGCTTCACTTTTCCACTGCGTGGTACGACTCGACTCGGTACGGCACGGTTCGGTTCGCTTTCGGTTGCTTTTCCACTGCAGTTAGTACCGCTTCAAAGTGGGTGGGACTGATCGTTAATAGTTGCCGCCTCTACTGGCTCGGTAGTCACTTTTTAGTTTTTTTTTAATTTTTAAGTTTGTAGGTCCGGTGGTAGCCGTGTGCGGCTAAGAGCTGTGCTACTTCTTGGAACACTTTTTCATTCCGTGTTGCCCCATCCAGCTCTCGCTGGATCCGCTCCTCAGCAACCAACGAGAGGAACGTCTGCACCTCGTCCACTGACCACGATTCAGCCATTTCTTGTTTGATTTTTTTTTTACCTCTTTTGTCAAGTAAATACTCTAAAAACAGGTGCTACCGCGTTGGCTGTTGTCTGGCTATTTACATCTAGCGGGTTTAGTGTCTCGTGTCGCAAATACAATGACGCTGAAGTGACGATTCTGTCTGACCAATCAGTGATCTGCAGTGTTTTCACGTCACATTTAGTATCGGTACGGTACGCTTGGAACCTCAACAGAGGTGGTACCATTTAAAGCGAGCCGAAGCGAGCCGTACCGTACCGTACCATGCAGTGGAAATGCGCCAAAAGTGAGCCGTACCGAACCGAGCCATGTAGTGGAAAAGCGCCAAAGCGTGCTGTGCCGAACCGAGCCGTACCATGCAGTGGAAAAGCACCAAAGCGTGCCGTGCCGTACCATGCAGTGGAAAAGCACCAAAGCGTGCCGTGCCGTACCATGCAGTGGAAAAGCGCCATATGTAGGAACTGCACCAACGCTGTCTAAGGATGAAACACACAACATTGTGAGCGTGCAGCCATGGCCTGACTACATCTTTAAATAACATTACACTAATAAAAGTTAATCTGGTACAAGTTCGTTTTTGTCTGGTGTTGTAAATTCACTAAATAGCCCTAGTTAGCCGTTGATAATCTAACTCAGGGGTTTTCAAAGTGTGTGGCGGGGCTCCAAACAGTTTCAGGGGAGGATCAATGGAAGTGAAACTATTACATTACTTGCATTAGTTATCAAAAGGAGATCACACAGAATAGCCCACATGTGTGAGAGTTCAGATACAGTAGTTTTGGGGAACTGTTTTCCCCTCATCAGGCTGAAACTAATAAATGCCTTAGGACAGACCTTTGTTTATAACTGTTTGGTGCAGTAAGAAGTTATGTTCAGCAATATTAGGCTATTTTGGCTCAAATGTTGAGTGCCTATGGGATAAAAAATATATAAGTATGATCCCAAAGGCATCCAGGAATTGAGCGAAACTTACCAAGTAAACTAAAAATTGTGGTGGGGGCACGTCGTTTCCCACGCTTTGTTTGAAGGCACGCAGTCTCAGACTTTGAAAACCCCTTATCTAATTTTTGCCTTACTATAACATTAGCCAACTATACAAAATAAATCCAACGTGGACGTTGCCTCATGGAGATACCGTTAATACGTTGCCTACTTCACCCAAGTGAGGTGTTCCAAGAGCGTCTGCCTTCTGCCCTACAGATGTCGGCTTCACCATCAGGAGAGGAAACGCATGCAAAATATACAAAATACAATGTGCGATTAGACAGGAATCAGGAGATAACGTAAGCTAACTATATAACCGTGTGTGTTTTAGATCTCTCCCTGCCCCAACATAACTGATTCAAACTGTCAACTCATTATGAACTATGGAAGCTGTTTATATCATCCGTGTTGGAGCAGGGAGTTGTCTAAAACAGGCAGGACAACGTGTATCGTGTAACTTACTCCTGGAGATGTTTTGGAAATACTCTCGCAGTACATAAGCTTCACTTCAAATAAGATAAATTCATATAACTGTTAGCTAGTTACACGGAAGGGGCTGAACGATGGAAAAAAACTTTAAAACTTTCTTCTTCTGGACGAAAAAAAAAAAAACTTCAGCGTCATAGTCAACATTTTAAGACAAATGCAAATAAGCCCTTGATAAACTCTTTACAACACACAGTTAAATAAATAATTAGCTTGCGGTATCCACAGAACAAAAAGCTGATCCTACCATACAAAGTTACTTCAGGTGCTAACACTAGCCAACTTGCCGTATACTAGCTACATTTAAAACGACAAATAGCTTAGCATTACCCACGTGTGTAGCATTCGGCGAACATATGCCAAGACCAATGCATTCAGACTTTTTACAATGTTTCGGATAATGCTAGTGCTAATCAGTTACCTACCGTTTCCACGATGTGTGGTGCAGCCATACACTGTAGCAAAAAACGGAGGACTCGCCACTGACCGGCCGCCGCGCCCGCGAGTTCAGTTCACATCCGGGTCTTCGGGCACCGGTTCAAATAATGACGTGATTGGTCAACTCAAGTTGACAAGGTAACAACACGAGCTTTGATTGGTTCTTACTCCGGCTAACATTTTGTGGTTAGCTAGCGAGATTATATCTACGTTATATTTTTAATGTGCAACAATTGACGTTGGAAACAAGCAGTAATGTGCTCAACAACCATTTATAAAGCCAGTTATAAAAAATTAACCAGTTCCCTGGAGGAGATCTATCAAATCGAAAACTAAAGGAGAAAAACAGACTTGGCCCACTGCCTATAGGGAGTCAAGTTTTAGCATCGACATGAATGGCAATGCTGACAGAATTGCCACTACTGGAAATGAGTACACCTTTAAACTCTCATAAATAAAAGAAAATTCAACTGTGAAATAAGGGGGGTTGAGCACTGCCGTTCAAAAGTTATAGGCCAGTAAGAACGTTTTAAACAAATTAAAACTTTGCATTAAATTGATTAAATGTGACAAACACATTTATAATGTCACAAAATACTTCAATTTCAAATAAACGTTGTTCTTTTGAATTTTTGAAGCAGCACAAGGATAATAAAAATTCAGCTTTGCCATCACAGGAATAAATTCAATTTTGAAATATATAAAAATATAAATTATAAATTGTTTTCTAAATAATTTATTATATTTTAATCAGTCATTTTAAATGATAATAATTACAATAGAATAAGAGACTTCTAGCAAAACCATGCAAAAATCTCACCCGACCCAAACTTTTGAACAGTAGTGTATAATAAACATAATATATAATCAAAATATAAAAATGGCATGGCTACTAATGTGTTTGCATCCTTTAAAATTGTTTTAAACAATCTAAACACAAAAACGTATTCTTACCCAGAGTGCACGGGACTGCACACAGTGTTGTGTGAGTGGTCCACTGTGTCAGGGGTCCAACTGTACCGCCGCATACACTCACTGTTGTATTCACGAGTCACTGCGAGGTGCTGTAAACACATCCAAACATAATGATATGGGGTCAGGAAAGTTGCTAAAGGTGTGTGCAGGTTGTTAAAAAAAACATGTTACATTTAGAAATGACATGATAAAATTAAATTATGATATATATATTTTTTAATTCGATGACTCAGTTATCTAAAGATCTGATGAGATGCCTTGTAAAACCACTGCCAAGATATGAAGTTAAGAAAACAGTATGTCTTCGGAAACACCGCATTGATGCATCTGGATGAAACATGGCCTCAAACAGGACACTCAATGAAGAAAAGAAAAAATTCAGAAAACACAATGAGTGAAAGACCATGAAATAAACACTGACATGGCTGCATATGGGGGTGGAGTTTATATTTACAAACAAACAATAACACACAAATACCAATAAGCGACTAAATGAGAGAAAACGAATGTGTTCGGATTTTTGGGTAATGAAAGAATGGAAAAAATGGAGTGATGACTAACATGGTCACGATCAAGAACCTGTACCTTATTCTGAGGGTCCACCATGTAGGAAATATCTTTAAATACACTCTGAAGCTTTAAAAGAAAAACACACATGCAGGCATGTTTACGCTACTTGTTGTAAAAAAGGAAAGGGTGATCTTTGCTCTGCCAAACAAAAAGAGAGGAAATAAGTAGTGCGCTAAAAAAAAATGACAGTCTTTCTCTGATGTTGTTTAAAACCTAGTGATCCGTCTACCTAATCGAACACTTGAATGATGCCCAAAAAGCTGTCAAGGCAAGCAGCTCAATCACTTTAGGAAGACAACATCTGACACTGAAGGAAAAATAAAAGCAGTTTAGTATGCAGTATCGCACTCTCTCGCTTGCACTCTCAAGGAACTCTCAACGCTGTATGAATACTAAACATCATAACACTTATGTTTAGTTAAGGCTAACGGTTGTCATATTTGATATGCATAAGTGAAACCAATTCAAATTTGAATCAAACTAATTCAGTGGACTAATAACTATGTCTCTGCATTCTTGATGAATTTTTCCAAGAGTCTGGTGCGAACATTTGCTCCTGACAATGGAAAGAGCAACCGAACTCTGAACAGGAAAACACATCATGGAAAAGCTTGACAGAGTCCAAGTCTGACTCTCAATCTCTCTCCTTCTCTTTATGTTTCTGCCAGCGTCGGTTTACGGATAGATTGAGGTCAAGCATTTTGATTATTAGACTGAAAGTCTCAAGTCTTTAGAGTTTATTAAAAGGCACATTTGGAAATGAGAATGTGACACTGGACAAAAGAGAAGAGTGTGTATGTATCCGTGTGGATGGGGACCGGGCTTGCGCAAACCCCATGGGACCCAACACAAATATTCCAGGACATTTTGCTGTGTTGTGGAAAGTCCTGAGGAAGAATGCCAGACAATAAATCAAATAAAAAATAAAGCTTTAAATTAAGTGTAAACTTAATGTAGTAGTAGTAATGAAGTGTAGTTTAAATTAACTACTATGTAATAACATTTAAATTAAGCATTTGACACAATGCACTTATTGTATACATGTTGTTACATGATTGCCAGAATGCAATTACAGCTGTAATTAATTTCTGTAATTACATCTATATTTACAGTGTTGACCCTTCCCTTACACCAACAAACCCTTAAACCTACCCATACCACCAAACCTGTCCTAACCTTACCTGTATCCCACATCAATAACAGCAAAAGTGTTTTGCAAGACAACAAAAACAATTAATTACCTATACCTAAAAAAAATTATGCAAGTACATAGTTGTTAATAACACACAATATAAAGTGTGAAAGTGCATAAAGCAAATCTTATTTTTTTTATGTTGTATATAATAATTCTAGTGGTGACCAGTCAGTGTTGATGTATCTCAAGTGTGATATCTCATAGCGGTGCAGTGGCGCACACACACATAGCACACAAATTTGTGGTCAAATAAATGTAAGTCAATTTTAAATATATTTTCTCAGTATTTATTTAATTAATTATATTTATAATAATTTATAAACAGGGTTGTTATTGTTAACTAAACCCAATTATTTTGGTAATCGAGTAATAGGTCGATTATTCTGACGATTAATTGAGTAATCTGGCATTTTTTTGTGGTAATAAAAAATGTATCTAAGCGAAGACCAAAGCCTTTAAAATGACTTAAAATACATATATAATAACAATGAGGTAATAATATTGGGTTCAAATGAAGTATCAAATCCACATAATCAGATGGTTTATAGAACAACACTGATAAAATACATAATATACATAATTGTAATGTATTGACAACGGCCTGTTGTTACACTTTACAGCAGATTAAATCCTTGTTCAATACTGGCCAAACAACATTTAATTCAAATGTTTACTTAATCTTTCATATTTGGCCACTGCTTTAATTTGGCCACTGCTTTAATTTGGCCACTGCTTTAATTTGGCCACTGCTTTAATTTGGCCACTGCTTTAATTTGGCCACTGCTTTAGCGAACGTTTTCTATAAGAATAATATGTGGACATCCAAACATGCAAACTCAAGAGAAAGGTTTTAAACTTTTATTTTGAAATCACGATAATCAAGACGCATATTTAGAAACATATTGACGTATTCTCCTGTGTTGGTGTAGGTTTAGAAATGATTTACCTTACAAATCAGATAAAATGGCACACATTGCATGCCCAGCTAAACGTTAAGCAACCCAAACTCACAGCATATGCAGAGATGGAGTTTGAAACGCTCCATGCATATGAATGATAACAGATCATGTGGAGCAGCATTTAGTGTGAACGGAGCCGCTCTGAGACGCACAAAACCTATGCAGGGCATATACTGTCATATGCAGGGCATATATTTATTTAATTGAATTTAATGAATTCACAATAGCACTACGCTATGGTATGTTTTTAATACATTGTGCATATAATGTGGTTCATGGATTCCCGCCCATGGAATGGGCCACTTTGCATTCACTTTGGTATTTTGCCAGTAATTTGACACGGGTAAAGGAAGAACAAAGGAAAATTACAACTGAAATTACTAAGTTGAAGTACTAAAATAGTTAAATATTTCTAAAGTATTTAAATATTTAAAATACAGAAATATAAATATTTTTATAATAATAAATGTGATAAAAGCACATTTAAATGACTAAAATGGAAAAAAAGATAAAATAAAAATAAAAGATAAAATAAAAGCTAATTCTAAATATTCATAAATAGTAGTATAAAATATAATAATACAACATTATTATACACTTAATCTTTGATGTATTCATCACATTCTAGCACTGCCTTTCCTACTATGGATGATGCTACCTTAGTATTTGGCAAAAAGAGAGATAGAAATAATCATTTCTTAATTCTTACTGCTTTCTGGAAGTTTGACACAGAGTATAACAATACTGAATGAGAGTGAGAGAGATAAAGTGAGTAGGGATTCTCACCGTGTCTTTGGTAGGCGCCAGCATCTCTTCAATCATCATGCTGTCTCGAGCGAAGGAGCTTCTGTTCAGAGTGTTGGACCTGTCTGAGCTGAAGGAGCGCAGACTGGAGTGTGTAAGAGGTTCACATATGTACACACGCACAAGCAGATACACACAAACATAAAGCAAAAGACACAAACGGGGACAAACAAACATAAAAACAAAAACACAAAAGTTACAACATCCAACATCCAGGGAGGACAAAAGCAAACCCTTCAGAGAAGAGAGGAGAGAAAGATGTCTGATGGACAGAGAGGAGGACGTAAGAAGAAAACAGAAATGGGCAGACCATGTAGAAGAGAAGTTGAATGGCCAACAGGATGCTTATAATTCACTGGTTTACCCTTCATCGGAATTTTGACCGATTAATACTATCAGTTAAAATCAGTTATCAGTTTAAAAAGTAATTTTTTCAAGATATTTTTAAAAAAATTGCTGCGTGGTTAAAAAATACACAATTTTATACGTTTATTTTACACATTTTATAATACACAAAGTCGTGTATAAAACGCATTTAATTATTACATGCAAAAATAATATAAAATACCGGTAAATAAAGCAAAACGATTACAAACATTATAAAACACTATAAATATAACTATAGGCTATTTAGTTCCCCTCTCTCATTCAGCATGAATCCAAATGTTTCCATATTCATGCTAAAGTAGTATTTAGTATGTAAAATAGGCTATGTAGTTCACTCACGTTACATATTGACATAAAACCTCATCCTTCACACAATAAATGTGCTTGCTTGGCATAAGACATAGTGGGGCAATTTTACTACGGACTATTTCAATTTGAGCAGTGTAACTTTTTAGGTTTGGTTGACTATTTTTATTTTGTTAACAATGAACAGGCTGTGGTGTCAAATTAGTAATATAAGAAATTATATGTTTAGTCTTCAGTCACATGATCTTTCAGAAATAATTTAAAACAGTTGTGGTTGCTTAATATTTTTTTAGAAACTCTAATATTTTCAGGATTTATGGATGAATGGATTCATCTCTTTCTAAAAACTCCAATTGACCATAGACTTTTGAACTGTACTGTATATTTAAATAAGCAGAGGTCTTACGCTTTGTATGTCTAGTTAAATCTAACCCGACGGGTTTTGAAACAAAACAATCCACTATGAGCAGTTATAGCAAGCACCACTAATAATAAACGGACAATTTTGAGCTCATTTCAAATGTACGACTGCATGTGTGCACCCTTCTGCAGTGCTCTTCGAAATGCCTGGATCTCTGCAGGACAGCAGTCCTGGGTTGGTTGTGTGAGAGATTGAAAATTCTGCAGCAATCAGCAGGATTTAAAGGTACAGCACTGTAGCGCACACAGCAGAACCGTGCACGAGGGTGTGTTTACGGAAGAAACGGTGTTGGTTTGTGTGCTAGTCTTTGGATGAATGGGTTTACAACCGTCTTTCTGTCTTCCTCTCACACGTCAGTTTCATTCGTCCTGATGGGCATTGTTTTTATGGTTCTATAGTATTACGGCAGCTGAATCACCGTTCTCTGCAGTACACACTCTCTCATTTACCTCCTCTGCATTAACTTATCTCTTTTTCTTTTCGTTCTTTTTCATCATTTTCCTCCTTTACTATGCACTTCTTCTCTTTGTCTAATTATCTCATTCTGAACAGAGACAGTATTTTAGAAATAAGATGAATAGCTTGTATTTTTCTAACAGGCTAAGCTATGTTATAATCATATGCCTCCTATCTAATGTTCTGCGAGCAATGTGCAAATATGTGTGCTTGGAATAACTCTCTCTATGCTTCTCTATCAAAAGCACACTAGTGATTATAAACATGCTTAGAACACCATATCTATTCTTAATTTTGCAATAAAATTGACCTGTGATCAATGTTGTGAGTAACGGCCAATTAAATGTGGCATTGCAATTGCTGACTGATCAGCTTGAAGCTTTTGTCCCTGGATGTTACATAGAGCATCACAACTGAAACAACAGCAACACACAACATATATAAACACAGTCCATGCCACACTGAACAAAAACTCAAAGCAACCAAAATATAATAGTTATCACACTAATCATTAATATTTCAGACATCAATAACATTTAAAACAATACTTCACAACACACAACTACTGCCCGCTTTTCCTTTTATTGAAACACTCACATCTTTTCAATTTATAATCCGCCTTCAAAAGTGTTAGATGGCTTTTGTGTAACCGATAAGAAGCAGGTTTGGCTTCGGAGCCAGATAGAACAAATCAATTGTCAACACAAGAGGAGTTCAGACTCAGAGACCAGACCTCCAGTTGAGATGCATGAATTTGTTTTATCAGGCCGAGGAGCTCAGGCCTCAGTGTATGAAAGGGATGAGACTCCATAGAAACGCACTGCACCAGATGACATGGTGGAGCGAGGCATGATGGGAGTTGTAGTACTTATGGAAAGGGGCAGTGACAGAGACGACAGCTACGGAGAGAGAAGGCGAAAGGCACAGAGAGAGAAAGGCAGAGAGTAAGACATCACTCTTACCTTATCCTGGGGCTAGAGAGAGTGAGAGAAGCGAAGAAAGAGAAAAGAGAGTAAAATGTACTGGACGTGGCAGAAGCAGTGAGAGTTAAGCATGGCGCTGAGGCTCTGCCACAGCATGTGTTGTGCTCCTAGACAGGACTGGGTGCTTGTTTGGCAAGAACGAGCAACATTAGTAGCCCTATCTAAGAGCAAACAATGCCAGGCTGATGTTAACAAAACAAAAGAGGCAGAATATGAAACTGTAGAGTAGAATATCATTAAGAAACATCAAAATAGTAACAATCCAAATAGCAATAAGCATTTCTAAAGCAATTGAAACTAATTTTCAGACATGAAACAGTATGTCTTACCTTGGCTAAGCAGCTGGGACACTGAGTATTTGAGTATACTGAGCAATTATAGCAATAATCTATACGGCTAATTTGCCTCACATTTGACTATTTAATACCTCTTGTGTCCAATATCCAAATACAGCAAACCATAGAGCTAATTCTTCCCTCTGAGCTACACAAGTTCTGAGCACAAAATTGAAATGATCAATTCAATCAATCCATCATAACTAAAGGTGATAACACATCACACCTTCCCGTTCACACAAACCGAGTCACGCACTCTCCAGGCTTTGTCACTCAGTGTTCCCTTCCCCGTGATGACGTCATTGTTTTCAGTCATTTATTCCACGTCCTCGAATGCTATGACAATTGGCACACAAAGGCCAGCCAATCAGAACTAAATGTCCCGTGCAACAACAGAAAATTAGGCTCCTTTGTGCCACATAATGCTTGCCTGACAGGACTGGTACTTTTCCATCCTAGTGTCCCATTTCTCTCACCTACACTCATCATCCTTCTGCAACGACAACCAGATCCTGACGAGATGACCTCTTAAATGAGGGCATGGGCACAAAACACCACACATGCGTGTCATCTGCACTAAACCTTTCTGAGAAACGTAGCTAGTTAGATTTTATAAAAGGTACTGAAAAACATTGTTAAAAATTTGTACCTTTATGCATACAACATTATGTGGCTTTTTTCAAAAATGTGTAATATCCGATCTGGGGTGCGTTTCCCGAAAGCATCGTTAGCCAACTATGGTCGCAAGTTCCGTCGTTATCAGCATAGTTCAACGATTTGGTGTTTCCCGAAACCATCGTTCCAACGAACGTTCGCAAACAGCATCGCAAACTTGTGTGGTTGGAACGACAGCTCTCGAGCTGTGGTTAGAAGCAGAGTTTCTAGTTTACATGAGATATAGACTGAATAAATCCTTACCTTTAGCTAAATAAGCAAGCTGACATTCAGTACAACCCGTGTTATTTATTTAGAATACATACAAATGTAATTTACGTCTTTTAGATTGTCAAGAGATTTAAAACACCGTTTTTGAAGACTGCGCATGTGCGAACGCGCTCTACTATGTAAAAACGAGCCAAATATTGAGTCTGGTAATAAAGCAAAATAACTGAGAAAAATTAGAAATGGTCTTCAGATGCCATGTCTGTAACTTATATGACAAAATCTAGCGTTAATTCGATCTCAAACAGATTAATTAAAATAATTTATTAGTCCACCACGTGCGAGACGTCATAAACCAACGTGGTTGAACGATACTTTGCGACATACGGTTTCGGGAAACAGTCGTGACGAGCTAGTTGATTTCTCCAACGATGCATCATACTATGGTATTTAAACAGCGAGCTATATAGTTGTACGGGAAACACACCCCAGATTTGGTGCTTACAAGGACATCATCCATGTTATGAAGTGTCCTCAAGGCTGTCAAGATCCATTTGATCATGTTTCATTAATCATTAACAAAACATCTCGCCTACAATTAGTCATCCGAGCATCTTTTATGCGGTTATTTCCACTGGGTCACTTATAGTTTTGCTAATCAAACAAAAAGCATAAATAGACCATATAAATACCAAACCAACTTAGGAAATGCAACAAAACACAATATGGGTCAATGCATTAGGTTGTTCAGTCCACATAAATACTGTAAACTGTACGGTTAAAGTTGAAAGTGTTAATGGATAAGACATCTAATGTGACCATGTTTAAAGGGATAGATGGGGGGAAAAAGGGAAATTAAATTAAAGGGAAAAATGTAAATGATCCTATAATTTACATTAAATGATTAATGATTAATCAAGCCATTCTGGATCCTATGACTATCTTCTTTCAGACGAACACAATCGAAGATATATTTAATGGTTGGTAGAGAATGGGGGGCGAGATTTTGAAGCCCCAAAAAATGCACCATAAAAGTAATTATACGTCTCCAGGGGGTCAATAAAGGTCTTATAAAGTAAAGCGATGTGTTTGTAGGGCTGGGTATCGATTCAAATTTCAAGAATCGATTCGATTCCGATTCTCAAGATCTTGAATCGATTATCATTATTCGATTCGATCCGATCTTATATTTTTAAAATCAAAAGTTTTAACTGTTCATGAACAATCAAGTGTTTGTATTAAATAACATTCACAAACATACATTAATGTTGTAAAAATTTATTGTTTACTCAATGTGTTGATGTTAGATAAGGCATTAATGTTAATGAATGGTATCTCAATGTAGTGTTACCAACTAAACAGGAGATAAAACGTGTTTTATTTGACTTGACTGTCCTTTTATTTAATCCAAAACTGTGTTCATATTTGAAAGGCCTTTTAAACAAGATACAACCGCACACGATACCACTTTAGGGGCCGTTCACATTTCGCGTTTTATGCGCGTGCAAATTCAGTGAGAAGCACTTCAATGCATCTCAACAGGTCATGTGACAAAAACCAGCGGCCTTTACGTAACAACATGGAAAGCTCGGCCGAAAAGCTGATCGTCGCTGTACAGAGCGGCTTTTTATTTCTCATCTCAATTAATATATCTAGTAGTAAAGCTAATGCAATGGCTAGAAATCAATACATTTTTTGATGATACTTCCTCGTCATCATGGAGAGCGCAGTTTGCACCGCTTTCTCCACTCCACAAGCGCGTGCTTTCCCGTTGCGTCTGCCGTTGCTATGCAACCATGAACAGAGGCGCCGGCGCACCTGGAAAACGAATTTGCACGCGCAAAAAACGCGCTATGTGAATGATTCATTGCTCCTTTCTTGTCAACAAGTGGATTCAGAGAAACCGCATTAGCAGCGCCGCCGGTCGCTATGTCTCAGTGTGTTTATGGGGAAAATGTAGGCCTGTTATTAAATCGATCCTCTGAGTTACGGATCGATCTTTAGAAATTAATATGAAAATCGATTCAGAATTGGTGAATCGATTTTTTTCAACACAGCCCTATGTGTTTGTGTAAAAAAAAATACAGCTGTAATAACTAGCTCCTGGCAGATGAACCTATACGCATACTGTACAAGTCGAATTGCGCCACAAGACTAAATAACCCTGACGTGATGCATGTCGTAGGATGTAGGAGTATCGTAAGCTTAGACGCCTCTTGCGGTTTAAACAAATAGGCTCCTCTTCAATTATTTCCAAATTCTCTGACATTTCTCCTTAAAGGAACACTCCACTTTTGGGGGGAAATAGGCTAATTTTCCAACTCCCCTAGAGTTAAACAGTTGAGTTTTACCGTTTTCGAATTCATTCTGCCGATCGCCGGGTCTGGCGGTAACGTTAGCACTTTTAGCATAGCTTAGTATAGATAATTGAATCTGATTAGACCGTTAGCATCTCTCTCAAAAAAATTACCAAAGAGTTTCGATATTTTTCCTATTTAAAACTTGACTCTTCTGTAGTTACATCGTGTACTAAGACCGACGGAAATTAAAAGTTACGATTTTCTATGCCAATATGACTACTCTCGTAATAATCAAGGAACTGTGCTGCCGTACCATGGGTGCAGCAGGCGCAATGATATTACGCAGCGCCTGAAAATAGTCCCCAGCTTGGTCATTTCCAATGTGACCGGCACTAAGTTTGTAATATCATTGCGCCTGCTGGTACGGCAGCACAGTTCCTATGGTACACGGTAAAACTCAACTGTTTAACTCTAGGGGAGTTGGAAAATGAGCCTATTTCAAAAAAAAAAAAAATCCTGTTTTATGCTTCTAATTCGTGACCGGTGTTATGTTTTGCTCTATCCTCTGCGCTTCCGTGTTCGTCATTGTGTCATGCGTCAGACCAGGTTACTCTTCCGCCGCAAATCACTGCGTACGGGTGTCTTCCGTTATTATGGCTAATACAGTTTTAAACATGGATATTTTTCTTGCAAAAACCCATCGCTTCGCTTCAGAATACCTTTATTAACCCCCTGGAGCAATATGGATAATTTTTTATGATGCTTTTTTTTGGGGGCATCAAAAAAAAAACACACACACCCCATTCACTGCCATTCTAAAAGCTTGGAAGAACCCTATGTCTCCGTTTGTGTTCGTCGGAAAGAAGATATACACCTTGGATGGCTTGAGGGTGAGTAAATAATAATAATTGTCATTTTTGGGTGAACTATCCCTTTAAGTATCCACTATGTGTACTTCTTAAAGCTGAAATAGAACTTGCATTCATAATCCTCTGTTTTTGCTGTGAATTATACTAATGTGTCCGGTTTTACAACAACTGGGAACTCTACTGTCACTTCAGTTTTCATGTTTGATCAAATCAGTTTGCAACCATGAATTATTGCCGTTAAAAATTGAAAAGCAGAACATGCAACAATTTTGCCTAAAGTGGGATAACTGTATGATATTACCTCTTTAAAAAAATATTAAATACTGTAAAGATAAATGTCTGCACTAAAAGTACAACAGGTGTTTTTCTACTACTATTTGCATAACAATTTCTCATAATTTTATCTTGTCATCTAAAAACACTAGTGTCATGCACACTTTAACTTGAATGGCACATGGTGAGTTGAATTTGTGTAGTGGGAACAGTTTCCTGAAAACCAAAATCCCAGTGTTTTTTGTTTTGTTTTTCCAGTAAACAACAGGATATGAAGACTGACAGCTCTGAATGCAGAGTGAATCTGGCCAAGATTTGGCTTCCTCTCTTTCCTGATGTTTACTGCCATCTTTTTGTTCTTGGAGCATTTTACTAATGCAGACTGAAAGTCAATACACAATGTCCTGTCATTAAAACAATACGCCCACAGCCTGGACTTGGCGTTTTAGTTTGTTTGCTTACTAGCACTCCGTTTAAATGCCTTTTAAAACTGTAATGCTTTTAGAGAAGTCCAGCTGAACACTATTCCCTTGTCTAACTCCACATCCTAAATCTATCCACATCATCCTTCATCCAAACATCTACACCTGCCATAACTTGCAACACCATATATGTTTGCCACTCATGGAGAACCAGTGACAAACAGCTTCATAAAAAAGCAAGCAAGAATACATGATATAAATAAAGTATACAAGTGCTGTTACCTGGCAGAGCGGGCTCCGATACTGAAACCCATGTACCCCTCCTGCGGCAGGGAGTCATCCCCCAACTCCCTCAGGTCCTGTGGCCGAAGATACTTCTCAGTCTCGCCAGTCATCGCATCTTCACCTGCAGGGATGAGACGGGCCTAAGGTGAGCTCACTTGAAGGTGAACGGGTAAGTGTGACCTATCAGCAGCTGCGGCAATCAGCTCCCCTTCGTTCTTCTAATTAAATAAAACCCAAAGCGATTTACAGTTCAATTATTGCCAAGACAGTCCCACAAGAACAATCTGAGGTTAAGTGTCTTGCTCAAATGCACAATGGTAATAATTTGTGGATCATCTCGTGTGGTGTAAATCTACCAGCCCACACAGTCTTCTTGTGTCATGCAAACATCCAGCACGCAGCTTCTAGATTATTAATCTATGTCACATAACACCTGGGTGTTTTTCTGTCCCCGCTGTGAATAACAGAAGCTTAGTTGGCAATATTTCACTAACACATAGAGGAAACAGTTATTGCTGCATCAGGACACCACTGCGTCTCCTGCTATAAAGCACGTTTCCATCACACCCCCAAGAGTTTCTTAAACCTGATGAAAAACAGCTAAAACCAGGCTATGCTGGTTTGCAGGTCTCTCACACACAGCATAGTCTGTTTGCTGGTTTTAAAGGGGTTTGGAGCAAGCTGGGATCTAGCTAAAATACGGTAAGACTAGCAAACCATCTTAGCCTGGCTGGCATCTTTTAAGTGGTTTGTTTTCAGCAGGGAAAATATAGAAATATGTGACCCTGGATCACAAAACCAGTCACAAGTAGCACAGATATATTGTATGGGTCAAAATTATAGATTTTTCTTTTATGCCAAAAATCATTAGGCTTATTAAGTAAAGATCATGTTCCATGAAAATATTTAGTAAATTTCCTACAGTAAATAAAACATTTATTTTTGTGAGTGAATGCAGCACAATCGCGAACATAAATGAACAACTTTAAAGGCGATTTTCTCAACGTTTCGATGTTTTTGCACCCTTAGTTTCCAGATTTTCAAATAGTTGTATCAAATATTGTCCTATCCTAACAAACCATACATCAATAGAAAGCGTATTTATTCAGCTTTCAGCTGGTGTATACATCTCAATTTTAAAAAATTGACCCATGTGACTGGTTTTGTGGTCCAGGGTAAATCAGGGTTTTGTATGACAATAAAAAAAGTAACTTATAGATCAAATTAAGTTTAATAGTTTAGTTTTACATTAACGTTATATGATTTGTGATAGTCCGTATTTGCTTGTATTGTCTAATGGGGGTTAAAAATAAAAACTTTTTAACCCACCAAAAATGGTTTGCTGTTCTGTTGACAAGTTTTAAGTGGGCTTTGGCTACTTTTGAGATAGTCAGCAGCTTGACGACATACTTACACAAAACAGTTTACGCTTGCTAGTTTGTATAATTTAATAACAGATTCAATTGTAACAGTTTTTGTAACCGTCGAAATTAACAAAGCTGTTATATAATAAACCACTTGCAAAAAACAAACAAATAGTCACTATGCCAACGACAAAACAAGCAACGGCTGCGTCTCAAAACCTCGTTAGCTGCTAGACGATTGTCATCATAACATTCAATCCAGATAGCTCTCATGGTTTTCAGGGTGTCGTTATTTTACAAAATTGGGTCGCTTATGATGCACAAAATGACGATCTAGGTAGCCAATGTTCTCAAGGTTTTGAGCCACACCACAGCCAACATATTTTTCGTATCTCTCATAAACGCGACTTTTGCTTGTCCTCTCTCTCTCTGCGTGCTGCAGCCCCTCCCCTCCCGCTTCAGAACTCCTCCGTTGCCCTAACCGGCTCGCTAATACCTTTCTACTCCGGTACCGAATTAACGACTTAATGACAACGAACACTCATGACAAAGACTAATAGATGACCCTGTCTAGAAATAGAAGACACGGCATTTGACGTCATTCTGAGTTTTAAAAGTGTAACGTTAACGTTACATCTGAATAACCTATCCAAGCAGTGTCCAGCCGGTGAACACAGTATGCAGCAGAGCCCCAAAACACCGCAGTATTCTGACACAACCACTCACATAAAAGCGCTGCCATATCCCACTCCGACACTGATATATCCGGTATTAGTGTATTCCCCCGATATTTCGTTAAGTTCTCAATGAAGTCTGTATCCTCTGAGAAAATAACTGATGGTGAGGTTGGTCTATTCCGGTTGATCATGTGAGAGTCGGTCGCCCCGAGTCGACCAGAACTCTCGTGGCTGGATGTGCGAGATTTACATCCGTTCATTCGCCCGGTAAAAGTTAAATCACAAGGCAGCCTGGGTCAAGTGAAGGAGGATCTACCAAAGCTGCACTCTCACATGTCAGGGGAGCTCTGCTCTTTTTCCAGCCTCCCGCGTGAGCGCAAAGCACACACGCACGCACGCACACACACACACACACACACACACACACACACACTGATCGCTCGCGCGCAGGAGCAGGTCCGGTGTGTGTGTATGTGCTGCTGAAGATTTTGCAGGTCTAGCAGCAAGTGCAAGGTGGTAACAAGACACCAAGTACTGTCAACATAGTTCTCTCAGGAGAATGAAGGGAGACAGACAGTGCAAGCGCCTCTCTAATGTGTGTGTGCAGGTTTGGCTACTTCTAAAGGCGTCAAATATAAAATAAAATAATAATCCTCACAAATACAGAATGTTGAAAACTACCTTTTGGATATCTGAAATGGTCCTCGCTGTTTGAGATGCTCACATCTCAATATTTGGGGGCTTCAGAATCTTACAAAGGTAAATATCTGTTATTAGTAACCAATACTCCAACTATTAAAAACTGTTTAAAAATATAAAAATAATTTAAAAAAAATAAAAACTGAAATATTTCTGAAATCTGTTTAAACGTTAATACAGGAGTTGAAATGCTAATACAAGTCTGTGTTGTAAAGTTTTATCAGCTAATGTCAGGTCTCTTCAGGCACTGCACTTCAGGGTCACTGTAGAACATTCTACTCGTTACAAAGTGATAAAGGACATTACATAACTGTAAGGAAGTTCACTCTTCTCTCAAGTTTATACTGTACAGTTATACACACACAATCTCATTTTGTGTGTATTTTGCTGTATTTGGCACTGTGCTCTTTGTTGTGTGTGGGAGGGAACAGACTTTGCTTAAATACATGAAATGTCCCCATAATGACAATTAAACTGACCTACACTGTGATAAAATGTTGTTGTTGTTTTTTTAATGAAGGGATTAATAAATACATGCTTCACACAGCCCTGGAAAATATCAGGGAATTCAAAAGGTGTGATTCCTAGGCCTGGACACTCATGTAAATACAATTTTAAAACATAATAAATAAATAAAAAACATTAAATGAAAAATTATTTTTATAGTCATTATAAATTTTATATTTATGGCAATAAAATATAGAAAAAAATGTTATTCAAAAAACTAAGTTTTTGAAAATAACAATTACGATTTTATTGTATGACAAAAAGTGGTTTTATTAATTTGATAATTAAAAAAAAAATAGAAAATGATCTCTATAAAATAAAACTATTTTAAATTACCCTCTACAGTCATGAACTGTAAAAGTCATGGAAATTCATTGGTTGAAAAATGTAACTACAAAATTAGAAATGTTGCCTTGACTTAAAGCACTAAAATTGTCTAAAAAAAACAAAAAAAATAAAAAAAAACTAATAAAAAGGACATAACAAATTGATTACAAATTAACTTTTTGAAAACAAAAATAAAGGCTAATTCAAAATATTAATAAAAACTATAGTAGCATTTAAATAATACCAAAATAACTGGTTAAAAAGTAAATGTAATCATCTTAATTAAATCTAGAAATGCAAAAAGGTTTCTGTAAGGAAGGTTATTAGGTAATTAGCATAAAATAAAAACAATAGACATTAGTCGGTCTTCACCATAATATGACAACAAACAGGAGTGTGTTACAAAAGCAGATTGGAGATCAAAAGTGGAGTGGTCATTGCTTCTGACAGACATGAGGCCTGCCTGCACCGCTCAATACACAGACAACTAACAGGATAACCTATCGATATTTTATAGGCGTCTGCTGCTAACACACGCACACACATGCACTAATGCACATACTGCTCAGACAGCAGTTTCAACACTAGACTTCTGCATTTTACTGCTTTATTATTATATTCTAAGATGGTCTCTCTCTCTCTCTCTCAGGTAGAGGGGTGACACCTGTGGGCCAAGTCAGTGTCACCTGCGGGATTCTAAGTGTATCTGCTGACACACATGGTAACCGTACACCCTTATCTCTCTGTGTAACCATGGAAAGGGGTGCAGAGAGGGACATTATGCTCATGAATATTTCAGCGTTGCACCAGGAGACAAGAGAGAGAGTTTGGCATCATAGTCAACACGTGGAGTGTTTTCTTCTCCTCCTGATCCACTGCACGTCAGCTTCACTGTATCCCAGGCAACTGTATGAGTCACATACAGGCTTGTGTGGGCATGTTAATGTGTTTCTATGTGTGAGCATTTGCAACTGTGTTTAAAGTCATGAAGGGGGAAAAAAACTGTGTGTAAAGTTAGCATTCACAGGAATCACACTCGTGGTTATGTTCATACAGACACAGTGCACTGCAAAGCCAGACGAGAGGAACGCATCAAAGCCGAGCGAGTGTGTGCGTGAAGCGAGGGATGATTAAAAAAGGGAGAAAAAACAGAACTGCGAAAGCGTGTACCTTCTTCCCCATCAGTCTGGGCTTCATGATCTTTCACAGCTGTCAAACATACAGTACACAGCAATAGGTTAAACACACACACACACACGCACGCACACACGCACACACACACACACACACACACACACACACACACACACACACACACACACACACACACACACACACACACACACACACACACACACACACACACATAATGAAGGCATATAGTGTTAGCCCAGTAATCGTGGTGCAAGCTAGAGGGGAAACTGTCGAAAATAACTCAATTTGAATATACCACTGGATGCAATACTAGTTTAAATGATATTTCAACATCTGCCTCACTGACTTAAGTGTGCATATGGTCACAGCGGAGTAAAGAGCTCTTTCAGCATTATAAACCTATATAGTTCACAAAGAAAGAGAGAGTGTGTGTGTGTGTGTGTGTGTCTACTATATTAACTATATTTTGGAGACAAATTTGTACACAGAAGTGACCAAAACCTGACAAAAAACCTCCAAAAAAGTAATTCAAGTATATATATATATTTTTTATATAAAAATGCAGAAAGTTTTGTGTGATCGGTAGGGTTAGTGAAAGGGGATAGAATATGTGTGTAAAGTATTAAAAACATTACGTCTATGGAATGTCCCCATTTAGATAGCTAAGTAAACGAGTGTGTGTGTGTGTGTGTGTGTGTGTGTGTGTGTGTGTGTGTGTGTGTGTGTGTGTGTGTGTGTGTGTGTGTGTGTGTGTGTGTGTGTGTGTGTGTGTGTGTGTGTGTGTGTGTGTGTGTGTGTGTGTGTGTGTGTGTGTGTGTGTGTGTGTGTGTGTGTGTGTGTGTGTGTGTGTGTGTGTGTGTGTGTGTGTGTGTGGATCAGTACTAGTTCAGCTGTACCTTCATCATCAGACATGTCAAGGAACTCATTCATGGTCTCCGGGACATTGATCTTGTGTTTCTCAGTTACAGGCTGGGCAAAAACATGCAAAATACAACAAAAGTTAGAGGTACTTCCATAAGAATAAATAGCATAAAGTAGCAAATTATATTGGTAATATGACATAATATGCTAACTTTTGAAAAAATCACTGACAAACTATCAATGTAAAAAATATATATATATTTACATGTTATGGCCGATAACCAATACATTTCAGATTAAATTAAAAATATAACAGTATGATTATTTAAAAAAAAAAAAAATTACAATTTTCAGCAAAGGTTATCTAAATGTAAAAATAGAAGAAATGAGCCAGAATGATTAAATATCCAGTATAGATTGAAAAATAATTAAATATAGTATATCCAATACTCTGATTGAAGTGTAATAAAAAATAAAAAAAACATGGACTGAAGTAATGAAATAATGTAAAAAATTAAATTAAATTACTCAGAAACTATGCTCAAAAGTGATTTGCATGATGCAGTTGGTTGGTGTGCATATGACAGAATGCAAAAGCGAATTGCATAAAAGACCAATTGCAGAGTATTCTACGTTTATTGTGGACATTGTTGCTGCAGTAGAGGATGTTGAGGGAAGTGGAAGGGGTGGTCAGGAGACAGATAGTGAGTATGTTACCGTGGCAGTGAGGTTTTCATCCGTAACTCCTCTCAGTGTGTCCACTACGGAGATGTACCCAAGTCGCCGAGCAATGGAGAGAGCCGTGTTCCCATTCTGCCACACACACAAACCATCACTGTACACTATATTATCTGTAAATGAGGCGTTTCATATGTACTATCATAATATGTAACGTGCTAAATGTGAGTAAAGGAGAGAGAAGTGAAAGGTACACTACTCTGTAAGATGTTTTGTTTGTTTTTGAAAGAAGTCTCACCAGGGCTGCATTTATTTGATCAAAAATACAGTAAAAACAGTAATAGTGTGAAGTATTATTACAGTTGAAATAAATGTTTTTTTAATTGAATATGTTATAATATGCTAACTTGGTGCGTTACTTTAGAGTTACTGGAGTGTTTTGGAGAGTTATTTTAATTTAAGATTAGAGGGCACATGAATTGTCCATTTTGATTTCATGCTTACTTTGATATTTTTGTGTAAACCGCAATGCATTTTTTCAGGATTATTTGAAGAATAGAAAGTTCAAAAGAACAGCATTTATTTAAAATAGTTTTTTTAACCAATGTAAAAGTCTTTAATGTCACTTTTGATCAATTTAATTAATTCTTGCTGAATAAAGTATGATTTTTTTTTTAAATGCCTCAGTACTCACCAGTGTGAGCTCATTGGCCGAAGCTCCAAATTGAAGCAGCATATTAATGATGTGGGTGTGGCCTTGCTGTGCTGCCTGGTGAAGAGGTGTGTAACCGTTCTATGCACAGAACGACAGCGAGAGTCAGTTTACATGCAAAACAAGATGGTTAATCTTTTGACAAGCTACAAACCGACTCACTTTTGTTTTGGCATTAGGCCTGGCCTGATTCTCTAACAGGAAGTTAGCCATCTTCAAATTGCCATAGTGACACGCCACATGCAACGGAGTGTAACCACTCTATTAGGAGAATAAGAAGGACAAGTGAATATCAGACACTGATACAGAAAGCAGTTGACAATGAACCTCTGAATGAATCAGTCTGCTTGTGCTGGTTATGTAATTATGGAAACGCCACAAGATCTGACCCCTGACCTTAGTTTGGCCATCAATTTCTGCTCCATGGTTCAACAGCACTTCAGCAACGCCTGGCCTGTCATCCTGTGCAGCCATGTGCAACGGCGTGAGACCGTTCTGTTTTACAAACACACACAGTGAGTCAAACTACTTTTAATCTCCAATATTGTGCTCTGTATGTGTATATGCGAGTGTACGTATGTTTACCTTATTGCCCATATTAACATTTGCATGTTTGGTGAGCAGCAGGGAGACAATGTCCACACTGCCCTCCTGTGCTGCCAGGTGGAGGGGGCTGATGCCCTGCCGGGTCACTGTGTTACACTCCGCCCCATATTCCAGCAACGTTGTCCCAATATCCAATTGATTCTTCTTAGCTGCAATGTGGAGAGGTGTGTAGCCATTCTAGAGAGAATGAGAGAGAAGCAAGATGCGAAGATTCAGTAATTTTTTTTACTGTAGTATTTTTTTAGTTTTTAGTACTTTTCTTGATTACACAAACCAAGCAGAGACTGCAAGAAGACTGAAAGAAGTAACCAAGCACTTCACCCCCCTCCAAATTCCCAACCTGTTATCATGGATATTACATGAACATCACTCAAGGTACATCAACTCTGGGAAAAAGCAAGCCATGAAATTTAGAACTGCAAAAATCATATAGTTAATCCACATTTTTGTCTTGTTTTTCATAAAAATATATATAAATGCTAAAAACTGGATCAGTTTACATGATATTTTTTTCCTCCTCGAGTATAAATCAAAAGGGACAAGGCCATGGGAAAAAAATATGAGATATGTAGGAGGAAAAGTTATATTTCAATGCTTTTATGTTTCCTTGCAAAACTTTTGCATTCACCTGAGAAACTTTGTATTCAGTATTCACTCACAAAAGTTTTGTTCCCCTGAGAATCTTTGCGCATAATCCCAAAAGTTTTGTGTTCCTCTGAGAAAATGTGTTAAAAAATGAAAACAAAAGCATATTTTTCCCTCCCATCTCGTTTTTTCCCAATCGCCTAGCCCCTTTAGGCACCCCGAACAAACAAAATTTTGATTTGAATTAATTAATTAATTAATTCAAGACATATTAGTTGACAACAAACCTTTATATCTTACACAATCTTTTACTAAAAATAAATAAATCCTGTATTACTGTTTTACTGGAACACAAAATAAAAATAATGAGAAAGAAAATTTCTGCAGAGCTCAATGTGAGAATATGGCCTGTTTAACAACTCTTCCATGCAGTTTGACTGAGTTTAGTTTATTTTGCTTAAACTTAATCAGATTTTATGCTATTCAATAAACTTTTCAGACTTCATGACATCCTCTACAAATATGATTTGAACATGGCAACAAAGTCACAAACAGCACGTAGTAACAGATCTTCAGATGTGATTTGTTATGTATAGCTTAATAGCTATATGTAATAGCTTTTCAATGGTAAACAGCATGGAAGTGTTAATCCAGCAACCCAATCTCGTACCTTCGCTGCAGAGTGAGGAGATGCTCCCTGGTCCAGCAGTAACAGAGCCACTCTCTGATTATCATAGTGAGCAGCCACATGCAGCGGTGTTAACCCAGTCTACAATATACACACAGTCCCCAGCACGACCACAAGCACCCACGCCAGCATGCAACACACATACATACAAACAAACATAGGACGCATGCATGCCAGCACATACAGTACATGGGTACACACACACACACACACACACACACACACACACACACACACACACACACACACACACACACACACACACACACACACACACACACACACACACACACACACACACACACACACACACACACACACACACACACACACACACACACACACACACACACACACACACACACAATGTTAAAGTTAAGAGGGAAGAAATCCCAGCAAACCACATTAAGATTATGGAGGACCAAACCTTTGAATTTATTCAAAATTAAGAATAAATAAATATATAACATGTATAATATATAACATGCATAATATATAACATGCCTAAAAATAACAGCATTAAAATAAATAAAATAATAAATGACTTAAAAAGACAACTATGATTATTTTTTAATTTAATCGTGAATTTATTTTTGTATTACTTTTTTCTTTATTTATTATTTCATTTATTTATGCATTATTTTATTTTTTATATTTATTTATTCCCACAAGTATTTATATTTATACATATATTTATTTATCGGTGCGCAACATGTAAATGAGGGAAGCTGTCCTTGCGTAGCTCCAGTGCACCATTGGTTGAGAGCTCACGTATAGAAGCGCTAGAAGATCCAGTTTGCATTATGTCTAATTATTTTGTAGTGACCACGGTTTTCCAGAAATAGAAACACGAAGCTGAAGCCAGCAACTAATGTGATCCTTCCTTACAGCATTGTCATCAAGTCGGCAGATTTTAGGTTGATGACACCTAGACACCCAGCTGGTTTCTAGTTTTTTTTTTTTGTGTGTGTGTAATCACAGAGGAAATCTTGACTAGGTTTACTGGGTTTATTTAAACCTAGGTTTGCGATGCTTGGGGAAAATGCGGCCCTGGATTGGCAAGATCTTCTCAGTGAAAAAAGTAATAAAAAAATTAATTCAGGATTACATTTAATTCAAAAGGATATTTGTTTAATCAAGTCATTTTTCATTTATTTATTTTCCAATTATTGCATTATTATATTATTACTTATCTATTTATCATTTCTGCAGGTTTGGGCCTCCATATTAAGCAAGCAGCAATGAGCTCACACATAATATGAAGTAGAAAAAAACTTCCACAGGATGGGTAACACAGTTTAAGCTTCTATGTGATATTTTTGTATATCTGTAGTATTGTTGTACGTATTAAAAAGCTTAATCTTTGTTAAGGAAACCAGACCTTCATGGCAGCACAGCTGACATAATGACTCGTCAGCTCTATGAGTCTCTCAATAAAGCTATACTTTGTAGTTCAAGAATAATAAGAGGAACCATTTGGAGGAAGGTTGAAACAGATGAACAGACAAGACAAATTAAGGTCCTGTCCCAAATGACGCCCTCAGTCCTTGTGGTTTAAGGCATCATGGTTTGGCTGGTTACTGTGGCCCAGTTAGCCCCTGCTGGTAGATGTTGTAACTACACCATCTGGCTACAAAAAGCAGGTTTCTCCATCGAAGGCCATTCAGAAGTAGCCAAGTATTCTGACCATTGTTTTTTTTGCAAGAAACATTTCAAATGTAAATATTTAATTATATTAATATTATTATTAATATTATATTATATTTGACCAATGCCTAAATTCTGGGCTTTCATGGACTTTGCCAAGCCCAAGTGAAGTCCACATCAAGTGCACATTTGGGGTAAGACCAAGCTGTATTATGAAATGCACAAGGCGACTCATATAAATGTTGCATCATTATACAAATGTGCAATAATGTATATGTTCACCAACCTTGCCTGCTGCATCCGGTGCAGCTTTCTTCTGCAGTAGAAGATTGGCAACTTCCAACTGCCCATACTTTGCAGCCACATGCAGGGGAGTGAATCCTTTCTGTGGATGTATATATGGGCACGGAAGAAGGAAAGAGAACAAAAAACAGTGAAAAGGATTCTCATGACAGAGTCAGCTTGAATCATCTGATAAGTCTCAGATGATTGAACCCCACTGTGTGTGGGCATACAGCACAAACACAAACACACACACACACACACACCTTAGTTGCTGCAGAGAGGGAGGTTCCCTGCTCCAGCAAGAGAGCTGCTATCTCCTGATGGCCCTCGCGGGCGGCGAGGTGGAGAGGGGTGTAGCCGGAGGTGGTGGCAGCATTGGGAAGTGCCCCCTTCTGAAGCAACTGCTGCACAATATCCAACTTTCCCAGACGGCTGGCTATATGCAGGGCTGTTTGGTCATCCTAGAAATTGTCGTTATGGAAATAGAGTGGGAGAGAGAGATGAGATGAGAGGCAAAACTGCAAAGCACATTTATCATCTGTCATGTTCTAATCATGTATGTGGACAGAGGTGTATTCAAATTTGAGCTTGTGTGTGTGCGTTTCTCACCTTGGCTTTGATGTCCACTTTAGCACCATTCTGTAGGAGGTATCTGACAACATCAGCCTGGCCGGCCCTTGCTGCCATGTGCAGTGCTGTTTCACCTCTCTACAATACAACATTTGTGTCCAGAACATTTGATGAAGTGCATGTGATTGGCAAGTGAGTTAAACTTATTATATAACAACATGATTCATGTTATGGAGTACTTTTAATGCAAACAAATTCAAAGGAGTATATGAATTTTATTATTCAGTATGCCAGTATAGCCAATTATAAAAATGATTCTACTAAAATATATATTTAAAAAATAATTGCTATCAACCAAAACTTTTCCATGATTACATCTTTTGTATTGGTCTTCTCATTCAGATAAAACACACACACACACATATTTTTTTTTAAATCTAAAAATATCAACCTCAAACCAGAAAAGAGGAAGTGAAATCATACGAGTCTTCGCTAAGCCAAGTTCAAAGGTTGGTCTCATTTTTCATGCTTGACAAGATTAATCAAATATAACATGTCCACCCCATCACATAAATTATTATATACATTTTTTATTAAATATTTTTTTTGTATTAATTAGATTGAGATGCCAAAATGCAATATGCATGTAACATAATAATACAATATAACATAAAGTTGTGTGTATGATAGAATGTTTAAAATGGTAGAAATACATATTTTAAAAAATCACCTGTGAATGACTCTATACTAAAAGAGGAAACGTACCACGTTGGTGGTGTTGGGTGAGGCTCCGTGATGTGTGAGCTGTTTCACTATGTTCTCATGACCCATAAACGCAGCAACGTGGATAGGCGTCAACCCCGACTGCAAACAATAAAAATAAAAAATCTGAAAACTTCATGAAAACATTACTATAATACTGCTTGTGCTATTACATTTTAGAAACATATCTAAAACTATGAACATTAAACTCAATTCAAAACTAGACAATACATTTCTAGTGCGTTTATGGCACTGTATCATATGGCATATGTTTTTGATGAAAGTTCAATCATCATACAGTATCTCTCTCGTACCTCAGTGACGGCCTGCATTGATGCTCCATGTTTCAGCAGCAGTTCCATCACCTTTACTCTGTTCTTCTTACAGGCAATATGAAGAGGTGTGAAACCGTTCTGTTGATGTGAACACAAACATGCTCTGCTTGACTGAGATACCATCACACCCACCTTTATCAAAAGTGAGAACTCACAAAAACCTCCCATCGTTTGAATGAACCCATGGCATTCAGTAATAAAGCTTTGTAATCTCGCTCATTTGATCTATTTTAAACCTCACATCAAGTTATTTCTGAGGTTTATTTTTAAACTGTCATCAGAATGTCTCAGTATGACTATGGCAACACGCACAACTGTGTATAGTGGAGTGAGAGATCAGCGTTCATACAGATACATCTGTTAACAGAGGAAAATTAACCCTGTAACCAAATGCAGAGAGAGAAAGGAAAGTGCGAGAAGGTATTTTCTGAGTTTGATTATGTATGGTTCTCTTTTTCTCTCTGCTCTCACCAGGGCTTTAGCGTTAGGGTTGGCCTTCTTATCTACGATGACTTTTGCCACTTTGTAATGTCCGCAGTGAGCGGCCACGTGCAGTGCCGTCAGGTAATCGTTGGTGACATCATCCACGGGGGCATTGTGCTGGAGGAGCAGTTGGACACAGTTCAGGTGATCCCCTTGGGTCGCCATGTGCAGAGGAGACAGACCGTTCTATAGTAAACCAAAAAATAGCATTTAACAAGATTAATGGATAGTGGTTGATCAATACAGATTTTTTTGGATGGCAAAAGCCGATGTCTTAGAGCAAGGTGGCCGACGGCCAATAAACAGCCGATATAAATTATATCACATCACCGCACAAATAAGCCCATGCTGCAATGAAAGTTACATTTATTTTAAATCATATTTACTAAAATGAAAATTTTTAAAGATTTGTAATACATGACTACAAAGGAAGGAAGCTGGTACAGTACCTTTGTGTGCAATGGGAATAATATTTTCTCAAATAAAGGGCAGTAAAGGTACATTTATATACTGTACACAGTGAATATGAACACAAAGATTTTCCAAAAAGGAAACCTTATCGGCCATTGGCGATAATTAAAAAAAAAAAAAAAAAAGATTTGCCTGCGAAAATTCCCAAAACAATGGTAAATGTGACCACACCTTAAAGGTGCAGTGTGTGATTTTTAGCAGCATCTAGTGATGAGGTTACGAATTGCAACCAAATGAAGTTACGGTGGCCGACAGGAAAATAAGTCGCCGTCTGAGACAGCAGAGAGTAGCCAGTTAAGCAATGAGGTTTCTTTACAAAGATAAATTAAGAAATTATGTTTACTTAATTATTCAGTAAAACCATTTGTTATTGCGAATATTATTGTTACTTGTTCATCATTGTGTCAGTGTTTTATTCGCTGACCTAATCTAGTTTCTTTGCACGAAGAACAACATAGTGACGAAACGCGTTTGTCCGTTAAGGACTACAGTAGAAACATGGTGGCGGAAAATGTAAGGGGACCCGCGGTGTATGTAGATGGAAAAGGCCCATTCTATTGCATTTCTGTCAACAGATCCTCCTAAAGATTACACAATGCACCTTTAACTGTTTCCACTAAACTAACTGGATTACTTCTATACCATAGCTAAATATTGATACGGACTGTACACAAAACCTGCAGGATAGCCTTAAAATATATCAACTGTGCAAAGAGGGCCAATGTTTAAAAAAGCTCATGCACTATGTGAAGAAATTGATGCATTTACGTGAAGGTATTTTGAGGGGCTTGCAATTATGACAGGAAACCCCTCCCGCTCTGGCACCTAAATCCACAATCTATGATGAAATGGTAGCAAAGAGAGAGAGAGGGGGCCTGATAAATAGGCTATGTTGTTGCTTCTGTTGAAATATTGGCCACATGGGGGCAGTCTTAGGCATGGCCAGAAATTATGGGTAGACCAGCAATTACACCTGCATTGCATATCCACATTCACACACAAAAGGGCAGAAATAATATATGGGGTCAAAAAAAGTAGATGTCTTACTTTCGTCTTGGACAAGATGGGAGCTCCCCTGTCCAGCAGCATCTCAACAACCTGTTCATGTCCACTTCGTGCACCGCAATGCAATGGGGTTAAACCATCCTACAAGCACACACAGATACATGTACAGGATGTACATCAAAGATGAAATGTTGCATAAGATTAGATTGTACCCTCTGAGATCATACTGGTAAGAACAGCTGATACCACAGACAAACCTCAGCACCTTCAGATGCTCCACTGACACTACATGCTGACCAGTTTGATATTTCTTGCAAAGCTATTCATTTTAATGTACTGCATTTTACACTTCATTGGATCTTGCCTGCCTGTCTTACTTTACTTATGTGTTTTTGTGTGTGTGTGTGTGTGTGTGTGTGTGTATATATATATATATATATATAATTGAATCATTGAATTGTGCGCCCTTAGGAATTCTAAGCTAATAAGTAACATACTGTTGACAACTTGACATATTTACAAGGTGCATAATGTTCTCTGAAACTTGGTCTCATCTGAGACATCCCTGAGGTAAAAGGTCAAAGGATGACTTTCTATATATAACTGTAGGAATGTCCTAAGAAGCTGTCTGACATTTTCCTTAAGGTAAAGTATACTGAAGGCAAGACATTTCTTCTTGTTATTCCTTGACTAATAGTATATTTGATTATAATGATTTCATATTTTATAGACTGTAGATGCCAATTGCCATATTTGTGCATAACAAAAGTCATTTTTCAATATATTAAAATAGAAAACAGTTATTTTAAATTTTAATAATATTTCACAATATTACAGCTTTAGCTGTTTTTTTATCAAATAAATGCAGCCTTGGCGAGCATAAAATACTTTTTTCAAAAACATTGTGTGTGTGTGTGTGTGTGTGTGTGTGTGTGTGTGTGTGTGTGTGTGTGTGTGTGTGTGTGTGTGTGTGTGTGTGTGTGTGTTACCTTGGTCTTGGCTTCAATTTTTGATCCTCGGTCCAACAGCAACTTCACCATGTTTCCATTTCCTCTCTTAGCCGCCACATGCAGTGGAGTGATGTCATTCTGTATGCGGCCCACACAAACATCGTAAGATACACAGCGGGTACAAAAGATGTAGTCACAATCAGACTTCACAGAGAATCTAAATTACATAATTATGTATGAAATAATAATATAACAATAATGATAATAATATTTTTTTATGGAAGCATACACAATATCCTGAACCGTATTTGAGATGCATTGCGACTGTGTAACCCTCGGGCTGAAGTAGATTCATGCATGCGCTTGTTTGGACTGTGCCGGCCATATGACGGTTTCAGTTGGTAGGGCATTTGGCAGATTCACACACACACAGACACACATACATGTGAGCATGTGTGCACACAAAGAGCCTTAGGCAGATCATTTAGCTCATTTATCAAAGCACTTATGGAGCATTTTAGGCTTCAGTCTGGTTACAATTCTGTATACAACATTAATGCAATACTGCCCCGTCTGGTGCTCAGAGGAACTGCATCTCCACGGTCAAAATGAAGCCAGGTCTAGCTGCATTTGGAATGGAAATCAATGCACCTGAAAATTCTATTATAAATGTGTGGACTGAACCCAGCAAATAATTTGGGTGATTAGAAGATTTAAACAGACTATGGGGAACCTTTTGCCCTGTAATCTGCTATCAATGTCCACCAAAGCTTACCCTTGCCATGAAGTCCACTGCTGCTCCTCTGTTTAACAGTAGTGTTGCAACATTGATGTTTCCATAATGGGCAGCAATGTGAAGAGGAGTGAAACCGCTCTGATGGAGAAAAAAAAAAGAAAAGAAAAAAGACAAAGAACAGAATGTTTAAAAAAATTGTCCATTTGTCCTTTCAGTCCATTAAATTACCTGCACTTCTTTTGTCAAATGTCTAGTCATTTACATTGTGTTTGGGATTATCAAAAGACTGTTGCTGCATCCGAATTCTCATACTATATAGTAGGAACTACATTTGGTTTGAAACTTACTTTGCGAGTTCTGTAGTATGAATGAAATGCGGACGTACTACAGCCGCCATGTTGTCATTATCATGTGACCTACCAGCGTCAGTCGCGTCGCTTCACTGCCAGTCACAAATCCTCTCCTATGGCCACATTGGATAGTATAAGTGTCCATCAAATGCACACTTCAGAATCTCGCCAGAGGTAGTAGGTAGCTAGGTACTTTTCGCTTACTGTTTTATGAATACTATGAATTTGCACGTATACTACTCGGCTCACATACTGTTTTTCAGCTACTATATAGAATGGAAGTAGGCATATTCGGAAGCAACGATTGAGTGTTCAAGACAACTTGTCAAATTTTTACAGAAAAATGTATATGCAAAATCCTCTTGCTACAAAATACTATCATCTTCTCTTTAATGATTAAACGATATTATATACCGGTGGTCAAATTACAAAGGCTAAAGATCAGATTTAGCTATTTATACTGTAATCACTACATTCTTCAATAGAAACTGGATCTGAGTGTCTGGATCTGAGAGAGATATCAAAACGTCAACTATTTCTGGACTATAAGAACATTTTGAATATGAGACACAGTTGTCAAGGCGAGATGGAGGTGTCTTGTAGGCTGCATTGCAGCAAAGGTCTTCCAGTCATGGAGATTTCCATCTCAATTAGCCAATAATCCGACACAAAGCAGGTGGTTCTCAGGATAGCCCTTCCCTTTTGTTTGCTCTCTCATCTCCAAGGGAACGGGGCTCCACCCATTTTGAGGGGAATTATTGCAATTATTAGCCACAGGCGTAAATGGAAAAACAGCAGGGGTTTAAACATTTCCAGTCGCACACTAATAAACCAGAGACAAGAGACAACACATACTGTCACCTATTCTCAGATTATCACCATTAAGTCATCATGACCAATGCATTCAAATTTCTATTCCCTCAGAAAACCCTTTAAATGTTTATGTAGATAATTATACTGAGATGAGTACATTAGGAATATGACTTCAGTATGTTTTTGTAAGTTTGCAATTTGGCAATGCTCTCTATCATGCAAAACTGTGAAATATAAATCTACACAGTCAAACTGCTGTTGCTTGCCGTGTGGGCAAACTTGACCATGCACATGTGCAGATTCTTTTTGCAACATTGCAACAATCCTAAACAGCTAGATTTCCAGCTGTTTAAGTGAATCCGAGGGAGTTTTTGTCTAAAGGCCCATGCACAAGCCCCAGGGAGGAGGACTAAACGAACAGACCGTCTCATCTCTGTAGCTGGCCAGCCGGGTTCCTTTTTCACAGCCAAACCAAGTGAAAAATGTTGGAACAACATGCTTCTTCCAGTTAGTAATAAAAGTAGTTTAAAAGGTCAAACTTAAAATTGTACCGTTTTCTCACTTCTACAGTAGCAGGATGTGCCAGTGAAGTGACCTTTGCATCATGTAATACTCTCATTCTAATGACTTCTCTTTGAATCTCCAAAAGGCCAGATGGACTTTCAGAAACTTTAATAAACCTTTTCACACAGTCCAAAATACTGTATTGCAATGATTCTTATTTGTCATAAGAATATATAAAATGTTTTTAATTGCTTGAAATTTGAATTTGAAATTTGAAAATTGCTTTTAAGACATGAAAAGCTGAATATACTCCTTGAAAACCCCATGAAATGGTTTGCCAAATTTGAATTCCTGCAATATATACTCTTTTAAAATGATTAGATTGATGGTTGGAAAAGATAAATAGAATGTTAGTGCAACCAAATCCAGACCCCAAAAATAAATCATGAAAAAATATTTTATTGGGCAAAAATCAACATTTTGGAGGACAATATCAATATTTTGGCCTGTTTCCTTTGATGAGTGATAAACTGAGAAATACAATTTTCCTTGAGCTTTTGACATATAAGAGGTCATCATACTATAAGAATATCCTGTAAGTTTCAGAACTGAAAACTTCCTTGTTAGTTCAATAAAAGCTTTTATTGACACCAGGCACTGCGAACGACAGGTTTTTCAAAGTGGGGATCTATGACGTCAAAGGGTATCAAACACCGCCTCCGCAGAAGATGACCAACGGCTACTTCAACACTGCCTGTTTAGCCCCGCCCACCGATTCGTGCACTATATGAAACTCATTATAATATGCAAAACTGTTATCCAATCATAGCAGTGGGCGTTTACTTCCAAGTCTTCAATGCGGCACGGCCATAAAAAACGAGCGTTTCAGAAGCTAGGCTCAAAACCAAGGCAGAAAATAGCCTATTACTTATTCATTTATGTTTTTGAATGTAAAAACCAAGCGAACGTCATAAGTTGACCTCAGACAACACTATAAAAAAAATGTAAAAAGCCAGTTCATGACCCCTTTAAAAGAGAATTAATAAAATGAATGTGCATCTGCTTAAAGTTATTTTTGTGACTAAACCCACGGAAAAGCTCCAATTTTGAAATCATGTGATCTAAAAATGAGGCAAAAGCAGTGATCATGTTTGATCTAGGACTAGGTAATGCAACAAAGATGTTGTGATGCCAAAACCCCTCTTGGAAGTAGAACGCCGTCGTGTTTACAACTGTGACAACGAGCGCTTATCAGGATCAACTAAACGCTGGATTTTCAAAAGTATGTGAAGCATGTTAAGTTTGTGGCATAGACGCTTTAAAATACGTCCAAGAGTTTAACACAGTTATTGTAGGGACATCGACGTTACATTTCACACCCCTAAATATGGCACGGAAAAAAACGAACTGTGGTTGCTTTAAATGTCAGCCTCTAGATCTTGAGCTTTATTTACTCCAAATGTTGAGGGTTCTTAACCTCGAGTGAAAATCTCTCTACAAACAGCAGTATCTCAGATCAAAGGGCTCTAAAAACTGAAACACTTGAACCAACCGTTTATATTCACCATTATCAACATCATAACCAGCAACTAAACAAAACCACTGATAAAACCCTTTAACCAATCAGAAAGCTGCATGTTGAGATGTGGAACCACGGCCCATAGCTGCAGAAATCAAAGCATGCTTCAGCCCTCCACCCAAAGCAAGGTCTCATTCCTCCATCCCCACATAGCAAATAAGAGAAGAGAAAACAGGAAATGATACGAAAATAGAGATGGTACAACAAGGGTGGGGGCAACACTAGGGGGTGTTCTAGGCAAAGCAGGGGGTGGAGGTGGGGGTCAACAGCTTAATGTTTATCATGGGTATACCTCTGTTGTTCTATTCACCATCATCTACGTTGAGATGTGAGGAAAGGAAAGAATGGGCAGTTAGTGAACACTGACAGGTAAACGAAGGACATGTCACATGTATCTAAAGACAGGACTAAGTGTGGGTGAGTGTTTAGTTACACGTTATTTCGATGGTCCACTAACTATAAGTAACTATGGAACTACATGTCAGCTAACTTTCATTAGAGTATTAGTAGACTGTTAGGTTAGGGTTAAGGCAAGTAGAATAAGTTGGCATCTACTTGCAAAGTTACTTATAGTCAGTAGAAAGTCTGTTGGGGAGCATCACAATAAAGCATTGAATTAAGCACACAGTCTACTAATACTCTAATGACTGGAAGTTGAAATGTAGTTGCAAAGTTACTTATACTTAGTAGAATGTCTAAAGCTGACTATCAAAATAAAGTGTTAACGAGTGTTTTTAAGGAAAAAATAACACCTAAATCACATTTAAAAGCAAAACATATAGAGTATATGGTGAGGTACTCTTAATTACATAAAAAAAATATGAGAAAAAAAGATGTGGGAAAGTGTGTGCACAAGAGAGTGTGTGGGTGGTAGAGGAGTGTATATTTGACCAGGATGGTGCGGTTTCAGTAAGAACTTTGGGATTAAGAAAATAAGTGATAGACAGACAGACTTTCAGACAGACCTTGGACTCAACATCCGCGTTGTGGTCATTCTGAAGAAGCAGAGCTGCAGATTTGGTGTCGTCCTTGCGGGCTGCAATGTGGAGCGCAGGCAGACGGACTTTACCTTTCGTGTCATTCTCTAACAACAGAGAAACCACCTGATCATGACCCTGCTGCAAGGCTACGGCTAACGGTGTAAAGCCATCCTAAAGAGAGGAAGAGAAACAGGCCTGATTATCGATTCATATACCTTAGTTTACATATGTTACTGCAATTTGTTTCATAATATATACAAAAATTCAAAGAATACTTTTATTTATCAAGAATGCATTAAATTGATCAAAAGTGACAGTAAAGACATTTATAATGTTGCAAAAATATTGCAGTTTCCACAAAAATTCCAAACAGAGCAATTGTTTTCAGCATTGGTAATAATAAATGTTTCTTGAGCATCAAATCAGCATATATTGTAAGAATGATTTCTGAAGGATCATGTGACTGAAAACTGCTGGAGTAATGATGCTGAAAATTCAGCCATCACAGGAATAAATTAAAATTGTAATATATTTATTTTATACTGCTATAATATTTCACAACATTACTATTTTTACTGTATTTTATGATCTAATAAATGCAACATTGGTGACCATAAGAAACAAATCTTACCGACCCCAAAACATTTACCATTATATATATATACATAAAACCCCATTTTCAGAAAAGTTGGGACATTTAGTAAAATGCAATAAAAATCTACAATATGAGACCCTGGATCACAAAACCAGTTACAAGTCGCACAAGTATATTTGTGGCAATAGCCAACAATACATTGTATGGGTCAAAATTAGATTTTATAGATTTATAGATTTTTCTTTTATGCTAAAAAACATTAGGATATTAAGTAACGATCATGTTCCATGAAGATATTTTGTAAATTTCCAACTGTAAATATATAAAACATTTATTTTTGTGAGTGAATGCAGCACAATCGCAAAAAACATAAATGGACAACTTTAAAGGCGATTTTCTCAATGTTTAGATTTTTTTGCACCCTCAGATTCCAGATGTTCAAATAGGTGTATCTCGGCCAAATATTGTCCTATCCTAACAAATCAGGATAAATCTCATTTAAAAAAAATTTACCCATGTGACTGGTTTTGTGGTCCAGGGCCACATATGGGATTTGTTCATTCTCTTGAACCGTTTTTTTTACTGGCAAAAGAACAAAGAAAAGTTTACCAATGTTTTCACAGACCAAAATAACTGTATGTTGTAAATATGTACATATATATTTTTTATTTTGATGGCTGCAACAAAGCTCCAAAAAAGTTGGGACAGAGGCATATTTACCACTGTGTCACATCACCTTTCCTTTTAATTACACTTTTTAATAATTTGGGATTTGAGGACATTAAAATTGTTGAAGTTTTGCAAGTGGAATTTATACCCAATCTCGCCTGATATAAGACATCTGCTCAACAGTCAATGGTCGTCGTTATCTGATTCTCCTTTTCATGATGGGCCATACATTTTCAGTTGGTCAGTGAAAACATTGGAAATATTTTCTTTGTACATTTGTCAGTTAAAAAGGTTCAAGAGAATTACCAAATCGCAGATTCTTGATTTAATTGCATTTTTCTATATATATATATATATATATATATATATATATATATATATATATACTCTATATATTCTGTGTATGAGAAAAAGAGATGTGGGGAGGAGGACTGAGGCAAGTAGAAAGCACTTACTACTCTCACACACACACACACACACACACACACACACACACACACACACACACACACACACACACACACACACACACACACACACACACACACACACACACACACACACACACCTCTGTAGCAATGCTCTGGCTGGAGTTGTTCTCCAAGAGGAAGCGCACCACATCCAAATGGTTTTCCTGTGCAGCCATGTACAGTGGGGTAAAGCCATTCTGAAAAAAACATTACATTCATGTTATATATACGTACATTTGAATCATTAGTCAGTCTGTATTTTTAATTGTCAGCCTGTCATTTATATTAGTTTTACTATTGAAAAAAACTATATTTCAAGCTGTCATTTTACAGTTTTTTTCGATTGCTAAACGACAGTGAGCACAACTGGAGCTACATGTGCAAAACTCTAACTACAGTCTGCACTACCAACAGTCACCTAAGCTAAACAGTTCACATCACCTGCAAAACTCACTCCAAGCAACACAACTCTTAACACATGGCTCAAAACAGGCTCAGTGCAGCCAAACACTATGCACAACCCTCACTGAGATAACACACACTGTCACTCAGAACACACTGAGAGTAAAAACACAAGCATCAAACACCAATACAGAAAATACAAAGTTTTCATCTTTACAGTTTGAACAATTTCAGTGACTTCATACAAAGTAATATTTTCTTCAAAGAAAAGAGTGACATTCTTTCACATGATTTATTTACAGTAAATTTTTAGAACATAACAATTCTTTAAGGTAAATGAAAATTAGCAGTTTGCTTCACAATAGTCTGTAGTAATTTACAGAATTACAGTATAATGAGGAAAAAAAGGTAGAAACTAAAAGTACATGTAATTCAAACAAATAATTGAGGGGCTAATCCTGCTAATCTCTAGCATCAGGCCACAGGTTTTCATCAACATCACATCAAATGTTCTCTCTTGCCATGCACCTGGGGAAGAACCTTCTGGAGTGCCTTATCCATCCCTGGTAGTCCTCTGGACTCGTGTCCTCACATCCGGCACGCATGGCTTCCAAAAGAGACATTTGGTCATGTGGGTGGTGGTGACCAAACACTTTACACCTCCAGGCAGAGAAAAACTCCTCTATTGGGTTGAGGAAGGGTGAATATGCAGGCAGGTACAAAACCATAAATCTGCGACAATAGCATTTTCCTGCGCATCTGAAAATATGTTTCCTCTTCCTCCTGTTGGTTGCCAGCCTTTGGGTTATGTTGTATATTACAGTATATACAGTAATACAGTAAAAATATATTTTACAGTCAAACTTACTGTAATATATATCTGTGTAAATATTCTATAATTGCAAAACAAAATAAATTCCTGTAATGTTCTCATTTACTGTAAGGATGTAAATCTCTCCTGTCTCAGCTGAAGTTGCCACCAGCAGTGTTTGAAAGGCACAAGGCTGAAATCTATTCTGTTTTGAATGTGTGGTTCACAGTTTTGACAGCAGTGTGTTAGCATTTGAACAAAGTGCTGTAAATCCACAGTGTTGTGCAGGTTGTGGTTAAAGTCATGGGATAAGTGTGTAGAGTTTTGAAAACTGTGTTCAAGCAATGAAAAACGAACTAGAGTTTGGTCCACATGAACTGCTGCTGTGCAGACTGTAGTTAGAGTTTTGCACATGTAGCTCCAGTTGTGCTCACTGTCGTTTAGCAATCGAAAAAAACTGTAAAAAAATGACCTTGGCGTTAAAACTATTCCCAAAACAACACATCAGAAGCTTCACAGCATTTTTAGACCCATGTGATCTGCCCTGTAATATATATGAACTGAAACAACAAATATTTTAAAAGCCATCAAAAGACCTGAGACTCTAATTGAAAATGCACAAAATGTATTGTTTCATAGACACACTGTTTATCCCAGCTACACTCTGCTGAGCAACCCACCCCCTCCTCTCGGCGAAGAAAAATCAATCGGTAGTGAACATTTTTATTTCAAATTTCTTAATAAGCAGAATGTCTTGATGTTGTAACTAGACATACAGGTTACCATGGAAACTCTGTCATTCTTAATATTTTTTTTTAAATCAGTGGAGATTTCCCCAGAGAGGACAGACCCCATTACACCCCCCTGCCTTAACCTAAGTGACCCTGTTTCCATGGCAACACAGAGATGCTGACAGTGCAGGTAAAGAGAGAGCAATACTTTGTGATGATGGAGCATCAAGCAGGGACACAGACACAATCTCCATTCATCATCATGTTTTACCCATTCTATGTCTTAGCACTTTTGCTTTGAGTTCAAAATTAATTTCATGTCATTTTATGCATGCATGTATAATAGCACTGGATTAAATATAAAAGGAAGATGTTATGGAAAAATGGAATTTCCTTTTACAAAAGGAGATTACAAAAAAGCTCCTATTGCAAAAAAGATTTCAATCTACGATGTAGACACACTCCCCCGCAAAACATGGTCATTCTAAAGGTAAGAGAGAGAATAAAAAAACAAAACTTTAATTTATTTGGCACAAAAATTCTTGACTAACTTTATATCTAGCATTTATAAAAAATAAATGCTACAAAATTGCAGCATATGCTTACGAGTGTTTATATCTGTATGTACTGTGTTGAGATCAGAGCAGGAAATCCTGTTATTAATGGCACACCAGTAATGTAGGTGGCCTTCATAACTTACTGAGCTCAAGTTCAAAGCAGTGTGTGTGTGTGTGTGTGTGTGTGTGTGTGTGTGTGTGTGTGTGTGTGTGTGTGTGTGTGTGTGTATTGACTGGTCATCTAAAATAGCAACAGATTAAGAGAGTTGAGAGAGTATGTGCGTGTGCTGCTTTGCAGAAAAGCTGGTTGATCCAAGTAAATGATGTGTGCATGTGCAAATGCATTCCCTGCTAGAATTATTTTTTTCAAAATTAAAGTTGCCATCCATTGCCAGCATTTTTATCATTTTCACAAAACTTTCATGGCACCCAGAATATTTTGCTGTATGAATACATTCATATATCAAAAGAAAAAGACCCTCTGCTTTTAAACAAAACAAATCATTTTATTCTAGCTTCATGTATTGGTTTTTTTTATCATTACCGGTACTTGAATGTGGGTAAGTTTCATAAAAAAGCAACATTTTGAATAAAAAGCTGAGAAAATCAAGGTTTTTCCCCCAAAGACTACAAAGTGCATACGCAATGATTTTATCGCTTATTTCTGTTTCTTTTTCGCCTGTGTTTTGAACGGGATGTTCTGTAGTCTTTCAGAAGACACCACCCCCTATCGTATAACACTGAAAACACGGAAAGCCAGATAATTTCGTCAATAGAAGCGTTATCTCACAAATGAGGAAAAATACCGTGTATGGCGGGGAAAAAGTTAAAAGTGTGTTTGTGGAGTCTGAAGTGTGTACCTGGCTCTGTGCATTGACGCTGGCCCCATTGGTCACTAGCTCTCTCACCACATCCGTCTGTCCCGCCAGTGAGGCGATGTGCAGCGCCGTGTTTCCTTTCTGGATTAGAATAGATAGAGAAACAACAGGGAGAGAGAATGAGTGGCATATCATGATTAATCCTCTACCACCTGTTTGTGTCACCCCATCCAAAGGGGTGTTTTGTCCCACTGGCATCCCACCACCACCATTCCGTCCCCTCTTCCAGAGAGGTGTTGTTTCCGCTGGCCTGTAAATTACCTCCACACACACACTCCATTCCTGCAGAGTGAATGCAGCACTAGAGGCTTTTTATACCCAGTGTGAACATGCTCACAGGAGCAGAGAACACCATGTGATATCAAACACAGATACAAACATCTCCTCAAGCTGTGTGTGTGTGTGTGTGTGTGTGTGTGTGTGTGTGTGTGTGTGTGTGTGTGTGTGTGTGTGTGTGTGTGTGTGTGTGTGTGTGTGTGTGTGTGTGTGTCTGGGTGTGTGTGTGTGTGTGTGTGTGTGTGTGTGTGTGTGTGTCAAACTGACCTTGGTTGCTGCATCTACGTCGGCACCCAGTTTGAGCAGCTCGGCCACCACTTCCACATGCCCCTCTTTGGATGCCAGGTGCAATGCATTCAACCCATTCTGAAACACACAACGCAAGTTTTGCTAGTGAACAGGATGGTTATGGTTACCAGCAGCATACCAATAAAAACCATCTATCTATCTGTCTGTCTGTCTGTCTGTCTGTCTATATATATAAATATATATATATATATATATATATATATATATATATATATATATAGATCAAGCTGTGACATTTTCCTTATGTGATCTGATCTCTAAACAAAATGTTGTGAGGGATTTAGAAAGACTGATTCGCAAATCCTAAAAAGCCATAAGGTTTTCTGTTTTCAAACCCATTTTTGAAAGAAATCTCTTATGCTAACCAAGGCTGCACTTATTTGATAAAAAATTCAGTAAAAACTGTAATATTTTAAAATATTGCAAGTACTCCAGTCTTCAGTCACATGATCCTTCAGAAATCATTCTAATATGCTGATTTGGTGCTTAATAAACATTTATTATTATCAATGTTGAAAACATTTGTGCTTCTTAATATTTTTGTGGAAACTGTGATTCTAACATTAAAATGTACAGTACAACCATCCAACAGCATCACAAAACAGCAACTTAAGGAAATTACATTTTCTCACACTGTAAATTTGACAATTTACTATCATCATTCTATCATCATCCTGTCATTTAGTAACAGAAATAATTCATACCTGATTACAGATGTTGATGTCGACACCAGTCTTCAGGTAGTCAAGGACCTTCTCAAGGTTCCCTGCCCTCGCTGCCCGCAGGTAACTGGCATTGCTGTCCGGCTGCAAGTAACGACAGAAAATGCAGAAGTTTATTATTCTGATGACAGGGTTAAAGGTCAAATCCAGGTCAACTGAGGTCAAATGAACAAACCAAACATATTTACAGCTTTCAGCTCATTGAAATGCAATGAAATTAAAAGAATTCATACCAACTCCATCTTTACTCAGTGCCATTTGTCCCCACAAACACACATACACACATCCAGGGAAACATCAGGTTTTGTTTACAAGTCAACGTCCTACAGAGAAGCTACGATTGTAGCGTGACAGAGGATCAAAGTTTCGCCGAACACCTAGAACCATTGGCAGTCCATCGCTGAGCTGATATCCCAGCGTTCCAGTTGAAAATCCAGCCAAAAACAGCTCTGGTCTCTCATCAACGGATACGGAACAGAACACTAAATAACAGCTATTATTCTGACACGGGTTTCCGCCCACTCTCCCTCTGATCTTTCAGTCTCTCACTCAGAATTAGTTTTCTCTTCTCAGGCGTATATGAGGAAGAGTGCATGATTTGGCGAGAAAATACGATGTGTTTGCATGCGTGTGCCTCGTGAATGTGTCTTCTTTTGTCAGCCTCAGTTTGACTCAGGGACACTGCCGTTGACAGAAGAGGACACACAGCAAAATTTCAGTAGAGTTTACCTCACTCACTCATAAGCACGCATTCTTTTTTATAAAGAATAAGACAGGCTTATCTCAGGGACACACTCACATGGGGAATTCCTCTAAATGACCGGCTATATTTAGTTCTAACTAAACCCAGGACAAACTCCTCCCCATATCTACCATCAATGTGTGTGTGTGTGAGTGTTGGCAAGAAGGTCTGGAAAGAAAGGTTCACTTTCCAAAAGTAACTCATATGAGTTTGACAAGAAGAGGCCAAGCTGGCATATCACAGAGATAAATAATCATTTATGCGCATTCATCTAGTGACAAAAACTCTCAACATATTGCACAGAAAATGACAGATGTGTTTTTGTAACGGTGTTCTTTTGTGAGATTCAGTTCATAATGAACTCTAAGCTCATTAGCTAGTCATTTATTCGACCTATTCTGCTGGGAGAACCTCCATTTCCTGTGTGTGTGTGTGTGTGTGTGTGTGTGTGTGTGTGTGTATCATCAGACACTTACAGTCTGTGCCGTATGAAATGATGGATTAAAATCACATGCGAGAGATGCCTTTGCTCAGAGGGTAATGCTTACGGTAAACAAATTCTGCCCCACACATACACAATAAAAAATACTGAGAGAGAAAGGACATTTTGTGTGTGGCGCTCTTTTTTGTGATTTCCCCTCTTATCTCTGAGTTAATGAGTTTTTCCAGCTTGTCACCCATAACTCCTTCCCTGGAGGATTCTGTCTGGGAAAATAACACCCATCCACACCCACATATATATATATAGTCACAAAGAACATAATGTGAGTGCTGCTTGTGTCCTATTGGATAAGATCTGACTTTCTAATATATGTGTTTTTGGGTCAATCCGAGGAACGGGTTGCCATTGAATAGGAATGACCTCCTGTCCTGTTATCACAGTGACCTTGAGCAAAACTCTTAACCCTTCATTACTCTGATGGGATTCTCTGTACTATAAGTTTAATAAAAGCTTTGGATAAAAAAAACTGCTCAGTGACAAGTTCAAACATTTGAGGTCGTAATATTTTTTTTTATGTTTTTGAAAGAAGTCTTTTATGCTCACCAAAGCTTTTATTTGTTTAAAAATACAGTAATAACAGTAATATTGTTACTGTTACACTTGAAAATACATTCTGTTGCACTATTATTACAATATAAAACAACTGTTTTATATTTTAATGTTTTAAAATGTAATTTATTCCTGTGACGCAAAGCTGAATTTACTCCATTCTTCAGTGTCACATGATCCTTCAGAAATCATTCTATTATGCTGATTTGCTGCTCAAGAAACATTTATTATTATCTGTTGAAAACAGTTGTGTTGCTTAATATTTCTGTTAAAATTGTGATTTTACTGTCACTTTTGATCAATTTGTTGATTAAAAGTAAAAAATAATAATAATAATTGCATTGACCCCAAACTTTAGACTTTAGACAAACTGAAGTGTAAACAATGTCGAACCTGCTAACCAGTGCTTAAGTCTGTTGCATTACAATAAAAGAACAGACAGGAAAATTAACAGTACACAACATAGTCAACTATCTTAAACCAGTGACACAATGCACAAACATGCAAACATTCATATACAACCTACAAAGTAGCATCAAAGAACACCAACAACATCCATAAAACATTTGATTCTAAACTTTACATAACCTTAACACTCATAACATGAATACACTCTTTACTCCACCTTGGTCATTTCCACAGCATTCAGACATTTATCTCCATCAGAACAGATCCTTTTTTATCTTTTCGTATCACTTTAGTATTACACAAAACCATACATACTTCAGTCAGCACAGAAGATAAATATTTTCTCAGTAAGTAAAACAGTTTTGTGGGAGGTTGTGAGAAACTAGGTAAAAATGTATGACTAAATAAAAGCAAACTCAAAAAAAGTCCTGTCCTACTGTTGACACACACACACACACACACACACACACACACACACACACACACGCGAGAGAGAGAGAGACACAGGTATAGTGTAAAGATTACGCTTTGAAAAACTGGTGCCATGTCTTACAAGTAGCTTTCTGTAAATGCTAAAAAAAATCTTTATATTTACAGGTTTAAGTTACAGTTTCTTGGTGTTTATACTGTAATGTAAGGCACAGACATGGAGCACTTACCAAATATCAGTTTTTGATATACTGCCCCAAACTCAAATTAAAAGTAAATAAATATTTCCGTGTGACACTGGTGTTAGCAACCTGTGTGTCAAGTGTCGAGCTCTGAATCATTATAAATGCTCCCGTTGTATAATTCATCTCAATGTGAAAGGCCTCTCTGTTTAAAATAGTAAGCATCAATATTTCATTGTGGGAAATCCTGTGAACACTTTATGCATGTACAGTACACACACGGTACAGTGGAAACGCTCTGTCCTACCTCATACACACAGTTACAGACACAAACACACACCCAGTGACCAATAAGACACATCTTACATAAGACATTCTCTAGGGTACAGCTGTTATTAAAACATCAGAGATACTGGACTGAAAGGAAGAGAAAAGGTCATAGCTGATTAAAATGACGTGACACTACTTATGAAAACAAAATGTTAATGTCCGTACAACAGCTGTTGTTCATAAAAGAATTAAGGAAAGAGAGCATTTAAATAGTTGACCCAAAAATACCCCAGTCTCTGCCTCTCTGTCTCAGTGTCTCTTCACTTCCTAGATAAGCAGTGAGCTCCAATACTGCATGATTGGCAAAAAACAAAGCTACCCGTCAGTGTGGCTGCAGACAGGGTGACTACACACACACACACACACACACACACACACACACACACACACACACTCCTGTCCTTTGAACAGGCAACATCAGCATCATTATACGCAGCTATAGTCAAACAATGCAAAACATGTTGTGATTTACAGTTGGATTGGACCAGTTGTGGTTGGTTTTGCAATGGTGTTGGTCAGTTTAGACCATCTGGGTCAGACATAATGGTCACAAGTGTCCGCTATTGTTTAGTTTGAAAATCCCTCCTCCACTTATTTTCAGTCTGTCCGTTTTGATTCTCACTTCAACCATTTTTAAATCAGAAAACCAACTGGTGACTGATTCATATCCATTGTTCTTAATTTAAAGTCAAAATATTCACCATATATACTATACGTTTTTAAGTACAGATGCACCGGTGTAGAAACTCTGGCGGATATCAAGTCAATAATAATTTCCATATTATGGCAAAAATCTATACTACTACTATGTTTGAAAAAAGAAAAAGACACTAAAAACACAATAAGAACTATCATTACATCCACACAGCAATTCATGTGGACTCTTAAAGGGGAAGAAATATTAACTTAAAGAATTAAATATTTTACATAATCTATCACTATTCATTACTGCTAAAGTAGATGGAGATATGAATCTTTATAATGGCCAATACGACCGACAGATAGATAGACAGACAGAGAGATAGATCCAAATCCAGGACTGCAATGTCTTTCCAACCTCAGCATCACAATAAAACTGAGGACCCACAGTCACAACAGCTTGAAGAGGTAGAATCATTCAGTCATGAATGTACAGTATAAAGCTTTGTTAGGTTAATGGCATGGATTAAGTGGTCTAGAACAGTAGTGAGCATGGCAATCACCCTGTGCTTGTATTACCATGCATGCACACACGTATCAAGGTCAGAAAAAAAGCACTAGAGCAAAGGTAGAGTTGGAGCGCCTGACCAACATGAATGTCGACACTAACACTATAACACTAACAAACATGAAGCAGAATATTATTTTTGCAGGTGATACAACTCAACTCAAACAAACAGTTATTCTCTAACATATGTGAGGACATTTAGCTCTGCAGGATTCTGCAAACAAAATCTGGAAATCTGAGCCCAGCAAGACCAATAGAGCAGACTTTGCGCCATTTAAACTGCAGAGGGTCTAGCAGAGAGTTTAAAATGACCAAAGGTGTCAAATATATCATGTATTGAAGAAATATGTTAATAAAAGATTTGAAAAACAAAATCTGACTCAAGGTGTAGCAGATAAAGAGCAAGAGCATTTCAGGGTCTCTTACACAATGACCCAAGCATCCCCAACCAACAAATCTTACATTTTCCCAACCATTCCCAACAGACCTATTTAAAAACAACACACACTTCCTAACTATTCCCAGTCATATTTGTAGAGTACTTACGGAGGAAAAGTAGTCAGCAGCCTCTTCCACCGCCATTTTTCCTGCAGTCCCACAGAAACCCGATCACTTACTTCTCTAGCTCTGCGGCCAGCAAGGTGCCATTCAGTCATGTGACGTGTAAAAAATGCCCTGGCAGCAGGATGCTCAAAGACACACTTCCACCTGACGTGTGTGTGTGTGAGAGTCCGGATTCAAGGATACAAAGCTCTCCGGTACTACAGTAAATACAAAGTCACTTTGAATCCAACCTTCTCTGTTCTTCCTTTCTCTTTTACAACTTGACCTATCCTTCTGCGTCAAAGAAAATCGACTTCTCGGTTTTCTTTGACTGTTCACAATCCTGCCCGAAACGATCTCTCTCTTTCTATTTATCCAATGGGCACACGCTCCAATCTTCATTCAACACGGACAGAACGTGTATCATTTAAATAGCTGTGATGTTTTATGTGCTTTCCCACTACCTCTCTGATACTCTCTCTATCTCTTTCCGTCACACACACAGAAAACAGAGGGTGGGGGTCTTTTGAATAGTGATATGAGTTGTTAAGGGGGTCCAAATATAGCAGCTGATTCCAATGCATTTGCAAATCGGACTATGGCAGACTCCCTTTCCCTCCATTCTGCAGTCTCCCCCTCCCTGCAAACCCTCATGTGCCTGGTTTGTATTGTCTGAATGCTTATCTACTCCCTTTATGAATAAAAAGAGCGTGTGTTTAGGACTGCTGGGGGTCGGTTTATTAGGCTGAATGCTGGGTTCATGGTGCAGCTTAAAAAAGGATTAGGGGGCATTTCCCCCCTGTATTAGGGCCACCGCACCATCATGTAAACACGCACCCCAGCTGTACCTCTGACAAAGGGATGAAGCGTGTCACACATTATACAGGGACACAGACTGTGTTGTTTACATACTGTGCTTGCACTGTGTATCTTAGTGTCTGTTTGAATATACTGTTCTGTTGAATGTACCGTTGGGTGTTTGTCCTTTTCCGTGTATTATCAGTATGTGTTTATGGAAAAGGGGAGTGGCCTAGAGCTGTGTGTTAGACAGACACATACTGTGTGAACATATGGAGAGCTAACCGGCATTGACAATCTGATGTTACAACAAAACATTATTTTACTTGTTTATTATTGAGATTTGAGCATATAAGGTGTAAAGCTTGCATCAAGAGATTTTTAACATATTTAAAAATAGTAGTGAACTATTTTAACAACAAACTATTTTGAATCTCATAAAAACATTCTCAATGATAATTTAAAAAAAATTGTACAAAGAAATAGCATAAATTAATGTATAATAAATGCTACCATTATGTATGGATATTTAAAATGCAAATGCATGATGTATGGAAATTTAAATAGTGTTCATTTAAAAATTATATTTATTTAATTCAAATACAGAAATAAAACAAATATACATTTTAAAATATCTTCAAATAGAACAGTTATTTTAAATTGTAATAATATTTGACAGTATTACAGTTTTTACTGTATTTTATCAAATAAATGCAGTTTTAGTGATCTATTTAGAATTATATATATAAATATAATATATAATAAAATATTTTTGCATTAGAGTAATGAAAATTGGAGTTATAATCTGAATACTAAAAATATTAATAGTACTAAAAACATACATCATGTGATGTAAAAAAAAAAATTGCTCTTTTCTTTTGATTTTGGGTATGATACATGGACATATACTTTTAAAAGGCTTTGCGGAATAGCTTTAATAACTATTTCTGTAAACCTCCCTTTAGACATATTTCCTGTTACACACCACATCTGCAACACTTTTTTTGTAGCTGTGATTATTTATGTACGCTGTTGTTTCTTGGAATTCTCTCTGTAAAACATGTACAGTAGACATGCACTTGAACATACAGGCATTCACACACACACTTTGATTATGCAGAGAGGCATCCCATGATGCTTTGGGGGTGCATCACAGGTCTCCTCGTTCTGGGATGGTGGCGTTGCTATGACAACAGAGGAGGAGGGGAAAGAGAATGTGATCTGAAGGAGCTCAAGATGTTCGGTAACCGTGGTGATGGTTTCCCTCAATGACCTCCACCTCATCAGCCAATCACGGAGAGTGTATGAGAGTCATCATTCTCTCTCTCAAATACAGTCAGACACAGAGGTATTCACAAGGGCTACACCTGCTTTAAACCCATGGGCACTGGAGGATTTCCACGCTTTGAGAAATAGGGCATCATTATACATTCTAGAAAGATAAATGAGCTTCGCTCCAACATGACGAAATGCCAACACAGACTGGATGTAGCAATACAGTATTTAAGTATGCATTTTCACTGAGTTCGGAAGTGAGCGATGTGTCAGGCTGTCAGTACTGTGTCTGGATGTATGTTTGTTATTTGTGATGATGTTGTTTGTGAGTGTTCACTGTGTTTGCTGAAAATGTGAAATTTAATGCCCGTCGGCAACAGTCTTCTTCCATGTAAAGCAGAGACATGGCAGGGAAAGGTCTATGTCAGACACAGAGGAAATGAGGTGACCAGCGCTAAACACAAAGTGACTGCAAAGAAACATCAGAAATGATGACATCACCAGAATGTGCTTGATATTCAGACTCACACTGGACCCTAGTGGAGAGATTCAATACTACTGACTCTACCTAACAGAAACAGATAAACAAACACAGCTAGCCTATTGCCCTGTGTTACATTTAAAATGGCAAAATGTTAAAGTCAACATGAAATCAAAACTATTTACTTTCCTAATGCATGGTACTGGTCGTTTTGTGAACGATTCATCAGAGCAAGTTTAGCGTACTCTTAAATCAAACATAAGACCAATAGAACATTTGGGAGCAGACGGTAAAGCTATACTTCACTTGCAGCTGCGCGCGCATTGTGGTAGCGGAAAAACAGTGGTAACAAGTGGAGGAAAATGGGCAAGATCCATGGAAGAGAAAAATGTCAGAATCAGAATGCAAAAAAAAAAGATGGTCTTCATTTTTACAGCATACCATCGTCAAAGCTTTGAAGCTAAAAGCAGATGTTTATGGTTGCAAGCCATTAAATGGATAGACTAAACTGATGAAACCTGTGAGGATTACCCTACTATTAAAACATTAATTTGATGTAAACAATAGGTCTACATAATATTCACATATGCAGTTCATAGGGGGCAAATATTTTGTCCCCATAGTTAGAGCATAAAATAATCTCACAATTGTGAGTTCATATCTCATAAATTCATGTCACAACTAAAAAAGAAAAGAAAAATAAATTGCTGGATATAGTCGCAATTCTGAGGGAACAAAATGCAGAATATCGAGTTTAAATTCTGCAATTAAGATTTTTATTCTCAGAATTGTGAGGTATAAACTCGGAATTGCGAGGAAAAAGTCAGAATTGTCACAATTATGTATATCACCAAAATAAAAAAAGGTTACAAATGACAGGTTCAGGTTGACTTTAAGACTGGCAACTGTCAGCAAGGGTGCAAGAATACACGAAGACGATGACGATGATGATGACGAAGATGATGATGATTCAAAACACAGAATTTAATAAAAATCCACAAAGTAATTCACATAAGTTCAGACTGACGCAACTACACACACGCTAACTTGAACGTAGACCAGACCAACACTGAGTGAAAATGAGGAACTAATATACACATGGAGATGATGAGGATTAGTGTCCATGGAAACAAATGAGTGGCGGGAAAACTCAAACCAATTGGAACATGTGATGAATGAAAAACTAAAAGTCCATGAAAACTAAACTAACAAACACAACTGATATATCGTAACAGCAACACACAAGTTTTGTCAATTTACATATTGTCAATTTACAATATTATTATAATAATTATAATTATTAATGATTATTATTATTAATGAACTCATTTAGCAAGTCTACAATCAGTCAATTAATGAGTCAATCAGAGATGTACTGAATAGTTCATGTGAGTTCGGGCAGCTGGAAGTGCTTTAAACTCTCTCCTGTTCTCTCTGAGGGGCAGCAGTTAATGTGTGCCGGCATGCATGAACTTGCGAGTGTGTGTGTCTGTGGGTCTCTGGAGGCAGAACAGCAGCGTGTGACCCAGAATCATGCTTCTACAAGGAATTTATCATTACATACAGACCCCAACTATCGTCCATAAAACCATATCTGACACGCACACACAGTGAGAAGTAAAATGTTAAAACTCATTTTCTGAAAAAGTGTGTGTGTGTGTGTGTGCGGCCTCGGCACCCAGGTGCAGACAGCCTGCAGATGTGGGATGCAATATTGTACACATACACACATCTTTCTTACTTAAATCGGTTGTAATTGTGTTCAGAAAATATTGTCTATTCTAGTCTATATTTTCTAAAATCAACAGATATCCATAACACAAAAATTACCACTGCCACATAATAATAATAGTCTGGTTCTATCATGTTTTAAAAATATATATATTTCGGTATTTAATTTATACTTCATCTGGAATTAATTATAATTGCTTTAGTGGTATGCTATATAGATCATGCATTACAGATATTCGTAATAATACATACAGAGTGTCATTTTCAGTGCCATCCCAACAAGTGTTGAGGAGGACAGGAGATGTCCATCCAGCTGTGGGGCTGAGATTAGCTGGATTCGTTATAATTACACTGGGAATAAAGTCAGGTGAGAAGGATAATCCCAAACCCCATCATTAGGACAAGAGAGAAAAGAGAGGCTAACTGAGTGAGCAGCGAAGACATAAAAAGTATGGAGGTAAAAAAGGCTATGAATCACTGTAAATCTGGATTAAGGAAAGTAATAAAGGAACTAAGTGTTGACAAGACCATGGCCGTAATGTAATGTGGGTGTGTTTAATCATTTGTGAATTAGTGAGACAATAAGAGATGGAGGAGGCAAGTGAGAATGAAAGAGCGAGAGAGAGCCATGTGAAATTTCTGCAAGTCGTGTATGATATGACAAACAGCGTCCAAAAGGTCACAAAAAGCCCAGAAACATTCAATAGCCATTATTTAATCCTCACAGTCATTTTGATTTTAAATAAGAGCCACTTCCACAAGGAGTACTGGATATACAAAACATAAGAAATGATTGCAAAAGAATAAATACTTTTTTCAGCAGATTATATTAATTGATAATGTAAATTCACAGAATTCTTGACAGAACTTTCTATTTCTAAACTTTCTATTCACCGAAGAGTCCTGAAAGCATTATTCATAAATACTAAGCAGAACTATCGTTTTTAACATTGATAATGATTAGAAAAGTCTCAGCATATTTCTGAAGGATCATGTGTTACAGAGGACTTGAGTAATGACGGCTGAAACCATTAAAATAGGAAACAGTTGTTTTAAATTGTATAACATTATTATAACTAAATAATATTTAACAAAATTACTGTTTTACTGTATATTTGATCAAATAAATGCAATCTTGATGAGCCTAAGTGACTTCTTTCAAAACATGTATCATTTTTGTGGTGGGGCCAGTAAAAAAGTTGCCAAGGTGGGTAAAAATCTGAACTTCTGCGTTCTGCCCAAACCAGAAAAAAGAAAAAGAAAAAAACAAGTACAAAACTTCAGGTGAATTAGAGTATGTTTGTGCACCGCCAGGATTTATCCAAATGCTATGACAGAAATCCCTGAAAACCTTGAGATATAGTTTAAAGACTGTTTCATGCCCTTTACTAAAAGATAAGTAACCACATGCTCCGTTTCTAACATATTCTAATGCCGAATACAGGATCAAATCTGTGCACATGCTCGATGAATGACTGTCACACACTTCTCCATTTAGAAGTGTCTGTGTGAGATATTATCTGGCACCCAGGCTGTAGCAGATGAGAGAGGAGGGAAAGGCCATCTGCCTGTATTACCCCCCCCCCCCCCCCGTGCCCTCAAACACCCCCAAACACATACACACACACCTCAAAATATCTCAAATGTACACACATGCTGTTTGAAGACCATGAGCCAAGATATTGCATCAGTCACTCGCTTTCATCCTTAAGCTAATGGTCGTTCTGTAAAACTTCAATCGAATGACACACATTTTCCCTTTGTGTCAATGAACTGAGGGACCAGTCAAAATTACTGCATGCAAGAGATGATGCAGATTCCCACATTATTGCTTTAAATAGACCCCACCAACAATTTATGTATAATATATTAATAATGTAATAATAATAATATAATATATCAATAATTATTCTTAAAAAAATATTAAATTGTTTAACACCAGACACGTTAATATATTATGTTCAACACTGCTCAACACTGTTAGTCTTATTATTTGAATCTCTCCTTTTCTTGATTTACAGCGAATAACATGTTCGTACCGTGGCGAGCGTTTTATAGCAGCCATCGCGCGAACACACCAAGTAACGTTATAACAATGTTCAACACACTCAACGTATTTTTAGTATGCTTGTTTTGACCAAGTAAAACAGCGCTACATTACCCCACAATTTCAATTCATCAGATAAAGTGGCCTGTATGAGCAGTAATTCAGCGCTTGCGGCTGTTTTATTAGAACATAATGTGAATTTAGGTGATTATAAGTAACTGTAACAAAGTTCAAGTTCAGGGAAGAAGGTAGACGTTAAATCTAACTAATCGTAATAAACATAAGCAGCAAAACGAAAGGAGTAGCACTAGCGGCAATTAAGCATAATAAAAACAGCAGCGTAAAATGGAGGTGAAGACGACAGCTCCCATGATTCCATGCTCATTCACTGCATCATCAATCTACGCCTTTGTTATTGTTTTGAATAAGCGACCTCTAGCGGCGAAACTTACATACTCTGCCTTTAAGAGATATAACCAGTTTAGATGTCTTTAGGATCTCAAGCTGATTAGCTGAAGACTGTACTGAAGCTATATATGCATTAATCTTCCTTGAAAATAAATTTTAGCACAGCGCTTCAACAACCCATAATAAAATGACCCTTCACAATAGATAATGCTTTACAATGAACTCTGTTAGGAAGCTACATATGGCAATTTATCTGGTCAGTAAAATACCTTACTAACCTGCTGAATAAAAACGCCATGTCCGCGTCGCTTTTACAACATTTTAAATCCCTCAGTTCTCACCATCTCTGACACACCAAGCCAATGTTGATTCTCGTTTTATTACGATATCGGTCGCGTTCTCTTTTTGCCAGCAGACTCTCCTGTTTGGCGTTGTCTTTTAAGAAAAACAAGTGATTCCCCAGAGGTTTGAGATTTAACGTGCTACATCAACTTTTTTCACTCGTTGTCATGAAAAAAGTTGACGTAGTACGTTAAATCTCAAACCTCTGGGGAATCACTTGTTTTTAAAAAAAACTATGGCAGCCGTACCCGTACTCCCACACGTCAAAGTAGCCCGAGAAACCTTTATCAATTTGCGGATATGACGAGACTCACGAAAACCATTCAGAATCCACGCTTTCATGACGTAATGATGCTTTGACCGTCGAGTAAAAGTCTACAGCGGAGCTTGCGAAGCTTTGTTCTAAGTTGTCTCTTTAACCTTTATGCCTCATTATATATTTTACGACGTTGAGTGCATTAAGGGACAAAAATGTCCACTCTAAACACTGCCATAAAACAATTATATAGTTTTAAAAAATTCCACTTTCACTGAGTTAAATATTTTAACCAACATCAGTCCTGAAAATAACTACCAAATATTTATTTAATTTTCAGAATTTTAACCCCTTAAATGCCATTTGTTTACATGATGCGACAGTTTTTATCGATGTAAAAAACTTAAAAAAATTAAAAACAATTGTGTACTACATGCTAGGTGGATTTCTTGGGAGGGAATTATCACAGCCTGGTATATGTCCATGATGAGCAGCAACATTGATTTTTACGCATTTTTTATTTTTTGTGTTATGTCAGATAAAATAAAAAAATTACACTTAGCGCATTAAGGACCAAAAATGGTCACATATTAAACACTGCCTAAAATATTATATATTATTATTATTTTCCACTTTTACGAAGTTAGATCTTTTAACCAGCATCAGTCCTCATCATAACTACCAAATATTTATTTAATTTCAGGATTTTAACCCTTTAAATTCCAGTTTTGGTGACGATACCATCAATTTGTATAAGAGGAAAAAACACAAAAATGCAATTATTTTCCATACACTAAATGCAAATTGAAAACCTTGGCTTTGGATTATCACAGTCTTGAATATGTCAAAGATTAACAGCAAAATTATTTTTTGTGCTATGTCAGATTTTTTCCAAAATCACACATAGCGCGTTAAGCACAAAGTTGATCCTATTTAAACCCATTAAAATAAAAACATTTGAACCCACTGTCATAATATCATAAAATCATAATTTCTATTCAAATATCCTGTCATGACCACGCCTTGGGGTAAAATATTTACTTTTTACTGTTTTCCACCAGTTGGTTAGCCTGGCTAACGTGGAACCACATGTTAATTTTCTCGTATTTGAGGCGTGGTTTACGAATGCCCAGAGCCGTTTATTGGGCGCTACGAAGGTCTATCAAATGCGCCTGTACGTAGCTCATAGCCAATCGTTTCAATTATACCAGATGACGTATGTAGAGCGACAGAAATTCGACAAGGAAGAAGACGATGGGTCATAGATTTATGTGTACACGATGGTGTTCAGCGACTATTGCCGTTTGTCCAAGACAAACATGAGGGTAGAAGGTAAATCTGCAGTGCACATGTTGATATAAACAAACTGCTTCGGTGTGTCGCATAGACGTCGTCATCGTCTTGCTGCTCCCTCCCCGTTCTGTGATTGGTCCCCTCGCTGAGGCGAAAATCTAGTCCATGGTATCCAGGCTTAGCCTGGTAATACCAAACTCTGCTACTTCGCTATGCTTCATAGACAGAGTCTGGCATGGCATCATTGAAAAGTGTTTTCTTTATCGCGGGGGGGCGCTCGTCTGAAGTATAAAATCATTGGTTACCCGTAAGCCAATCACATAACGTTTGGTTATGACGTGTGTTATGCGCCAGCTCAGCAGCATCGAACTGCCACTGTAAACACATTATAAATAATGCGAAAACGAAACCATCGAGAGAAATACCGGAGTGAACACACGGTCGTTTTCGATTTCCCCAATCTCAAACTCGGCGCTTAGCGTCTACGTCACGGCTCTCAGCCCGCCCTCTGTTCGTTGATTGGCCGGCTGTTTTCAGGCCGGAGGAAAACTGAGAGACATGTCGATGTCTCAGACTAAGAACAGAAGCGAAATTAAATTGAGCGGAAGTACGAAGTCTGACGTAGTCAGGCTAATCCAGGCTGCCTAGCAGCGTGAGTAAAATCGAGCTGCGTGCAAGGCAGCATGGGGAAACCCAGGCTACCAGTTGGTACCATTTTTCATATAATTGACATAATGCAAACATCTGCAGTATTGCAAACATTTTCCTGATTTCTACTAGGTGACTATAACCTGTGCCTGTCTCCCTACACATCAAAATTTGCTCTAGAAAGAAAGCAAAACTACAAGATCACAATGAACATGAATTTTTATTTTTCTAAATTCTATTGCACACACACACATACACGCCTACACACACATCCTACACCACCGACACACACACACAGAGAGAGGGAGAGAGAGAGAGAGAGAGAGAGAGTATAGACAGAAAGGGTAAAATATGACCTTCAGGATATTATGATTTTTGTCACTCGCCTAAACACCATGTATTATATTTAGGCCCTACACACACACACTTTTGTCAACGCAGACACACATTGCTCTCAGACATCCACACCAACTCAGAAACATAATTTTAGATCATTGAGCCATTAAAATGCTTCATAACACCTTCAATAGTGCCCCTAGTGGAAACCAGGAAAATAACGTGCATTTCCCCCCATAGGGAATACCTATGTAGTGACGTCATCTGGTAGAATACACTATATAATGCAAATATAATGCTTTTGCTTCAAAATGAAAGGATGTTTCAACATAAGTCATGATTCATGTATTTATGACGGCCCCGGCTTTAAACAACGTTTTAATGGGTTTCAATGGGCCATTTTTGGTCATTATGGTGCTAGGTGTTCCTATTTGATCTACACAGTGTGTGTTATACATATTATGCAACATGGGATCAAAATTTGTAAATTTATCCCAAAAGTCACAATTTTGCCAAATTACATACCATTTGCATTAAAACAGCCAAAATGGTCAAAGAAATTAAACTGAAAATGACCAAAAATGGCCTAATGCAGCATGAAGGTTAAGATAACATGAAACAACTTTCATAACTTTGAAATAGCATGAATAAACAATCGCATTTTAATGAACAAATTAGACATTATTGTAAAGTGTTACCTAAATTGTTTCAATTCAAACCAAACCAGAACTTGTTATATTGTCATTTCAAGTAATATCAAACAACTTAAAGCTTTGAGGACCTGCCAGCTCACCATAAAACTTTAAAAAGATATATAACCTTTTAAAGATAAACACACACACACACATCTCTGTTGAATATACAGTAAAGGAGTTTTATAAGGGCAGACAGTCTGGCTGCTGCCCTGAGAATGTACCAGAGCTGATATAACAACACTCTGAACACGATCAATAGAGAGCTGGGTAATAGACCATTATCAGACAGAGTACCTTTGACTGGCATTTACAGGATAGAAGCAAAAGTGATCTAAAAAGAATTACAGTGCAGAGAGAACCAACACAATAAGATGGACAGAAAGAGCAAGAGAAATATTTACAGAAACACTCTGTCATGATTTTTTTTCAAATAAATAGATTTCTATTTCAAATAAATGCTGTACTTTTATACTTTTTATTCCTCAAAGAATAAAAAAAAAAAAAAAAAAAAGTAAGTAGCAAAACAGTTGATGCATTGATAACACTCGTCTACAGCCAAAATGCTTATACTGTATAGTCAAACTTTACTATGTCTAGGTCACTGAGAATGAAAATGATGCTTTAAATTGTTGATTGTTGCTTGCTATTGGGTCAGTATAAGACCCTTGACTGAATGGCGGAGGAAAAGTGAGTAATAAGGGAACGGATCTCAATTTAAACCAGAAATGACTTAAAAGCATGTAGTAAATAATTAAGGAGAGCAAAGAATTATTCATAGATTTATTCATAGATCCAGTGAAATATGTTTTATGTTTTGAAGCTATATTAGTTATTTTGAACATACAAATGTTTAAATTTGTAATTTTTAAAATTAAGTACTTTAAAAAATGTATTTAAAAAAATATATATTTTATGATATTCAAGTCGGTAAAAAGTAGATGAAGAATCGGTTTAAATAGTTTAGAAAATAGGGCACAATATACTGTATAAATATGAAGGAATTTTCCGTATTGGTATTTTACAGGTGTTTTACCTGTATTTTGAATTACGCTTTGCATTAGGTTGTGTTTTAAGGATTAACGGAAAATTCTATTAAAATGACTGGATAATATCCTGCCATAAAATTACTAGTACATTTTCCGTTTTTATTTTTTACAGTGCTGCCTTGCAGCGTTTACTTTCAACCTGCTCCCCAACACACACACCTGTAGTGTTTTCAAATAAACCTGAAGGACTTGAGCTTCAGGTGTGTTTCATTTGGGTTAAAGCTAAACTCTGCAGGGCTTTGATTTTGCAAAGGGACACATTTCTGTATAGCCATGCAGGGAGCATAGATGCCTCATACTTATATGAGCAGTGCAGATAACTTCAATTGGAGCAAATGGAGCCCATCAGTGCTTGCAGACTATTGCTGGACAGTGACTAGAGATGCTCCATTTAATGAATACAAGAGACAAGGCAAGTACACAATAGTTTTTTGCCTTTTGTTTCACCCTTTTGCTGATTTTGCACAAACAGGACAGTTGAAAAGTAATATCTCAATAATATGGAGTGTTAGTATACATACAAAGGTACACCCTCCCTACAGACATATAAACTGAAGAACATATTTCTAAGGTTAGCAGTGGACACGATTGAGTAGTCAACATGCTTACACAACAAGTTTGTCAAAGACTCACTCCCTACTCAACTGCTCACTCACACAGGGAGACTTTCATGGCGTTGCTGACTAAGCTATAATATACTGTGAGAAGAGCAACCACTTTCTGATCACATGACTCTCACACGCACACATCTTTTAAGAAATCACTCACTCACAGACACACACCTTCATGTCATACACCCATGATCTTGAACATGACATAAGAATTAACAGTAGCTGGATATAATTCCAAAATAGAAATGTGGGAATTTCCTGAATAATGCGTCACTGAGAAAGACATGAAGTACAAAAGAACGAAGAAAAGAAAGAAAAAAAAGAAAGAATTATCACATCAGCCTTTTAAATGATGAATAATTAAAAACTCATAACTGCATTTCTGCACCATTTGAAAGTCTGAAACATCTATTGACTAGACCATGGGAAGTCTGATTCATTTTAGTGAATCTCTTCGTTTGTGTGATTGATTTCAATGATAGTTTGAATCAACACCGAGTAGTGTTCCCAGAGGTTCCTGCACAGCATTTTATGTTAGCTTTTTAATCAATATAGGTACTTTTTTGTTGCTGTATAAGAAAACTGGGATGCATTAGCAGCCAGACAAACACACAGTACACAGAAAGTATCTGCATAGTCAATGTAATCTTAACATGGCAGCTCCCATTAGAAGAAAACACAAATATAAATAAACAAATGTCAAATAAAACAACTTTTTCTAGACTACTGACTGTCTTCTTATCTTATATGTACATTATTTGAATATATTTTTAAAGTACAAATCACTTCTTTAGGAGCAAAACCTTTTACAGCGCAAAAATCAAATCTGTTAACTTCTATAAAATTCAAAAGACTGCTTTTTGAAGTTTTTTTTCTTCTTCTCTCATTTTAATTTTTATTTTACATTTGACTTTTGTGGAAATATGTCAGTAAGTAAGGAGGTATGGTTGTGCATGAGTGTGTGATCTGTCCTCTGACACACAGTGTTCTCAGCCGGGAACTGGAGCTCTATATGGAGCCTCAAGCATGCATCAACCTTTAACAGACAACCGATACAGCTCATAGACCAACACAAACACTTGAGGAAATGTCAAGTGATACAAATGTAAAATATGTTGTTTATAGCTTTATAAAAATATATAAAGCCCATTTTCATAAAAGCCCACTGACCCATGGATTTTTGTTGACTTCTATCCAATAAACATAACCCTCACACAAACATTTCTGCAATTAAGGCTTAATTTCCTTGGCTTGTGGATACATTTGGTACCCACAATGTAAGCAAACGCTCACGCTCACACACACACACACACACACACACACACACACACACACACACACACACACACACACACACACACACACACACACACACACACACACACACAATTATTACCATAAATATACTTGTTTACACCTGTTCTCTCCTACCCTGGACACCTTAAACATCTGCTACTCATGTTTCACTGAATGAATAATAGACTGAAAGTCCTGGCATCATCCAACTCTCAATTACAATCACAAATGCAGTTATTTGTTGATGTGGATCTGCTTTAAATGAATGAAAAACAATCGTATAACTGTGACAGGCGTAGTACATCATGAAATGCCTGAATACTGCAACACACACTTGCATTTACAGGCAAGCATATATGGTAACAAAGCGTGGGAGAGGGAGAAAAAGGGAGTGAAAGACAGTGATCTAGGCCATAATTGATGATCACATGATCACAGAGAAGAACAAAGCATCTGAATAGATGGATAACGGGCCCTTCTCCACCTCTCCAACAAAATCACCCTCTTCATCTCCCCCTCGATGTGTGTGTCTCTCTCATGCGCTGCTCTCTATCATCCCCCTGCCCCTCCCCCACACCATTCCTTCTTCATGTTTGTGTGTGTGAGCGAGAGAGAGAGAGACACACTATTACACGGCTTCTCTCATTAATGGAGTGGAGCGAAGCTCATTCATCACACTGTCCTGCCACATGCACATACGTGACTGTATATTCTGCTGTACTCACCAGGGACAAACCCCCCAAAAAGTATTTAACTCCTCTGACCTCTCACTGCCCAGTGCAGTTTTTCATTCATTTAGTTTTTACCACTGTAAAAAAAAAAAAAAATTATAGTAATTGCATCATTAGAAAATCCAGTCTGTACCAAAAATCCAGTTAACAACGGTTAATTTTTTTTTAAATTGTATAATCTTTCACAAAACCTTATATAAATATTAATATACAATGCATATGAAACTTATTTTTAGTATTCACAAAAACTCTGTCCAAAAATGGTCTGTTCCAACCATGAGAAGATCAATGAAAACAGTTAACAGCTATTAATAAAAAGATACAGAAACTTGTTTTGATAATTTTTCAGAGAATGTAAACAATTTACATTAAATACACAATTTAAACAAAATACACAATTTTTTTCCTCTTAAAATTGTCACAGATGCCCTATAGCTAAAGTGGGCGCAAGCATTGAACAAAAATGTATGCACCTCTTAATGGAAATTACATTGATAATTTTTTGGTCAAGATTCCAGCACTCTGTAAAGTCTACTCCAGCACATCCCAAAGACTTTCAATGAATTTATGAAAATGATTCTTAATGCTCCCTCCCTACCATTCTTTCACAATTTGAGCATGATGAATCCTGACATTGTCATCCTGGAATTTTTCTTCCTACATGTTTAAGAAATGAAAAACTACACACTCCATGAATTAGGGTTAGAAGAACTGTTGCCAAGCATATAACATAGAAACATAATAAACAGCAATAATCATCCAAAGACTCTTAAGCATTTGCTTATTTAAATCCATACAGCAACTCCGAACACTCCGACTTTTTGGGACTTTAGCCTATTCACCTTATCCCCCAGAGTTAGATAAGTCCATACATACCCTTTTCATCTCCGTGCGTGCTATAAGTCTTGTTGACAAAAAACAAAGTCACATGAGACACAGACATATTTTAACCGTATAAATACTGGGAACTATATTCTCTGAAGGCGAAGCACTGCTACTTGGGCGGAGTGATAACCGCAGCACCTGAGACGCGCCGTTGTTTCTTCTGTCAACAAAACCAGCGTGACATCTCAGGTGCTGCGGTTATCACTCCGCCCAAGTAGCAGTGCTTCGCCTTCAGAGAATATAGTTCCCAGTATTTATACGGTTAAAATATGTCTGTCTCATGTGACTTTGTTTTTTGTACACTCTGTGACTATACAAATCACAACATGTAAATAGGAAAATGTTTGCGTTATTTTGGTCACTTATTTGGATTAGTATGCTAGCTGCAACCATTCACATCCAGTCTTTGTGCTAAGCTAGGCTAGCGGTGGGTGCGTCAAACAGACTTATAGCACGCACGGAGATGAAAAAGGTATGTATGGACTTATCTAACTCTGGGGGATAAGGTGAATAGGCTAAAGTCCCAAAAAGTCGGAGTGTTCCTTTAAGAGAAATAACAAAACGAAGTTTAATCAAAGAAGACACAATGTAAATATGAACTATATTTTTAGATTTGAACTCTAAGCTTATATTTTTCAGCTGAAACAGAAAAAGTAGAGAAGAAAACTATTTATTGCCCTCTGTTATCTGTCATCTGCTCAAAGACAATTGTGAATATCAACAACTGGTTGGTGAATTGAGCTCAAACTTGATTCAAATGTCCTGGAGGATCCAGCAGCTTCACTTCTTCATGAGTGAGTTCTGTATCAGGATTCACTGTCCCAGAGCACACAAGTATAACATCTAACCTTCAGATGACCTCTGCCAATGGCAATCAGCTGGTCTCTCTGCCTCTACCTCTTTTCACTATCTCCGTCCATTTAATACAAGATAAAGACACTACACCCGGTGTGAAAGAGGAGGATGAAGAAGTTCTAAGACCACAGCGACACCTTCATGTAACAGATTGTTTCAAGTCATTTTAAACACACACCTGAATAAATAAATAAAAGTCAGGCATGCACATACAAGTTGTAATAGCTCTTTGTGAAATGGACACCGACTTTGACCCCTGAGAGATGAGGCCTTTCACAACAACACCCTGTGGACTGATCTGAGATCAGGTCAGTGACACTCAGACGGCCTGACTCCCAAAGCACAACAGATGTCCCCTGTTCCCACGGCAACCCTCAACATAACCTGGGATGCAGAAATCTACGTTGTGTGACACCGCTTTAAAACATGAGATCTGTAGTGCTGTGTTTGGGATTCTCTGTTTATTTCAGTGCTTGATTCACACTAGAGGAATAAAAGTGAACCATTTTGATATATACCATTGTACTAAATGATAATACCATATTCATATACCATGGTATTACCAGTGCGACCATAGACATCGAGGGTGACACATGTTCCTGAATATTACAATTAAAGCTTGCTCAATGGGTCTTTCAATGGTCAGTTCTTCAATCATTACAGTTGGTTCCCAATTTTGGGTATTGCCATGATACAGCATATATCCAAAAAAGCATGTTATTACCACTGAATGTTTTATAGTAAAGGTACTGGGATACACTCAGACAAAATGACCATCCAGAATCACACATAAAAAAACAACTCTCTATCTTTGGCAAACTAGACTAATTGCTCTCCTATTAGATGCATGTGATGTACTGTGTGTGTGTGTGTGTGTGTGTGTGTGTGTGTGTGTGTGTGTGTGTGTGTGTGTGTGTGTGTGTGTGTGTGTGTGTGTGTGTAAGCACATGTGTGTCTCTGTCCCACAATGCCAAGGCAATTACCTCCTCCATGCACGAGTGCGACACAGATTAACATCCATCTTTATGATGTCTCTCTGTTTGTCAGTCATAGGTATAAAGAGATACACTGTCCTCTATTTTTTCTCATACTTTCATTTCATCACTCAACCTCCTGATACATTCTTAATTCTAGAAAATAAGATGAGATCAAATTATTTTTTCCAATGTCATTATGTATTATTATCTATAAAACACTATCTTTCTCTCATAATTTATCTTTCAATGTATTAAATTGGCATGGCTGTTTGCATATAATTTTGCCAAAGCATCAATAGAAAAAGACCAAAAGAAAGAACGAATAAATAAGTAAACTGTGATATCAATGGTAATGAAAAAGATACAATTAAATAAAATGTACTGTAAGAAAATTAAAAAATAGTAGGGTATCAGTAATGATTATGAAAATAATAAATGCTTTGTTGGTGTATCAAATTCTGGTACATTAGTAGAGGGTGAAACTGTTTCACACACACACACACACACACACACACACACACACATCATAAAACAGCAAAGGTCAACAGATGTGAACATAGCTGGGTGTGTTGATCACAGGTGAGACACATGTTAAAGGAGGCAGGAAGCAGCCACTCATCGCTAACACAAGGATCCTTCATGTCTCAAACCACATCACAAAACACACTCCAGTTTAAAATTACACAGCAGCAACATAACAACATAAAGGAAGCACAGAGATACTGCTGAAGAAGATCTGTCTGGGTGTGGTGGATATAGGCTGTGTGTATGTGTGTTGTGTCTCTATAATAGGAAATGATAGACAGTGAGCACGGTTCACATCTGCATTCTTCATTCCATCACTCTACAGAAAAAACATCAATAAATCAGAGTATGTGATGTATAATACACGAGTGTCTGTGCGCGCGCACACACACACACACACACACGTTTCAGAGGACAGTAAAATCTCTCAGAACATGCTGCAGTGTGATGCTCTCATTTTTAACCTGAACGCATAAGAGGATGGACGGACACGCGCACACACACACAAACACACGCACACACACACACCACAGCTGGTTGTTTATGGGACATACTGTATGTGTGCGTTTATGTGAAGGCGAGCGGTAAATGTTAAGTGTAACCTTGGCACTGCAGCACAGATTTAACACACTCCCTCACACACACACGCTAAACTCACTGGCAGTAACAGGCGAGATGTTGTCGTCCCACAAACCCAATCAATCTCCCTGTAATAGCACGTATGTGTGCGGGTGTATTCCTGGTACCTTTTTCTTTTGTTCCCGCAGTTGTTTCTTGCTCTTCCTCTTCTTTTCCTTTTCATCCTCCAGTGCATTAATATCCACATCTTTATTCTTCTTAATCTGAGACGCTGCATGAGCCATTATCAAGCATCAGCCACGTCCCCACAGCAACCATACACACACACTCACACAAACACTAACACAAATACACTGAGATAAACGTCCAGAATACAGAAGATTTCCAATTCCCTAAAATATTCCAAAAGAATCCCTCCAAGTGGAAGAGAAAGATCCCATCCAGAAAAGAAAAAGAAAAAAAAAATCAACTACTCCGTTTGCTTGCCTCCAGCCTTTCTCATTGGCAGTTCAAGGAACCATATCCAGAGAGAAGAAGATACAGGAAAAGAAAGAAAGAAAGACGGTGGGTGAGAGAAAGAGAGATGGATGGTGACACCAACATCACCAGGCACAAGTGAACGACTGAAGGAGAGAAAGAGAGAGAGAGAGGGGTGGAGGAGGGCAGCTGGGGTGGTTACTACGGAAACCACGTTCTCTTCTCAGCCGTCCCCAAACGGTCCTACCTGAACCGTGTACGCGACAACCAACATCAGTGTGTGCGAGTGTGAATATATGCGCATATATGTAGCACCCCACCAGCACCGTGTGTGTGTGAGTGTGCATGGTGGTTGTAGGGGAGGGGTGTCGCACAATTTAGCTCATGCATGTGCGATCACTCTCGCTCACACACACACGCGCACACACACATAATCCGATGTGAGGGAGGGTACCACTACTCCAACCCCATTATGTTAAAGGTTGACCCACACAAAATGAAGAAAGAGGTATATTTTTGCATATTAAACTGGTTATATATGCACACACACTTAGACATGTGGACAATGTTTTGTGTATTGGTAATACATCATTATATTTACATCATATTTATTTGGGATTTGGGGTTAATTCATGGTTAAGGCCAGCAAAAATCGGAGTGGCCATAAAGCCCAGTCTTTCCCATAGGGAAACATGAGAGATGAATGAACACAAGTGAAAAAAATTATTGTGGTTCACACACACGACAGCTCTCGCTTCTCTCGGATGTCATTGACATTCTGAGTATGGAGTGACGGCAGCCATGTTGGTTTTCGCCTGCGTTATCAGCCACCTGAGTGCAGCAGGGTCCTCGGCAACTCCAAGACTGCCTCGTTCACTGCCTGTACAAAACACCCTGCACTTAATGCGTGCGTGACAGAAGGAGAGAATAAAAAACACCAAAAAGGCCGATCAATTTCACTCTCTTCAACGACACACATTGTTTAACTACACGCTAAACATGTGGTAATGTCTTAAAGGGAAAGTTCACTCAAAAATAATCATTCTGTCATCATTTACTCACCTTCATTTAATCATAAACCCATGACTTTTTTTCTTCCGTGGAACACCAAAGGAAATGTTAGGCAGAATGCTGATATTGCTCTTTTCAATGAAATCCAAGCAAGTGCAAAATAATATATTGAAACTCTACCTTAGATCTTTTGTGCTCCACAAAGAAAAGTTATGAGGGTGAATAAGTTATGAGCTTTCATTTTAACAATACAAATTCAACCTTTAATCAGTTATACATCATATTGGTCTTCACACGCTGCAGCTCATTAACTTGTGTATTATATTCGTCCGATATTATATTATTCAATAAAAATAAACAGAACAAGGTACAAAAATGAATGTGTTAAACTTATTTATATTGTCTTTACTACGATTTTTCACTTTCTATTTAATAAATAGTCATAATTTATAATTTATTAAATAAAGTGATTAATACTATTTGTGTGCAGACCAATTATATTAAACTCTTTCTATTTAATAAAAGCCTTGAGTGGTATTCATTGATAATATATTTAACTGTAAATCAGTTATACTACTTTGTGACCATCATCTTAGTTTTGTGATTTGTACTAATTTGCACCAATGTCTCTATTTGAAAGAATTACCATGGGGTAAAAAATGTTACCCCATCATCTTTTACTACAAAACTTCTGTACTTTGTCTTAAAGTCCCAGTAAGACTGAGCAAGTGGTCTGTTTTGGCTCACTCTCGGCCTGGCCCAGTTCCCTTTGCTCTGAATACACTGTTACCGTCACAAACAACTCAGAAGGGTCCATTTACCAGTCAGACTGGGCAAAAAGCCCAACACATTTACTACCTCTGTCTGGAAACATAGTTTTTACCTTAATGCTTTTGTTTTTATAAGCACACACTATCTCAGCAACCTTTTTTTGTACCCCTCCTCTAAAGCCCAACCAAGCAACCATCCATCAAAACTATGACCACTACCAAATAATTGGTTGTAAATGTGCTACTCCTAGACCATAAGAGCTGATCACAGCACTTTAGAGTCCATGATTCCTGAAAAGCTGATTCATAATTCATTGGCACACTGAGCAAAGCTTGTGCTCATGCAGTCACGGTTTCCCTCCTCCCTTGGGACAGCGTGTGCACATTCCCAGCTCACCCGTATCAACAAAGGGACCATTTCCACCCCATCACACCTTGGGGAATTACCCATGATGCATATGTGCCAAGTTGTTGAACCCAGTGACCTCTGCAGACAGGCACAAGCAGAAATACACCCCTGTGCACCTCCACCAACAGTGACCAGTTCAGCGGTCGATTCAAACTGACCAGTGATAATAGTCACAACAGCTGGACCAGTCAAACCAGATAACCAAGCTGAACCCATCAAATCAGCTACTTTCAGATCAGACAAACAAAACAAAGCAATAGCTTCCATTGAAAACACGCCATTTAATGTGTGGAAGAACTAATAAGGACCATGAATTGTCAGATTACGAAGAGGGACAGGTTTTGCTGGATGGCAACTATCTATACTCACAGCCATATATATGCAAATGAATTTACTTTCACTTTTGAACAATTTAATCATGCATCCCTGTTGAATAAATAATATATTTTATTTTTATATAAAAACTTTTCTTTCCCCAAAATGTTGAACAGTAGAGTAAATAACAAATGTTTCATTATATTTATATTAGATGTGTTTTTTGTAACCATTAAAGGAACTATTTTTTTTTTTCCCTGTCTACTGCCTTTGATGTCAAAGCTCAGGACAGTCGCCATGAAGGGTTCTGGACATAGACCATGCAATTTCAATAGTCACAAGCCAGTGCTAAATGTTGGGCCACTGTCGAAGGGAACATACGGAAGGTTATCCTCAACTAATGTGTAGAACCAACAAAAATGTTTTACTCACAATGACAATGACAACTTCGAATTAAAATATTTCCAACCAACAAACTATATAGATTTTTTATTTTTATTAAGTTGATTACTCAAAAACAATGAAGTTGCTCTAACTAGCCCTGGAACCAATTAATGTTATCTACTTCGGATAAAATCCACAGCTATCATAGCACATGTTAAATTTGACTTCTTTATCATGTATATTTAATGAACAAGTAAGATAACTTGTCACTGGAATTAGCGCAGTCATTGCTAATAAAGTCTACGGAGTGTATCATGTATCTTCTCTTCATGGTAACCACAAAAACTTCAACATTAAACTTTCTCAAAACATTAAACACTAACAGGTCTTTCCCTTTACTAAAAAAACGAATAAAATAACACTTCATTTCAAAATTGACTCTCCTTATCCAGTCCTATGCAAACCATGCTGGTAACTAGAAATCCACTATACCCAATTTCCAAAGTTATCAAGAAAATGTAATTAAGTTACTACAACTTATTTTTTTAATTCAATTAATGCAGAAATTTTAGTTAAATTACATACAATATTAAGCTAATGTAATCATCAACAATTGTGTCACCTGAACTCAAGAAAATAATGTTTGCAACTTTGCAAACAAAAAGGTTTGATTAAATCAATAAATTAAGATTTTTAACTTGCTTTATTTAAAAGTTGTGGAAACAGGTCCCCTGAATACAATTTTGAGTGCTGGCCCTGTGTCGTCAGATTGACATTTGCAAAACATGTGTCCTTTGCGTGTAGCTGCTGTAAATTTCAGTGGGGACCCTGCCCTAAATTCACATTTAGACCCAAAATATAGGGACGATGATTTAAAATAGTGTAGGGGTCATTTAAAAATGAAAATCCTAAAAGTCGCAAAATAGCAGCTTTAAATTCACAGCTGAACACTGAGGACAACAACGTATATATATATCAATAATGTATATAAATGCTACTGCTTAAACGTCGCACAGCACATATATGCATGCAAATCAATTCTCTAAGTTGTTATACAATACTTCAATATACACACACTTCTGATCCTAGTACTTACAGTGGTGCTCTACTGCCCTCTTGTGGTTTGAAAGAGAAATTGAAGCAATGTGAAAATGGAGAAATATATTTTAACTAAAAATAAATAAATAAAATAAAGGACTATTTGAAATAACAGACAAAACTTGCTCTACATTATACGTTTAAGTAGCCTAAAGAGTGTGATTCAATATCTGCTGTCAGATTAGATGTTGCTGTCAGGCTATATGTCAGTGTCATTATTCTACCTTCATAACTTGTTCAAAAATAAAGTCTCTCACCTCAGAAAAACAAACTTTCCTGTCCCGCAAGTCATTATAATGTGCTCGGCATGTGCACTGAGTAGGCTATCACTTCACTATACAAGAGCGAATGAAATTACAAGCATGAAAAGACGTAGTTACGGTGTTAATTAGTAAGACATGAATACCAAAAAGTGGCAATAAAATTATGTAACTGGTTCGTCGTGTGTTAGCTGGGAAGGATTTGCATGCAGGTATGATGTTCATTCTGTTCACCAGGATCAGTATCCATATGTTTAGAGGCCTATTAACAATTATTAGTATTGTGTATTTACCATGGTTACTGTAGTTTTTGTAACCTTAACCACAAATACCACTTTATTTTCACTTTGTGAATTTTCTATATTTTTGATGACTGTGGTGGCTCATACCAACTTACTGTACTAATGTTATTGTATTAACAAAAACTAGTTTAGGACTGCTATTTAGCCTTGCCTTATACAGTTTATTAATCAGTGTAAGTGATATTTACAATTTATGAGTATGTTAAGTTATGTGCTTGTATGTTTGCTTGGTTGAAATTCCCAAAAAATTGGGTTGCTGCTTAATGCCAATGGGAAAAATGTGGGTTCTGCTAGACGTTCAACTGAAAACCTGCTAACACATGCCTTTATAGGTCACATCCAGTCAAAGGTGAATGGTCAACGTGTGTTAGTGTATAGTGTTACAGTCATTTACCGTGCAAGTGAACACCTGTTCAAATCCTGACCAAATATCTTTTTATTTATTTAAATAAAAACATCACATGATCTTGACAGCCACTTTAAACAGAGATCTTAAAATCCAGGTCTCACATTATACATGAAAAAAAATGGATTCTCACCCTCTCTCTTTATATTTTATATGTTTCTCTCTTTATAAAGAAGCCAGGTCACACTCCATTACTTCATCTCCTCTCTTGAGAAATGACAGGTGACATTAACTCTCTGGCTCTGTATGTTAATAGTTAGCCCACTTTACACACACACACACACGTTTGGTTTTCATGTTTTATGATTTTGAAACTGTACAAACTGTATATTCTAACCCCTAACCCAACCAATTATAAAAACAATATAATATGATTTATAAGCGGTTTTCCCACAAGGATAAGGATTTCAGATATTGTCATCTTTGTGGGGACATTATGTCCCCATGACGTATAATATCTGAAACACACACACACACACACACACACAGATGTTTAAACTGGAAACCATTACCTTCCTGAACCACAAGGGGACAGAGTGTGTTACACAGGGTACATGTCACTGTTTCCACATGCTAGAGCATAATACACACTCAAGGCCTAACAATTAAAATGATCAAATTTCTAAATAGCATTTATATATGACGGTTTGAGCCTTCTTGCCATATACGGAAAAGACCATAAGTGTACACAAACAAGATGCAGAGAATGCCCATGGTATTTGTCTTTTTAAGCTCAAGTTAGCTGTATCAAAATAAATAAGATCCCTGAAAAACACTTATGCAACATTAAGAGTAACGGATCGATCGCAAAGTGGGCCCTGTTATTCTTGCAAATGGCCCTTCTTTGGTGTCACAGCTGCAAATAAAATGTCCTGTCGCCATAGTGATGCCATCCAAGTGTTTTAAAATGCTAATGGTGCTTTTTGCTAACCATTATGTCACAGTGACATAATTGTCTATGTAAACACTACAAAGTTTGGGACAACCATGTTTACATTACTATTCAAAACTTTATTTTTATTCCTATTACCGTATATTAAATTTATTCCTGTGATGCAAAGCTGAATTTTCAGCATCATTATTCCAGTATTTAATGTCATATGATCTTCAGAAATAATTCTAAAATGCTGATTTGCTGCTCAGGAAACATTTCTTATTATTATTATCAATGTTACTTCCAGGGGATCAAAGTTGAGCTAGTCAGCTGGTTTAGCCAGTTAAACGTTAGCATTCTGCAGGTCAAAAGCATGTTTCTCCTCTTAAATTAAACTGCAGCTAATCTTTACTGAACAAATATGGGTGGCTTTGTTCTAGTGGGTCCTACAAAACTATGTTTAATTTCTTTTTTATAAGTCAAAATGAATTATAGACAAAAAATGATTAAAATTATTACCATACTGTATATCTATTCCTAATAGATATCTTTTCAAAAACTTCAGTATATCACTAACAACCTCAGCAGGGCCTGCAAATGTGAATCTGTTTAAACTTTTTCACTCTTCCAGATGAAGAAGCTCAAAAAGTGAAGAGAGAAAAGTTTCCCCAATTATTAGCAAAAAAGAAAATGGGGGGGTAAACGATTTTACGCTCTGGTAGAGCTGGTTATTTCAGTGCATAATGATGAACTCAGAGGGGTTTGTGTCTGTGGAAAGATCCAGTAAGGGAGGGCGTTAAGAAATGCAAAGACCTACTCGAATGACATTAAATGCAGAACCTAGTTGTGTTGTTGATGACGATAGAAAAATTATGCAACCCAGCTCCACTACTAGCATGTTGAATCTAAATATATGCTTTAAATAGTAATAAGAATTAATTTGTGAATGCCAGTCTGCAGTTTTTCTATGTGTGTGTGTGTGCGTGTGACATATCTTTGAGTGTGACCATATGTGTGTGCCCATCAGTGGGTCTGTATGCCATCTGCTTGCTTGTGCTGGCACAGGAGTTTCTCTAAGCTGTCAATTTCACAGCCTCGATCCACACACTTACACGGGTGATATTTCACTGACTATGTAAGCTTTATATGCAAACTCCAAAAACTTTAAGAAATCTTACTGACTAGTTTGACGTATGACCTCTGCTCCAGTTCGGTATGTGCGCATGTAGATGTGTGTAACCATGTGTAGGTTTTGAGTGGTGTCACTTGTATCATAAGTTCAATATATGTCACTGTGGGTCTGAACCAGTATTGCATTACACACACACACACATACACTAAAGCTTAGCCATGTCAATCTCCTTCACCACTTCAAAGCTGAATCTACGTGACAGAGATGCGCCTCAGGCAGTTCATCTCTACAGCCAAACTTCTGAATTCAAGCACGTCATACACACATTGAGGGAGGGCTGATTACAAATATGCAAAAACCAGTTAGTCCTCGTTCCTGTGGCAGGTGGCAAGTCCCACTGATGTCCCACAAATCCCAAATAAGTTCTCAGAACTAAAGGTCTAGCGGTCTAAAGCATTTTGAAAGGGCACAATTCTCTCTTTTACAAAATTCTAAATAATGTCTCTCATATCGCCTACTTAATTTTAGAAAAAGACAAATTGAAAAGCACATTTAAAAATTCCTTGCAAAAGTAATCTATAAACAAATAGTTTAAATTATATTTATTTAAATATGCTAAACGTTGTACAAAAAAAAGTCTGACAAGACTGTTCCTTTGTTTCTTAGCTTTTAATTATTTGTGATTTCCAGAAAATGTATTTCATATTCAAATAAGTACTGTAGCATTTGCTTTGGCTATTAATGGGTTTTATTTCCTGGAACATCACTTTGGTGTTTCCCATTGGTCCCAGCTTGAAAGTTAAATATTATTATGATGGCCACTAATGCTCAAAAACATTTCAGTGGACACACATGCAAACACACATTTATCTCTAGGCTATAATTATGAGAATAGCCTAGCTAAACAAGTATGCGAGTCAGACTCCCCATCCTGTCATCTTGTGTTCTGCTGTGTCACAGATCAATCTAGTTTGCTTAATTAAGCACACTGGCAGTGACTCAGTGACAGCTGGAGTCTGAGTTAGCATACATGCTAACAACAATCAGAACAGGATCTGTCACTGTTAGCGTGCTAATCGCTAATCAGTTTAAGAGATCAGAGGATTAATTTCACTAGTTGGTCAGCGCAGAGACAGAATGCAAATCTACCTGTAGAAACAATATCAAGGCAGGATTAGGGAATCAGTTGTACTGTCAAATGCTAAAGAACATTTTGTGATAAAGCCACCACATACATTTCTCGTTTAACGAAACTTTTCAAAACAGAAAGCTGCACTTGGAAACCAAAAAATGTTTAGCACATTTGTGTTTATTAAATGTTATAATTACAATATATACAAAATGGCAGTGATAAGCTATTATTGATGAGATATTACACCTACTTCTTTCCCTGCTGATGAAAAGGGAAAAAACAGTTCAGCTTATTATGGCCATTTACACAGATATCCGCACTGTATCCGCAAGCTCCCAGTTTTTCTAATAGGACAAATTTGGCAGTGGCAAGTGAAAGTGGCAGTGCTTGCCAAACTCATGTGCAAAATCAATAAAATAGAATTAAGCTTATATGTGGTCAAACAAATTACATGGATAAAAAGCACAGTTCTCCAAAAGTCTATGACACAAGTCAGTCACAATTAAATAGAAGCAGTGACAGATCTTTTTCTTATTGTGATGTACATCAGAATTAAAAAGATTATCTCTAAAAGAAAAGAAAAAACTGTAGGGCAGTGACTTGGTTTAAAGGGATAGTTCACTTTCAAATTAAAATTCTGTCATCATTTACTCACCCTCAAGTTGTTTCAAACCTGTATTAATTTATTTCTTCTGCTGAACACAAAGAAAGATATTTTGAAGAATGTCAGTAACCAAACAGTAGTCTGTACCCATTGACTTCCACAGTAGGAAAAATAAATACTATGGAAGTCAATGGGTGCAGAATACTGTTTGGTTACTGACATTCTTCAAAATATCTTTCTTTGTGTTCAGCAGAAGAAATAAATTAATACAGGTTTGAAACAACTTGAGGGCGAGTAAATGATGACAGAATTTTAATTTGAAAGTGAACTATCCCTTTAATTCATCATTTGTTTTGTGCAAACAGTTGGAAAGGGTTTTTGCGGACAAAATGATTGGAGAAGTCTGGCATATGTCACCTGAGAGAAGTCTGCCATTCTATTTTGATTATAAATTACAAATTCAAAAAAAATTACAAAGGTTAAACATATGCAAGGATGAATCATTCACAATTAGAAATGCAATATGCAACAACAACAAAACATGCTATTAGAAAATAGAATTTACAATTCAAGATGACTTTAATAAAATACAATTTCATTATGTCAAATTTGTTTGCTTTATTAGATCACTTATATGCCACATAGAACACAACATTTACAACTGCTTGCTAGCAATTAGCGAGTAACGTTGCGCTGGCATGTTCCACGCTGGCTCTTACGTGTAGGGAAAGAGCAAGATTACAAACAAAAAAGTGTCCTTTACAGACACATACTTGATGAGAAGCACAAATATAAAAAAAACTGAGCATATTGATTTGAAAAAGAAACTGCATTTTTTTATTTTATAATATTGACTCAAATATGACTATATACATACATATCACATTCAGGTGGGTGATATGAGCGATTGAGCGTACAAAAACATGCATGCGTACAAACCAATTCATCAGTATTCTGGCTTCTAAAATCGCCTCTCGTGTGTGTTCATATACGAGAGAGAGAGAGAGAGAGAGAGACAGACAGACGGGAAGAGAAAGAGCAAAGGAGAGAGGCGACTGCTGATATTCAGTCTGAAACCCCGCCCCAGGGTCGTCAAGGCAACGGACACAGGAGAGTAACCAATGGCGACACAAATAGAGCACCATGAAAAACACACTCACTCTGAGAAAAGAGCACAACAAATACACACCCTCCTTCCATAAACTAAGCACATTTCACACACTCATTAACAGCTTTAATACAGAAATTACACTGCACTTACAGACCCTCTTTCTCAATCTATTTCCACCTTCTACAACAACATTATGTCACCCAGACATCTCAAGATCATCTAGATGCAAACACACACACACAGGCTAAAGAAATGAAAACGGGTCACGATTGTCCTTGCTTCACACACTTGCCCTTTCATTCCCATCTCACACACACTCCTAATCCTGTAATATGGCTGCCAGTGTGCTGCCGTCTATCCGTGTGTGACAGACTGCTTGTTTCAGCGCCTGTGTCTGTGCGTCTTCGTGTTTGTGCGCAGCCAGACTTCAAAGCATCCCGTTCCTTCCACCTGCCAAGAAGATGAATCCGAAGCCTAGAGCGAGCTATGCCAGTTTGCACATATCTCTCTCTCTCTGTGTGTGTGTGTGTGTGTGTGTGTGTGCGCGTGTGTGTGACGGCCCTTCTCAGGGTCAGATAGCACTGTGAAAAGAAGGAATTGAGACCCTTGCTGTGGCTTGAAATATGAATATTAATGGCTCGTTCACAGTGACAGTGATTGTCAGCGACAAAGCTGCCAAAAGTCATTCATTTTTAACGCGAATATGAGGTTTGAGTTGAACATGAGCAACAGACTATGAGCGACATGACAAAGATGAGCATGATGCTCACGAATATGGAGCATGAATAGTGATTACTGATGATAAGCAACTGCCAACATCAAGTGATTTAATTGCTGTCAGCGTCAATGCAAAATCTATATTATTGTCTTATGGTCAAGGATTATCAATAACTTACTCCACCCACAAAAAACAGCTTGACTTCTTGGTCATCATTTACTCATCCGAAGTTGTTCCAAACCTGTATGCATTTCTTTCTGCTGCTGAACACAAAAAATCTTTTAAACAATGTCGGTAACCAAAGAGTTGATGGGCATCATTGACTTCATTATTCAATATTCTTTTGTGTTCAGCAGAAGAAAGATATCTTGAACTCTGTCAACTCTGTTCGACCCACATTTAATCAGGGGTTTGGAAAACGGATGGATGGATGATTCAGCTGCGGACGCCATCTTCTGTCGAGACACTGGATTTTATTCGGCACGAGCCTTACAGTGCATTATGGGTATTCTCTAGCTGTTGAGTGTACATCAGTTGTACACTCGTTATTGCGGTGCATTATGGGATTGAACGAGTGCACTCGATAACATCCACAATGGTTTCGGACACCACTACAAATAGCTGTCCCCTGAATAGTGCCCTATTTGAAGGTATAGGGGGTGATTTGATTTCAGACACAGCCGAAGTGTGGAACGTTGGACACTTCATGCACTCAATATTCGCAGCTTTAATTACGTAGCAGAAGGTGAAGGGTGATCACTCAGCTAGTTAATGACTAAACCTTATACAATTCATACATTACACAGTTAAGTACATAGTGTATAAGTACACAATGTACAGTAGTGTGTCAAACTAATGTTTGAAGCTTCGTATTATTAGCATTTCCTGTGCTATTGCCTCCTTAAAATGAATCGCTTGTTGTATTCCTCATTTGTATTTCGCTTTGATAAAAGCTGATAAATTAATAAATGTGAATCTATTTTATAATTATGGTGACACTTTAGACTAGGATCCAATTCTCACTATTAACTACGACTTCTGCCTAAATAAACTCCTAATGACTGCTTATTAATAGTTAGTAAGGTAGTTGTTTAGTTTAGGTATTGGGTAGGATTAAGGGATGTAGAATATGGTGATAACGCATTAATATGTGCTTTACAAGTATAATAAACAGTCAATATCCTAGTAATATGCATGCTAATAAGCAACTAGTTAAGTGAGAATTGGACCCTAAACTCAAGTTTTACCATGAATGTATATTATAATACACAATTTTATAAAATATAATGTAATGTCATAAAACATATTGTTAATACATATAAATTTAAAAAATATGTTTTGAAATGAACCCTCGAAAATTAAAAATGATGAATAAAGAAACATTAAATTATGAATCTATTCACGTTTGGACCTGGCACAGATGCAGTCCTAACCTATAGATAACCTAACTGTTAAGGCCGACTCGTGACCGCAACAATATAAGAAAAACCAGATCAATAGATTGATATAATGAATAAGGTTTACAATATTCTAGAGTCCAATAATACATTTTATGCCATCTGAAATGTCCCAAAATGTAGAAGGACGCTAGATTCCGCTATAACGATGAAACAAGAGGCTAGCCGTGGATGATGTCACTTCCCCATACGCCACCCCCTCATGCGCGGAACCGAAACACATTTTGAATCAGGTGTTCCTCATCTCCACTGCGACCTACAAACCAAGAGATACAAAGAAAACAAAACACACCCACACCCATAACACTAACGCAATGACACCTATAGAGACATTTTTCCACAATACAATCAATCCTATACATTTGATCCAGTCCCACCCTATCTATTTTTTTATATCCTGTTTCACTCTGAAAGATATAATATTATGGAAGTTCCACCGTTTTTCGTTTACAACCCAAGAGAGAACAATATCTAGGTCTAAACCACAATATTACCAGAAGTCAAAGGCTGGTTATTAACCACATTAAGAGCTGGTACACACAGACACATGCTCAGCCATCAGAGCAAATCTACTGCTACTTCCCATCAGTGTAATTCTTCATCAGTTCTCATTTCTGCTCCGTCAAGACGCCACCATACACTCTTACACAGGGCTGATAATCTCTTATGAAAAGCTATGCTTCATTTGGTTATTCTGACATAAGCCTTTGATGATTAATTGAAGATTAATAACCAATCTATCTCTCTATGCGTTCATTTAGCATATAATCGCCAATCTCAAGTAAGCTCAAGGCCAAACCTGATCCGACATCTGTTCAGCTCATGAAATTAATCTGAGAGGACATAATCTGATGTTTTTGCCATATTCTTAACCAAAATTCAATATCCCATTTGTGTGTGTAAGAGGGAGAACGTACAATGAGTGTGTGATTGATGGATTAGACAGATTGTCGTATAAACTAAGAAGGAAATAATGTCAATATGGCCGCAGAAGAAGGGATGGGAAAAAGAGAGACACAAAGGTTGTGATCTGAATCATTCACACTTCATCAGAAAAAAAGAAAAAAAAGTGTAGGAGAATCAGATTTTTAAATATGTTTTTGTTTTGGTTCTAAAGGTTGCATTTCCTTTGGTTTTCCTCTCTTCTTATTTGATGTGTATTCTGGGTAAGAATACAGGAAAGATAGAAGTTTGACAATTCCTGTCATTATGTGAATAATTTCATAAATTGAAGAGGAATTATTTGAAACTTTTTTTTAAACAAAATGCATTTTTGCAGTTCTGTTTGGTGACACTAACACAGCAAATACACACTACACCTCTGAAGATTTCATTGACATTTTTAAGAAAAAAATTTTTTCCTGTTCAATAATGAAGATATATGAATAATAATTAAAACCGATAGAAATAACACACTGATAAAATTATCCAATAAGCTGATTATTTTTTTTAGAATGAATCATTTTATTATGGTTTATAACTAATAATAATGACCAAAATCCTATGTACGGTAATTTTGTCTACATAAATGAATTTAAGTTAAATAAATCCAATCAATTTAAATGCAACAAGTGAGTTTAATAATTGACAGAATGAAAAATGGATATTAATTTTGAGATTTGCTAAAGGTGTTCTTTAATAACTGTAAGTGAACAGCGGAAGAGCAATTATACAGTATACCCAATATCGATATACAACAAATAAATTAGAAAATTTCTAAAATCTGCACATACGCAAAATGGTATTGATATATCATGCATCCCAAAAGAAAATGTATAGTGTTGTAGAGGTTAAGGTTCAGGGACTGTAACTGTGAGGTTTTTGGGTCAATCCGCATCAGTCATCATCACCACTATGCCCTTAAATAAGGCACTTAACCCCAAGTTTCTCCAAGCATACTGTCCCTGACTCCCTGTAATAAGCTTATGGCACCATTTCACAACGAAATCCCACAAAATTTGCAAAATTCACTACACCTCCTGTTCAACCCTGATTCTGTACAAATAAAGAAAATGTCCACCTTTCAATGTACACAACATTGTTAAACATGGCTATTGGGGAAAAAATAACTTGTTCTTACACAAGAAAACCCAACAAACTTTGATTTGAGTTGAGTTGAAAGTTTTTTTTTTTTTTCTCCTGTTCTGTGCACTTCTATACTTCTAAAACTTTTATAACAAGACCAACAGAGAGTGTCTGTGTGTGTTTTTGCATGTTCATGACAGTGTGAGTTTACATTACTGTGTACTTCTAATCTATTCCGGTTCTGTCTGCACCGCCATAAAGTAATACCGAACACTACTTTAAGAGAACAAAAGGATATATGTGTGTACATACACACAATGACATCCACAAGCCATGTTTATATAACTCTTTTAAGTCATCGGGGAGTTTCTCATTTAGTCCAACATAATACACCATTAGCGCTGCCAATTCTTTCTCTTGAACTTCTGCTGTCTTTGTGAGGGTGATCGCTGGTCTCAGGTGCATTTCTGAACTGAGATTCCAGCGCTGGAACGTGGCCAAGACAGAGAGAGGGAGGAACAGGCAAATGTAGGCAGATCTCTCTGGTGATGTTTCTGAAATAGAGCTCTCTAAACACACGCTCAACGACACAGAAGCCCTTCAATAATTTCTACATCTTCAAACAACATCATTTTGTCTTCTTTCTGCTCCAGTTCTCTTAGTAATCTCATTAGATCTTTGACTGTCACAGGACATTTAGCATCCATCTCCTTCTACATTTAGTTAATTTCAACAGATTATATGATTATCAAGACTGTTAGAACCAAACTAAGTTCTCAATATGTTCTGGATTATATTGATAACATTAATTATATTCATATTTTGAATAAGACTATATTGTTAAGATTATGTATTTTAAAGATTAGTATCACCATACCCAACTACAACAATGTACAAAAGTCACTCAAACTAAATCAAAAACCATAAAGTGTCAGAAAATCTTTCACATCTGTCTTGGCCGACAGTCTTTGCCACACTCAGTTTCACATAATCTGTAAATGCAAGTACACACACTACAATGTAGCGGTTTTGAACGGGGCATGTCTGTAGTCTCCAATGGTGTTGCATTTACACGTTCGCACCATCATAGTGGATATAAATTAAGCAAATCACACTTCTCACCCACAAACACACATTTGCCTCATCCATTCTCAAAAGTCACAGAAACAGAGGATCTCATGTAAGTTTCTAAAGGCCACCAGGATTCTCTGATTGCTGCATCTGTGGTTTCAGTTGGTTCTAACTTTTATTCTAAATTTAGAATACAAATTGAAGATTGTTTGTTAATCATTATTTCTGAATAAAGATGTTTACACGCAGGTTTTGTGCACACACACATATGCACAATCAGTGCATGAGACACATTGTTGATTTGTTGTATAAGTCAAGAATTAGTCATCTCACTGGTGGAGCGAGTGCATATCAAAACAACTCATTATAAAGGCACAAACAACTATTCCATTAATTATAAGTAGTTTCAGTAAACAGGGTGTGTAATGGAAAATCGTTAATGGTAAAATTGTTCTTCCTCTCTTACGCATAATGTTAAACTACTGTTATTGCAAAGTATGGAAACCTCAGACAACAACAACCGAAAGCTGTGCTGATGCAATGTTTGCACACCTATAATTATCTGTGAAGTAATGTATATTTAAAGCTTTCGATTGTGTGTCTTTCAAACATATGCGGTGTGATGGTAGTTTAATGTTTATTGATTTATGGTAACCCAAGGGTTGTAGATTCAAACTCCCATGAGGGCTTCCCATGTGCCCTTGTGCAAGGCACTTAACCCCAGGTTACTCCACTGGGACCGTTTCTGTTGTAAATGTAGTGCACTACAAGCTGTTTTGTATGATAAATGGAAACGAAGGCAACTGCTAAGTATCATCTATCTTTCTGTAAAAATGCTGGAGTTCAGTACAGGGTAAGAATAAAAATAAATAAATAAAAAGCATGTCAGTTCACTCTGCGGCCATACTGGTAACAGCCCCAGGCAGTTGTGGGTAATAGGGTAAAGTTTCTATTTGCAGTACTTTACTAGTGAAGCTCCTGTCTTAAATGGGGACATGGGAACATTTTGACATACTGTTTTGTTGATCAAGTTTCAGTACCAAACACAGTACTTAAATACTGAAGAGAATTGTGTTGAACTACATCTCCAGCAGTCTGTGCATTAAGGGTGCAGACAGTGCAATCGGTTGTCCAGAATGTGTGAATTGGGCCAAAGAGCTTCATCTCTGCAGAGCCAAATGGCCAGCAGCACTAGTACCCAGACTGCCTCATCAGCACTTCAGACTGTTACAGCTCACCAATGCTGCGCACTCTTTCCTGAAAGAGTTATATCAGTAACTTAACACATGGATTCACACTTGTTTGCATACACATGCACGCTACTACGACAATGCACCAGATGTCTACATCTAGATCTGCTGTCAGTAATTCTGTAAATACTTTTAATACCAGGGCTGATAAAGGTTATTCATATGGATTTTCTAATCAATCATGGTAATTAATATTAATGAGTGTTAGGTCAAAATATAGCCTGAAAGCCAGAAGACACATTACCCCTAGTGTAAGACCTGTCTTGCATGTGCTCAGCACTGCACTCCTTCTGTCCCTCTCTCCCTGACAGGTGTACGGTTTCTCTCCTCTCCGATCGGTCTCGGGGTGCCCTTCCGTGTGCTAAATATTTCTCGGGGCTGGCGTTTGGAACCGGGTGTGTGTTGGATACTCCAGCAGACACCGGAGAGGGCTGGGAAAATGTGTCTATTTGCTCAGGAGTGGGATTAAGATTACAGAGAGAGCGACAGAAAGTTTTGCTCGAGTATCAGTCACACTTTCCCTTCTAGCCTACATTTACTCACCCTCATGTTGTTCCAAACCTTTATGACTTTCTTTCGTCTGTGGAACATATTAGACCACAAGTCAGAGGGGTGACTTTCATCACTTCATGCTTGAAGCCCTACTTAAAGGTGTTCTTCAGGAGCTGATTAGACATACTTCGTTGCAATGTTGAGAAAACAATTCTTAAAAGTGAAATGATTTCATCAAATGCCGCGTGGCTCTCAGTTTTCAGTGATCGGCTCATTCCTCTGTGTGCGATTCCACAAACCTGGAAGACCTTCTGAACACATAATCAGTAGGTATTTATAGTAAGGAAATATTAAAAGATAAAATCAAAGTAGTGCCATTGTGAGAACAGCATGTAATCATGTTATCAATCAAAAAGTAACTGTAGTCTGATTATGAGTATTTTAAAATGTAATATGGAGAAAGTTACACATGTATTTATTGATCGGAAAAGCTCTTTTAGGTAAATTACCCTTTTACTGGTATATATCAAATCTTTAAATCTTTGCTAGCGACACTGAAGACACATAATAAAAAGAAGACCACCAATTTCCGTGAACCAATTGATCCTGAACAGTTCTGGATTTTGGCGTTCGCTTGTACGGTGGCTCTGAATTGTCAAAACACCTCTCAAACTGCTTGCTACGGATGCGAAAAACGCAGAAAATCTAACCTGATCCGAATTTTTTTCATGACGGACGAAAGTTTTGAAGGCAGTGTGTAAACGTCATTGACATCATGAGGTCTTATTTATTTTATAACGTGCAAAAATTTCGGATGAGATGTAAGGATCATAAATGGGGGGGTCAAGAGTGGTGCTGTCTCTAAAAAGTTCATCATCAACACAAATTAGATAAAAAATTATCATAGAAACATTAGTGTTTTCGTGATTATCTCTCAATATTTTTTTTGATTGACACATGAACCAGCCAATGGAAGGTATCTCTTAAAAATCGTGTGACTTGATATTATCAGGTTTAAGGAAAATATTTGTTGTTGATTGCAGCAGCATTTAGGCCAGTTCAGCTTAGTTAGGAAGCTCTGATGAAAGTATTTATGTGTGCACAAATCTATGTGACTGTATTCACATGTGAACATATGTGTCTGCGCATGTGTAGTTGAGCGGACTGATAGATTGCCCCTCTGCCAAAAGCTCCATGGCAACGGGTTTTCTAGCTGTTATGCTTTAGTGCCCTCAGCCCCTTTAAATACACTGTCTCTCCATTTAGACTAACCCTCCCTCGCTCTCTTTGTTTACATCATCTCCCGCTCTCACACTTTTATGTTCCCATGCTTTCTGTCAGCACTTTAAGTCAAGATCTTCTCGGATTCTCTCTACCTTCATCAAAAGAAAAGCGGTTTGATCTCTTGATCCCTCTCTTTCAGAAATCTCTGCTTGCCATTTCTCTCTTTCATTCTGTTAAAAAATCTTCCTTCCTTCCTTTGTTTCCGTCCTGAATCCTACCTTTCTTCACCAATCTAGTTTTCCTTCCTAATTCCTTTTTATTCATTACCTCCTTCAAGCATACAACAATCCATTCTTCCTTATTTCCATTCCAACTTTTTCTTTCTTTCCCTTTCTTTCTTTCTTTCTCTTTCTTTCTTTCTTTCTTTCTTTCTTTCTACAATACAAACACACTTTATTTCCCTCTTTTGACAGGTCTGGTCAGAGTAGTCGGATCTCTTTGCTAATCTCTCCAAACTGAATTCACATCTGTGTTTCAGTTATAATGACCATAACCGCTGCAAAGTGTGTGTCAGCAAGAAGGACATGATGGTGGCAATAATGGAGCACCACACCCCATGTCAGAATAGCACACAGACTCACATCCATGGACACGCAAACGTCAAAGCAGCATGTGAGAAAAGTGCAGTTGTGTGTGGCATTTGAGAAGGAATCAAGTAGGAAATATGGAGAGAGAAAAAAAATTGCAGTTTTTTTAATATATATATTATTTTGATGTTTTTTTATATATATATTATTTTGACTGTTGATTAGGCTGATGAAGAAAAAAAAACTATCGAACATCAATCTCTATTTTTAAAATGCTAAATATTTCATATGACGTCAATGTATGCTATTTAAAGGCACGATTCTGATGACAGCTTTTGTACTTCTTTGTGTCTGTCTGTCCTGTCTAAATCTCTCTTTCTCTTGTTTCCATGACTACAATCATTAACACATGGTTATTTCACAGTGTAGTAACAAAGCAGGCCAAGACACATGCACGCACAGGCACAAACTATTAAAACGCTGACAAAATGCCTTCCATGCCAAAACCTTTTACTAATGGCTGAGGTAAATGATGCCAGTCTGAGGGGTAATGAAATATCCTTGGAACCTGTACTACACTGCACAAAAACAATTTTGTTCATCATAAAAAAACGAATTGAAAATAGGTTAAAAAAAGAACATAAAATACTTCATACAAGATAAGTTCTTAATAAATGTTTATTCTTGAGTAAATTTGAATCTTCTTTTTCAATGATGAAAACAAGACAAAAATAGTCAAAATATATATATTTTTTTGCAGTGTAGAAGGCTTTAAGCTTATTTTGTTCTTTGCCCAAATAGGATTGCAACTACAAAGACTATATCATTCAACATTTGTTTGTGTAATGTGAACATTACAATGTGTAAGTGTGTTTCAGCTGCTTTCAGTTTGTGTGTTTTTAGATATGAATGTTATTTCGACATAAGAATCTCCACACACAACATGACTCATTAAGAACAAGTACACACTCATAAACACACACAGAACTACAGCCAAAAATGGAGGGGCCACTGGCAATAGGTGAAAATCCTTTAATTGTTGAGGTGTGTGTTGGAAGGGGGAGTTGTTCCCTTGAGGGCTCAAAGATACCATTCGAAACCAAAGAGCAACTGCTTTAAAGTATTTGTGTCAGACATCAGACTACATATACGCTTGACATTGCTGATAATCAGGTTTGTAAATGATGTTAAAATATGCATTTCATTTCAGTGTATGTGGCACACGTTTCCTGGGTAAAGCAATTTTGTTGTTTTTCCTCCATTTCCCAAATAACTAAATGACAGGATCTGTCAATCACACAGCATTCCACAATATGCAAATTCAGATTTAGAGAGACAAACAAACGCACAGATGCGTAAACAAGCATGCACTGACTTGTGCTTTTGTGTGTAACTGCGCAAGTACACTTCTGAAAAGAGCGCAACACAAAGTGTTCAGAGTCTGATAAAATCACATATATAAACAAACACACAACATGAAGCTCAGCATACACAGCCTCATGAGATGGACATGCCGTCATGAAGGCATGACCGTTTGCACGTCCTCTTTTCATCTCACTCGCACACACACCTCCAAAAACGAAGTAAAAAATTTTTTTTAAATAGGCTGATCGACCTATTGACCTAAACCACACCCACTAATAACAATCTTCTGACATACCAAGAAATCATCTAGCAAAACATGCCTCGCGGTTAAACACGCACATGTATGCACACACACAAAAAAGATAAAAAATTAGGCTATGTTTTGGTAAATAAAATTGAAAAAATTAATTGGTTAAATATACTGATTGACAGATCAATAAAAATTACAATTGACAATAGAGTCAATACATTGGGATAGCAGTCTTCAGATCAATAAAAAAAAAAAATCATTACTAAAATCAAATGCCCATAGTTCCCAAACAAACACCTGACATACATCTCCCTTATTGGCTTTTTTAGCTCTCAGTTGGTTTAAAGCATCTTCATCAATCCATCATGAGCCCTTGAGCAAACAAGAGCCAAAACCACAATAACACAACATTATGCAATACTATCTTACCTTCTTTCCTTTCTTTTTACGGTGCGCTGGTTTGGAGCTACTTTTTTCTTTGGCTTCTTCACTCATTTTGGGAAAGCTGATCCAATCAGACACCCTGAGTGATCCTCCTTATTCCAACATCCACTCGGATCAACGCGGACCAGGCAGAGAAGTCCATTAAAGCTTCGCTGATGGTGTTTGTTTATGAGAGAGATGCTGAGAGGCGAGCGCACGCTCTCTTGTGTGAACTCTCTCCCTCTCTGTTCCAGAAGACTCGCCTTCTTCTGTCTGGTGTTCCCCAGAAAGGGTGTGGAGAGATAGTGGAGCGAAAGAGAGAGTGAGGGAGAGAAGGAGGGGACACGGAGAGACAGGAAAAAGAAATGAGATGTTGATGGACAGATTAGTTCAGGTCAGATAAAGAAGAAATACAGGGGAGTGTAATCCTGTTGAATAGCCTACCTACTTTGATCTGTTAAAAACACCCACACAGACGCTCCTAATATTGAGAGAGAGAGAGAGAGAGAGAGAGAGAGAGAGAGAGAGAGAGAGAGAGAGAGAGAGAGAGAGAGAGGTAAAAGAACAATTAAATGACATGAAAGAAAGAACAATAGCTGTTAATGACAGAGAAACTCTTATTCTCACACAGTAAATGGAGATCCATTCAGATTGCTGCCAATAGTCCGCTCATGTGCTCTCTGAGAATGTGTGCGCGTTTGCAAGTGTGCACAGAGTGAAATATTAAATGTGACACCTCTGTGCTGTGTGTGTACGTGTGCGTGAGGGTATGTAAACGTGTGTGTGTGTGTGTGTGTGTATGTGCAGGGCTGGACCAGCATGCATCAGGTCCTTCCAGAAAAGGAAGACTCCTCCAGCACGGTGCCAAGAGATCAGCTTACTAACAGGGAGAGAGAGACGGGACAGAGAGAGAGAGATATATTAGAAACATTTGTGTAGTGAAATCTAAAGAGTTTTATTTTTACTTTTATTTTATTAATAGAACTACTTTGTATTATTTTATTGTAGATATAGTCTACCAGTCAAAAGTTCAGGGTTGACAAAGAGTTTTAAGTGTATTATGCTAACCAAGGCTGCTTTTATTTTAGTAAAAATTAAAAACAATAATATTATGACATTTTTCTATTTTTCTATATTTTATCATTTATTTATTTCTGTGATCACAAAGCCGAATTTTAAGCACATGATCCTTCAGAAATCATATGCTGATTTGGTGCAAGCATTATTAATATTGACAAAAGCTGTGCTGATTGTGATCAATTTTTTCAGGATTCTTTAATTCATTTGAAATATAAATTTTTGTAACAACGTTGAACTCTTTAAAGTCATTTTTAATCAATTTAATGCATCCTTACTGAATAAAATATTAATTTATTTGAAAGAAAACGTACCCAAAACAAACTTTTGAATGGTATGTACTGTATATGTGCATACATGAATGTACAATAGGGACCAAATTTGACATTTTTCTTATTTAACAGAATTTATTCGTTTCCCCTTTCAGTTTTATGTGTATATTGATGATATTAGTTAATAAAGTAAAAAATGAAATACTTGAAATCACCCCTCACCCCTGAAAACACCCCTCCAATTCTAATTTTGCACTGAACTATTTTCAACTATTATTAATTCAAATTCAAACACCACGTAGATGTATATGAAACACGCACTCTCACACACAGGCTGCAGTTTCTAGCATGTTTGGTAAAGGCAAATATAGGATAATTATTTGGAGCATCATGAGGATGAGTAAATTACAACATTTAATTTTTTCAAGGAAACTATTCCTCTAAGAATCACCTATTAATCTGAATATTTACTAGATGTATCTGGTGGTTACATCCTTGCTTTATTTGTTAGAAAAACATGCAATAACATGTGTCTTTCTCAAGGGGGTTGTGATATAACGTTCCTCAGTGTATAATATGAGAGCGCACAGACATGGCGGCCCAACAGCCAGCTTTCTTTCTCCTCCTCTCCATTTGGATAACAGAATCATCAACAGAGAGCGATGAATACAGGAAAAGAGACGAGAGAGGGAATGGGAGGAGGGAAATTGGAAGAGAGTGAGAGAGAGTTAGCGAGTGTCAAAAAGAGAGAGGAATGGGGGGGGGGGGGGGTGAGGAAAAAGACAGTAATCTGGTCACAGACGGCTGGGCTTGGCCAACCAAAAGCTTCTAGCCCTACAGCACATCACTGACAACACACTCTCTCACACACACAGACGCTCCACCCACAGTTTCACACACACATAAATGATCTCCACCATCCCAAAAAAAAAACCAAGCTCTGTTTATCTGTAAGGCGTTAGTCAGTGATTTTGTGTGTCACTGTGACTGACTTCCACCTCTCTCATGAATAATTTATAATGTGTGTAAGCGTCTCTTTGTATCTCTGTGTGTGTGTGTGATGTACACAGCTTATTGCTGGGACGTGAGGGACTACCTCCAGTCGGCAGTGATCGATTCTGCTCTCAGGCGCACACACAAACTCAGCGCCCACAAATTTGCTGCCTCTTTGTTCCGCCCTCTGGTGGTTAGCACCATAAATAATAAGTGTTCTTTAAGACTGACCTGTCCTAAAGTGTGGCCAGCATCCTGCGAGCTGTAGAGGAACCTGAAACCGCCTCTGTAAGCACTGTCCCAGCCTCCAGACATTACATCTGTGGATTGTAACTGTAAAATATAAACAAAGACATAATACAACATCATCTCGGTATGTTTTTAAAAAACCAGACTAAGCCATACCTGACAATGAGAAACAGAACATGAGAAACATCAGATTTAGGCTTAAGTCTGGGGGGGGGGGGGGGGGGGGGGGGGGGGGGTTCTCTCTGCTTTTAGGTTTAGGGCTTAAATCATTAGCGTCTGTTTGACAGGAATATTGTTTCAGGACCTGAAGAATGAAAACTCAACACGAACGTGCAAAATCATCAATCATCAAAATAATCATACCAGCCTTAGAGTGTGATGCAGTTCCTAATCCTGACATTCAAGATGTTTCTGACAAAACGTAGGGAAGTATACAACAATAAATGATCAAATACAGTTGCGTGCAGATGTCAATATTTTCTCCTCAGGTGTCTCTGCGGTTTGCCACAAATTACAGGGCGTATCTGCCAGATAGCAACAGCACCGTATGATTAATGATCACGTGAGTTTACGTCTTTTGTTGAAACGTGTGGTGTGGCGACATTCTGGCTGTCTGTTGCCAAATTTACATTAATGAACTTTCTAGACCAGCTAGATGACAATATATCAAAAAGGTTCCCATGATTAATGATTTAACTTAATGATTTGACAAAATAGAATATAATCAGTCTATGATTAAGAAATATCCCACAAGCAATTTGGCTGCAACTCAGGTAATCACAGCCATGCTGATATTCAAAGGCTTGTTTTATGAAGCCGATTTCAGTTCCTACCAAGGTCTGGTATATACATATATTACATATATACATATATCCAATAAAGCCACTCCTAGCCAGACAGTAGTAGTGTATTGTTTCTAAATGAATCTGTGTTTTTGAACTAATAGGTTAAGTAAACGATTCAATGACTCGCTCATAAAGACAGTCACGTGTTTTGTTCCTGAATGAATCGATAATTTAATAAAAAATAAGATGAGTTAATGATTAAATGACTCAATCGTAAAGAGGTTTTGTTCTTGAATGAATCAGTGTTTGATCGAACCAGTTGAATTAATGAATATATGGGTGTATTCACACTTGTCTGGTTTGGTTTGATTGAATCGAAGTCAAGTTTGTTTCCCTCCTTGCGGATCTTTTGAGCAGATGTGAATACAGCAATCACACTCAGGTGCGGACCAAACAACAGTGACCAGACCCAGCTGAAGAGAGAAGAAAAAAAAACTACGGGAAGAGAGGAGAGAAGGATACAATTAGAGAGGGGGACTGAGTAAATGGAAATGAGTTTTCAACACACGACACGTCACGTAACACACACACACTCAACACACACGTCACGTAACTACATATACTTGCTTTCACACTGACCTCTTACAACAAAAGTTGTAAGAGGTCAGTGAAAGTAAATGTAGTTACATGACGTGTTGAGATCCAGAAGAAAACTCATTTCTATAAGTGAGGTTCTCATCGGAAATAAAAGCTGGATCCAACATGAGGCGTTTAAAAAGTAATACAACCCTGTCTGTCATTCATAAGTGTTGACACAGCCAAGCCAGTTGTACACATTAATGTGTGCTTTTCTCATAGCTTGTGCTGTGGTTGGCTGAACTCGGTTAAATAAAACCTTCATTTAGACACTCTAATCCTGTTCACACCAACATTAGGAAGCTTTGCCGTATGTAAATGCTTCACGAATTTCAGCCCACTCAGTGTGGTCACCTGGGCACCCCAATCGACAGTTGCCGTGACAACGTGACTAATCACAGAACTAAGTGACACTCTGTTCTGTTGTTCATTGGCTTTAAGAAACAGTACACATATGACTAATATATCCAAAACTGGGACAGAATTTGACTTTATATGTATGATGATTGCACTTCCATTCATATTTAACCATGAACAGCTAATTTGTGCAGAAAAGGTCCCATTATTTTTCAATATAGTTTGAAATAACTTTATTTAAAATGGACTGGATGGCATTATCTAGCTCACACAGGAAAAATTAATTGGTGCCATGGCAAATTGGGACAGAGTAAGCCCTGGTCCTGTCTTGAACAATGGAGATCAAAGCAAACCATCAGATATAAATCAGCTTAGCTGCTTTTAGCAGCATAATGCCACAGCACATAGAAGCTCAGTCTATAACAGTGCTTGACAACTGCACGCTTGCTCTTCAGAACACTAAACCGCATCTAAATGTTTCTGAATTCTCAGTCTACTGATACATCTCTCTCTACCTCATGATCTGGAATGCTCCTCTTAATCAACAGTGAAGGGGGATCCTTGACCCTTTGCGGGGACTCTCTCACGGCAGTATTAGTCAGTTATATTGTGGTTATATTATGGAACAATTTGACTCAGCAAAGAAGCTGCATTAAAGTAGCAAGTATGTGTTTAAATAAATGTTATGCCACACAAAAGCTTGAATGTTGATTAATGGTTTTGTGTCCCTGCCGAATACCTTTATTCAGCAAGTAAATTGATGAACAAAAATAACAGTGAAAAAATGTGTTACCAAAAAAAACCCCGTTTCAAATAAATGCTGTTCTTCTGAACTTTCTATTCATCAAAAAATCCTGACAAAATGTATTCCACAAAAATATTAAACAGTTTCAACTGTTTTCAACATTGATAATAATAAATATTTCTTGAGTAAAATTCAGCTTTGCATCACAGAAATAAATTACATTTTCAAATCTATTAAGATAGAAAACTGTAATAATATTTCACAATATTACTGTTTTGACTATTTTTGATCAAATAAAGGCAGCCTTGGTGAGCATTAGAGAGATGTCTTAATGTCAAAAAATTTAAAAAATCTTACAGGCCACAAACTTTAAAAGGGTAATGTACATAACTGACATTTCTTCTAAAAAAGACCACCTAATATCAGTAGGGATGCACCGATATTAAAATTCTAGAGGTTACCTTTTATTATTTTGCTGGCCGATAACTTCTAAATGGTCAATTATTACAGCATAGAAAGGATAAAACAGGGTTAAATTGTCCTTATCCTAATTCATCAGCAAAACTATTTCATCCCTTATACAAATATTATGACGTGACCACCTGATGCCTCGCCTCACGATTCCCGCGGGGGTCCAAGATTTGCATTACAAGACTGGGCATCAGAGCTCTGGGTCTGTCTGTGCTGCCCACTTCTTTTCCAGTGAACGTCTGTGATTTGATTCAGCCTTTTTCACCCCTTCTCTGGGAGAGTGGGTATCCAGAGCTTATTTTCCAAAGTGACCGTCTGGCTCTGCCTCAGTGCTCAAGTGCCCCGTCAGCTCTGAAACACACACACACACAGAAATATATTGCTTTTACTTATAAACTCACTCTTAGACACACGTACACAAATCTTTCTATCTATCGTTCGGTTTATCTCTTCTCCAAATATCTATATTCAACCACTCCACATTATGGATCTTTATTGTGTAATCACAGCTGTAAAGTACGCAAAGTCGGATACGACTGTATTAATAGCATAAGTACTCTGAGGACTGTGGGTTCAAAATTATGGTGTACTTGTACTTCAGTCTTCAAATAGTGTCTAGAGGGCATACTAAGCAGATCAGTGCTGATAGGCTCATTTCCTTTTGTGCTGCTAATTTTGGTTAAAAATATAGCAGTCTCTGATTAAGTGGGAGACAGGAATTGGCCAATTACAGACACAGAGAGAGACATAATCACAAGCTTTGTTAGTCCTTCCATCCACCTGTCAAGCCATGTTGCCACGGTGATCACTCCATTACCCCATCACCATGGTTACACTCTCTTGCCAGCCCACTTGTATGCTTTTGGGAACCTCTGAATAATGTGTGATTCTCCCTAGAGAGAGAGAGAGAGAGAGAGACAGTCACATGAAGAGTGTCAGGATGAACAAGAGATGGCTCTTACCTCTTTTGGAAGATCTGATGCTGCAAGAAAGGTTGCAAAAAAAATAAAGGAACCAGTGACTGTGCTTTTGCATTTCCAGGAAAAGAGATGTCATGGGTAACCGTGGCAACAGCCATTGCTAATAGACAGCCATGAGAAAAAAAAACACTGAAGCTGCTCTTTTTAGTTCCACTGGTTTCCTCACATAGACACATACATCAGCTGCTCACCGCTCCACACTTTCACACGGTGTTACCATGAACCATGCTTCCTGATCAATATATCTGTGTTTATACAGACTAGGTAACGTTACATCTGTTTTTGTATAATTGTTCCCTACACGCTGATCTGTTATATAATGGTGTGCTGTGAAATAGTAGGTCTTTGCGAGATTCAATGTATTATTTAACAAATATAATAAATCTGGGTTGGCGACGTGCGCGTTCGTGTGACTTGTAACTTAGGCTTCACTCCGTCTCGCCCTAAAAAGCATAAAAGTTGTGAGAAATCAAGATGAACAAAAGCGCGACACGAAATACAACGCCAAAAAAAACAAAAAAATATCTTTATACTTTCTTCTCTGAGATAAACAACTTTGGTGACGTGATGATGTGAAAGCGATAACTTTTAGTTGCGACGAACGAATATTCACCTCACCTCAGTTTTGTTAAAACGCTGACTAACTGAAGATTAATGGACACGGTGCTTCCTTCAAAATAATTTCCAAGTACAGTGCAGTAGAATTATTTACAATGAACTACATAAAAGCTACATCCAATTCACTTAAGTCCCCTTAAAGGAGAACTCCAGTCAATTTTAACATTGAGCTCAATTTTTAGTAAATTTGGAGTGCTGTCAATACAGAGAACAACGACAAAAATCGGTGTTGCCTAACGTTACACCGTCACCGTGTTATCCTCTTTTTAAGTTTTTCTTCAAGTCCAAAGTAGTCGATTGTCGAGTTCACGCGCATAGGTTTAGTTACCAATGATCACGCGCGTGAACTCGACAATTGACTACTTTTGACTTCGACCGAAAACAGGAACTAAATACAGGTATGTGCGCTGGCTGAAATAACATCATTTTTATTCATATCTTTCACATCTACTGCAGTCAGATTCACTCGTGTTCACTCTGAAGGAATCACTCAACATGGCTGGGCACTTGTATGACACATCAAGGAGGATAAGAGAAATAAAAGCAGGTTTAAAATTAGACCCCATTGAAGTCAATAGGGTGCAAATTTTAAAAAGAGGATAACACGGTGTAGGCAACACCGATTTTTGTCGTTGTTCTCTGTATTGACAGCACTCCAAATTTACTAAAAATTGAGCTCAATGTTAAAATTGACCGGAGTTCTCCTTTAAGACTTTTAACTTAGTTGACTGTAAGTAATGCTGCACCACATGTCAATTAACTCTCATGTTGGAAAAAAAAATCTCATGTTGACCTTTGGGTTAGTAGAAAAAGTTGTACGTTACTTGAAAAGTTATAGTCCGTACGTAGAATGTCTGTCTGTTGGGGGAGCATCAAAAGAAAGTACAGATAACGTTACACACACAGTCTACAATATACTCTATGAGATAGTTGACATGTTGTTGAAATATTTCTTATAGTCAACAGAATGTTTAAAAGGGACCATCAAAATAAAATGTTACCAATGTATCTGTTTGAACGAAATACTTTACTCACTTGTTGATTAATAAAAACGCCATCTCTGCGTCAATTTTATTGTAACATTTTAAATTCCTCAGTTGTTGCCATATACTGTCTATGGTTGTTGCACCTCCGAAAAGCCAATCCAATCTCTGTCGTGTTCTCTTTGCCAGCAGAATCTTCTCCGGAGGTTTGAGATTCAGCATTCTCCATGTCAACATTTCTCGCTGTGACCCATGGTTGTGGTGATAACTAATTATGCCACTCCCACACCATACACGCGTCAAAAAAACAGAGCAACGTTTCTCTATTTTTGGAAGAAGAAAAAAAGAAAAGAAAAACAATTACGGATATGACGAAATACGCATGGGCAAGTGACGCATGTACGCAATTTCACGCGAACACCATTCCAACCGTTCTAAAATATAAACACTCAGACACTATTTAAATTGTGTTTTTTTTTTTAATCAAAAGTCACATAGTGTGCTTCTACATATTCTTTTCAAATTAATGAGCAAAATAAAATAAAAATTGTGTATTGAGAGGTGCAACAAAGACTTGGCAGTAAGGTTAGTCATTCAATGAAGTGCAGTAGCTTACCACTAGAGTAATAGGCCTACTTTATTGTAAACAAAGTCAATAGAATGCTTATTTTGAGCTGTATTGACTGTAAAATGAGACTATGGATGAGCAGGATTATAACGATTATTTATAAATGTTCATTTTGTTGTTAAAAGTTACAACAAATAATGTTTCCAGTGACCTCTGAAGGCAATGGTCCACCATACTTAGCATGTTTATTAGCTCTGGCATTTCTCATATTCACTGTCCATGCAAGCAAGATTCTGCTTCCTCAGCTGTTCTGCTCTCCTTTAGCAGGCTAATTAAACCCTCTATAATTCATCATCAATATGAGGTGTAAAAATGAAAGCAGAAATGATAAAGCTGGCCAACTCTCTGTGGGCGGGGAAGTTTTCTGAGCAGTGCTTTAAGGATAGGAGTGGGAGGTCAGTTTGAGAATCCTAACAAAGCCTTGCCAACCTGCTGACCTAGAGCTAATGCAACACAACTCTCTCACAGCGCCGAACAACCTAATAAAGCACTGTGTAAGTGTGCATGACAAAGGCCAGGTAGATAAAACAGAGCGGCTAGGAGAGCTGACCACAGCAGAGCACAAAACGAAATACATTGGTCTGTTCTGTCAGAGAGAGAGAGAGAGAGAGAGAGAGAGAGAGTCAGCTAAAGCTAGCCTGATTAATGTGTGCCAATGCCAAATGTGTTTGGTCAGGTCAGAGAGTAGAGCGGGGTTAACACACACACACACACACACACACACACACAGACAAAGGTTTAGCAGGAGGAAAGGAAGAAAAAAAAGAAGATAGACATCAAATATACAGTAAAGGGGGAAAATAAATCTCAATTCACTTAAAAAAGCAAACCATCTTTTTTTTTGTTTCCTTAATTGTTTACTCAAAAATGAAAAAATTAATAAGGATAATATTGTTCAAAAGTTTGGAGTCGGTAAGATGTCTTAATATTTAAAAAAAAAAAAAAAGGTATCTTATGCTTACCAAGGTATATGATAAAAAATTACAGTAAAAACAGTCATATTGTGAATTTAAAATAACTCTTTATATATATGTATATATATATATATATATTAATATAGGTATATAGACTCACATAAATTGTTAGAAAACGTTTATTTCACATGTAAATCAGCCTGCCTTTTTACATTTAAATCTATGTCCTCACTGTTGACTCTCTTTTACACACTCTTTCCAAATGCATACATGTAGGCTACACACTCAGCAGGGTAACACTCATGCACGCAAACAAAACCTGAGCCCACATACACTGCATGCTACGAGATTACTGAAGAGGAAGTGACCTTTATTAGAGGTCAAATGGACAAACTGAGACAGAAAGAGAGGAGGAGATAAAGTATGTGTTGATAGAAGTGTTAAAAGGACTTCCGTCGATCTGGCATGGTCAGAGCCTTCAAATATACTCCAAACCACAAACAACATGCTCATGCACACACTGAATACACAAATATACACCAACTAATAAGGTTGTCCAATGATGAGGTATACATTTATACCTTGTGACAGAAACCGCCTGGCAAAGAAAAGCTGAGAAAAGAGAAAACTGATTTACAGACTGATGAATTAGTTTCAGGAATGACAGGGTTTTCTCAGTAGAAATGTACAATGTTTGGCGGAGGTACACATGTTTATTTTTGTCCACTTCTCACAGTAATATTAAGAACACCTGCTGTGAAGAGCCTTTACAAATCACACACACACACACACACACACACACACACACAAAATAAAGGATAATGATAAGGCTGGAAATCACCATTACTGCCTAATGTCTTTCAGATTTTTGAAAGACATTGCATTAATGTCTTTAGGCTAAATCTGCAGACATTGGGGAAATTATTTATAGAGCTCAGCTGAGGTAACATATCTCTAAAACATTACTATATGTGTTTCAAGTGCCTTGGAGCAGGATTTTCAGTCATTTCAACACTGTAAAAATATTTTCCTTTTTTTCCTAAACCTAATGCTAATGTACTGTAAAATCAAATGATAAATTAACACAATTATATAAATTGTTATTAAAATCAAATTATTATAAGTAGGCCTAGGCTATAATAAGAAATCATATAACTTTGCTATGTAATGATATAAAAAGGATTGCCTGAACTGATCAAATGCCTTGAATGCAAAAAAAGCATTTACCAAATGCATAAATGGGATGAAATTAATAAATATGTAATTATGATCATTCGTATATCTGAATACTCTCATTACCTGCAAATATTTCTGTATCATTACCAAATAAAACATATGTAGGAAAAAGCAGCATGCTAGTTAGATGTGGCTAATCATTATCACTTATTTTATACAGCCTAATTAAAAGGTCATATTAAAAAATATACTTATTTCTTATGTCTTAATTCCCCCCTTTAATGGTGTTAAATGAAATAATAACCAATATCAGCTATAGGTGAAGGCCATAACATATGTCTGAATATTGTTTTAGCTTCAGTGTTAATAGGAAATAGCAGTAGAGAGATAACAGGATCTCACATGTTTCACCCAGAGGCCATTTAATAAGACTGCTGTCATAATGAGTCTTGTTAGCACTACAGCATGTTTTCCTCAGGAACCTCCTGATAAATACAAGCACAAGAAACTCATATAATGTGCGCATGGGGGCGGCCGGGTGAGTGGGTGATATTATATGCCCGTTAGCTGATCATTTCTGCTCAAGGTGCACTCGTTTGAGCAAATCTGTGTGTCTATATGTGAGATGAGAAAAGCAATGTGGTCACGCTTGCTCAAGGTCACCCTGAGAAAACCTTCATCCTCAAGACTCATCAACTGTCCTTTACACAGTTACACCAAATGCAGGATCCTCAGCAGGGGAGACCGACAATCTCAGGGAAAGACTAAAAAAGACAGAGTGATTGAGAGAGAGAGAGAGAGAGAGAGAGAGAGAGAGAGAGAGAGAGAGAGAGAGAGAGAGAGAGAGAGAGAGAGAGAGAGAGAGAGAGGAATAAATCATGAAAAGACACGTGTATGATTGCTGAAGAAATGTTCAGGGAGGAAATCCCCATGGCAACGCCAGGAAACCACATGCTTTCACCATGGCAACCAAGCCTGGGTAGGAATGCTAATGTCAGAGAATCTATTCAGCGCAGGGAGAGAGAAAATTGACAATATTCAATACTGAATGTTATGATAGTTTTACAGCATTATTTAAATGTAGATATGAATTAGTACTTTCGGTCAAAAAACGAATTATGCAACATTAAGTGTGTTTACATTCAATTTTCGATTATGGTTATTAAGCTGACAACAGTGCCTATACGGTCAATAATGTAAATGTTTTGACCGAATCAGATCTTTATAATTAGCCAGTTTTCAAATGCACTCATTACTTGCTGTAGTTTTTCACACATGAAGGTCGTGTGAAATCTAGGTGAGGGAATCCTCTTTGGTCCTGCATTCGCCCTACATTTGACACACACATTCAAATAAAATCGCTCAAACACACAACAGCCCTCCCTTGCCCCAAAATCTCAGTGTCCTAAAAACTATTTGTAGCATTTGCCCACTCCCCTGTCTCTAGGTCAGTACCCCACTCTCAACCCCCTTCATCATGACCTCTTTCTTTTCAGCACACCTTTCTCTCAAAAACAAGCTCATGTAAACATACACACATCTCTATCTCTCACACGGGACACAAAACACACAAGGCTCATCTTCCTCCCTGAAGACTCCTGCTGAGTACGTGTTCCTGTGTCTCTCTCACAGACGTCAGACTACAGACTGTAGTGCGTTAACAGACAAAAAACATAGTGGGGGAAATAATATGTGTTACATGTCTCTCTGGAACGGCCATTATAGTTAACTAAAACCTGAAATAATATTTCAGCTATAGCCAAAGAAAGATCTCTCATATTTATTTAGTTTATATTAAAATAACTAAAAATAAAAACACAAGAAAAAATAAAAATTTCACAAAAAAAAAATATAATAATAATAACTATTTTAATATAATAATAAAAACTATAATAGTATCTCAATAACTAAAACTAAAATGACACTATAATGCCTGATTCTGATTGGCCAGTCGGTGTAATCTGTGCCAGATATTTTTCTAAATGACCACTAAACTGTATCATCGACCATACAGTCCTATATCACTCAGAATAAAATCATTTCAACTCAAACCAATGTTTCATGATCATTTATTATTTATTTGGTGGCCGTGTAATAAGAGGCACAATGTACAGTCAGATCATTATTATGATGAGATAAAACTCAATAAAAATCTAACCTAAAATACATTAATCCTTACACATGTAAATATAGAATGGTGGCATTATGGTCACCGGGAATTTGCCAAGTAAGACATGATGTTCCTGGATCAACATATTTTGTTGATTCTGAATGTGGAGCAACATTCCTGTCCGAAAATTTAGTCCTAATCCTACCCATAAATGATTTCTAAAGTCAGAGGGGAATGATTGGTAAACAACACTGATGTAGAAGCACTTAACCCTGTTTGTAAGACTTGACAAACTGTAAACTTGTCCCTCAAATCTGATTGGTTGATTGGACCTCAGTAACAAAGATGTTGATGCAGGAACACGTTTGGTGAAATCATGTTCAGGGTCATATAAGAACAATGACGACAACAACACCCATCATCAGTTTGACTCTTTCCATTCCACTTAAAGTGTTCGTTTCTTCAGCCAATCAGGGCGGCTCAAACGTGCATCTTAATAATTTGTCACTAATCACTTCTTTAATTAAAGTCTCTACCTCTGAGGATTTGTCTTTTGAATTGAGATTTTATCCTGGGGACTAAGCCTCCTTTATTTTTCTGTAATTAGACAGCCTAGTTATGCTTCATTGGCCTTTTGAGAGTTTTTAAATAGCTCTTTTGAGAAGTTGAATAAAAAACAAACTTTATTATAATTTTTGTTTTCACTTTGAGACGTTACATACAATTTGTAAGATAGTGTAGACACGTGCTAAGTAGACTGGTTACATTAGAGACATTAGAAAAACATGTGAATTTATTTATTGTACATCACACTTTTTTCTTTCTCTCATAAATAGTCCATGTCAAGAGGACGAATAGAATGCTATGATAAAATGTAAGTGATTTTCCTCTGATTTAAAAAAACAGCGCTCTCACTGGTGCACATCCGATTTACTCAGCCTACTAAAGACAGCGGCCAAACAGTGACGCCAAGTGGTCAAACAGAGGATTGTATGTGCATGTGTGTACCACACACAGTAAAAAACAGATGTGTACAGATCCTCCTGACCATAGACAGTATATAAGAGGATCCTGACAGACACACACAAAACAACTAATAAGGCATATACTATTTTCCTCTGTAGCGGACATTATATTTGAGCGAAGGCAGACCATAGTCACAGTCTGGATGTCATGTAAAGAGCACTTTCGGGGCTTTTCAGAGAAACCAAATGTTTGGAGGTTTCACCGTGACAACTCCCTCTCCTTGGTCTTTAAAAATGACTGCCATTGACTGAATTATCAAATTTAGCACTCTTATGGAAATATGATAATATTTGTCGTAAATAAAAATCTCAGGAAAACGTTGTTTTTAAATCAGATTATAACTTTCTTTTACAAAAAAATATGATTTTCTGCATTGATTTCATACATGTAGGCCTACTCCGTGGAAGACACCAAGACTTACAGCACGTTAATCAGCACGGAAATAAATTATACATCAATATGAAATTTGAGATATTCTGGTGAAAATGTTGCAAAGTTATTACTCCCATTATTACACTTCTTTTTCCTTACATGTTAACCCAAGAACACATTAATATGCAAATTAGATACAATGTAGGCCTATAGATTGTATGGGACTAATGCACAACAAATCTAATCATTCTGTTATATCTTTCATAACATAGTTGAGAATCATCTTTATACAAAGTGTGGTTAAAATAGCCTGAAACTTAAAAATTGATTGGTAAATAAAAAAATTAAAAAAACATTGCCAATACATTATCATGCCTTTTTTTTCAATAACTGAGTCCTGGTGTCCTCTACAGAGGATAAATAAAATAAATATATGAATAAACAAAATATTAATAAATACTGTAGTTAGTATATAAATAACAGTAAAATAATAGTCAAGCATCAGTCTAATCAGGGTAAAGTAACTAAAAGAAAATTTAACTCAAGCTAAAAAAAATTACATTCTCCTCAAACTTGTGAATAAACTTTGTTAAAATACGGATTATTTGTTTGAAATTTCGAAGGCTAGCTACCACCTCTCTTTTGAAATAAAATCACAATAAAATGGTATTAAAAATAAAAGTACTCCAACCAATGTAATGGCATAAAAAAAATCACACAAAAATATGTGGGGCACAATCAGTGTCCTTGTAATCACTGAATTTGTCTGTTGTATATTGGAATGTTTATGGAATTAAAAAACACTAACAAGTGAGACAAGCACCACTGAACGTCATGAAGTTTTAGTCTGTTGCATTGGGTAGTCTGTCTTTTAGGACAACCTATAGGTTAAAAAGAGAAAATGTTTTCCTGATCTGAACACTACCAGCGATTCTGTAGCAGCGAACATCTGTCATTATGGAAAAACGGGGAAAATAACTATTCCCTACCTGCACATGCACAATATTGAATTGAACAAACAAACCACTGGGCACGCGCACGTACTCTCGGACAGACGTACGCTCCCGCTCCTAACCGCCCTACCATCTAATTGGTTAGTTTGAAGTCTACCGAGAACTCCGATTGGCTGCTTTGAATTACGTCTAAGCGGCCAGTTTGAATCTAGGAACTCGCATTTCAGCAGCGAGATACAATATCCGCACGCTCTTTCTCTTCTCAAAAACTTTAATCATCAAGATATCTGAAGAAAATAGGAGGGTTTGGATATTCATCCAGATTAGATATAGTTACAGAACAGGTGAGTTTTTAAATATATGAAGATGATTGCCTGTTAATGTTATCAATCTTGATTCTGATCGTTGAACGTTTTAAAGTTGATGAGGCCCCACTGGGCAAAAAAACTAGCTAACGTTACTTAACGTTAGTCATTTAACTTCAACGTGCAGTTTATGCTTGTAAATAATATTTTAGTTGATGTGATTCACAAATATAGTTCCTAAATAATAGCAGATCACGGTCTTTGTCGCCTTTTCTTGGTTAAAACACTTGTTTCCGTTGCATTGGGATTTAACGTGGCCCATTTTCATTTGCAAAACATGGATATAAAAATGGGACTTCGTGATTTCATAAGCAGAAAATTATGTGGTATGAATATATTCTTGATGTCAAAGTTAAAAGTGGTAGAGAATGTTCAAAAAATGTGTTCAGTCAGTCTTTTATACCTCATGTGTATCGTTATACGTAAATGTATACATAACGTTACATTAGATATAAATTGTTAGCATTCTATATTAGATAACGGTAGTGTAAGTTATTGAAAGAAAAAATGACAAGTTTGTCTGCCACTAGCTTTTTAGGGTGAGTTCATTTTGGCATCAGTGTTGAGTAATTGCAAATGTTATACTGTAAATTTACTTTTTTCCAACCCTTTGTTTTTCCTCAAAAAAGACAGTTGAGAAAAATGGATGACTATCTGAAGATAGAGAAAATTGGTGAAGGTAAGTTGAATCTTTCTTTGTGATTTTCTTAGGTATTTGAGTTGTATACGACCATTTTATATTGTTCACTGGCCTCTCTCTCAGTGTGCAGTTTGTTTCAAGGCAGACTATGAGGTTGCATGAGAGTTCCTGGTATATTTTTCTGTAGATGTCTAATAGATAATGTATGTGATCTCTAGGTACATATGGTGTGGTATATAAGGGCAGGAATAAAACCACTGGACAGGTGGTGGCTATGAAGAAGATCCGCCTGGAGAGTGAGGAGGAGGGTGTGCCCAGCACTGCTGTCAGAGAAATCTCCCTCCTCAAGGAGCTTCAGCACCCAAACGTTGTACGGTATGAGACAGAGATTTCTTTACATCTTTATCTACACAAAACAGAATCAAAACCTCAAAGTTTAGCATAAAGAATCTGGATTCAGTTAGATTTACTGCATAGAAATTGCCGGTTGCGTGCATGTAACTGCGTTTGGAACTTACAGATGTCTTCTCACTTTTTTCTCTCTCTCTCAAAAAATGAGTAATGATTTTATTTTGCTTCTTAAAAGGGGTCATATGATGCTTTTTTAAAAGATCATTATTTTGTGTATTGGGTGTAATAGAATGTTAACATGCTTTAATGTTCAAAAAAATACATTATTTTTCACATACTGTACATTTTTGTAGCTGCTCTATGCCCAGTCTTTCTAGTCTTCCCTCCTTCTGAAAAGCGCAGTGTGCTCTGATTGGCCAGCTTACCCAGTGCGTTGTGATTGGGCGAACACCTCAAGTATATGTCAGAAATGTAAAAAAAGAAAATAAATAAAGAAAATAAAAAAAATTATAAATAATAAAAATTATAAAATTAAATTATAACTTCCCCTTACCGTAATCGCGAGCTTCAGCTTCCAAAGCAATTATAAAGACAGTTAATAAAGTCGTCAGCTTTACCATATCAGTTCAAGCCCGAGTCGGATTCTGGAAATGCAGATGACCAAGCCGATCGATCTGAACCAACTTTGCAAGCACGACTTCAGCAGAACGTTTCATAGTGGTAAGTTGTAAGCTCTGCCTGAGTGACCTGTGTGAAACCGAACACACAGTGGCAGTGCATCGATGTTTGTCATCTTTTCACCACAAGTTATATGGAGAAAACAGTGGGTAAATCCATCCCTGCACTTTTGATCGTAAGAACGACAGACAAACAATATGCGTTACTCTATCTATACTGCACAAAACTCTGCATTTGAACAGTCAATGGCAAACAGTTTAAGAAATAATAAAACATACTTGCAGGTTCTGATTCAGAAGCACCATATTGCCCTAGCAATGTTAGAATTGCCCCCTTTTTTTATATTTTTTTAGAAAAATCTTTTGTACACAGCCGGCCTTGTACTCTTACAGGTTCAGTCTTCCATAAACTGGGCCTGCACTCATGGAACAGTTTGTTTGTACTGTTCTGGAACAGTGATTTCTTAATCTCCTGATTCTGAATCTTAACCACTGATTCCTAATTGTGTCCACTTTCGGAAGGCCAAATAAAGTGCTTTTGTTTTCTAATTGAAATGCAGTCTCCACAACATGGCGGCGACAACTCTACTGACAACTGAAGCCACACCTTCTTTCTTTGTGTATGCATTTGTCCGGCTTTATGCAAATATTTCCACATAGTGACTTGGGTATTTCGTGAGTGAGTGAGATTTTGAACGAGGCGTTTTAGCTAGGTCTGGATCTGCCTTCTCTTTTAGAAATAATGAAGTTATTTGTGGGAGACTTTGAGCTTTGTAACTTAGCAGATCTTATACATGCACAAACAGCTACATAACACACTAAAGAAAAAGGAAAACTTGAAAAAGCATCATATGACCCCTTTAAAGGTCTTTATTAATTTCTAGTAGTGTATACTGAAACATTTATCGTACAAATACTTAACATTTGTTAACTACATAAATAATAATACATCCCTGTATTTTGTTTCTCTGTTCCCTTTTTCACAGCCTGCTGGATGTGCTGATGCAGGAGTCAAAGTTATATTTGGTGTTTGAGTTTCTGTCCATGGATCTGAAGAAGTATTTGGACTCCATCCCATCTGGCCAGTTCATGGAGCCCATGCTGGTCAAGGTGCATTATATAGTGTAAAAGTTCACATGATCAATGTCACACTTTTACTTGGGTTATTTAATTAATGAATGGTGTAGAATCTTAAGTATTTCTGGCATTTACTTCCTAACCCCACTTTACATTAAAACTTAGCCCAATCATAAATTATGATATCGTAACATTTGTATTGCTTTAGAATGGGACTGCTTGCCATAATACACTACTAATCTTGAAAAAAAAAAACTGCATCACGGTTTACACAAAATAGTAAGCAGCACAAGTTTTCAACATTGATAAGAAATGTTTCTTGAACCCTAAATCAGCATAGAATGATTTCTGAAGGATCATGTGACACTTAAGACAACAGTAATGGCTGCTGAAAATTTGGCTTTGCCATAGCAGAAATAAATTATATATTGAAATGGAAAAGTTATTTTAAATTGTAGTAGTATTTCATAATAGTACTGTTTACTGTATTTTGGTCAAATAAATGATGAATCAAATCCAACTTTGAAATTATAAAGTATGTTCAACATTATACAGATTATTATTTCACATTTTAATGAATAAATTCTACTACTTTTCCTCGTGTTATATTGATTGATTTCTGGCTTGTACAGTAGGTTCCAAGGTTAGAGTCTGTACCTGGAAGTAACTGTAACTGTGTCCTCTTTGTAGAGTTACCTGTATCAGATCCTCGAGGGGATTCTGTTCTGCCACTGTCGCAGAGTTCTGCATCGTGACCTGAAGCCCCAAAACCTGCTGATTGATAATAAAGGTGTGATCAAGCTTGCAGACTTCGGGCTCGCTCGTGCCTTTGGAGTCCCGGTCAGAGTGTATACGCATGAGGTAGATATGCGCATCTCAGTGACAGTTATTTCTCCCAGCTCAAAGCGTTCAATTATGCTGACGTACTTCTACTCATGTGTTTGCACAGGTGGTCACTCTGTGGTACCGAGCTCCTGAAGTCTTACTGGGGGCCTCACGTTATTCCACACCTGTAGACGTCTGGAGTATTGGTACCATCTTTGCCGAACTTGCCACCAAGAAACCACTCTTCCATGGAGACTCAGAAATAGACCAGCTTTTCAGGATCTTCCGGTAGGCCTATACCAGAGGTGTCCAAAACTGTCATGGAGGGCCACTGTCCTGCAGAGTTTAGTTCCAACTTGCCCTAACACACCTGCTTGGAAGTATCTACTTAGACCTTGTTTAGCTGGTTCAGGTGTGTTTGATTGGGGTTGAAGCTGATCTTAGCAGGATTGTGGCCCTCCGGGAGCAGGACTGGACACCCCTGGCCTTTACAGACTTCTGGGACAGCAACATTGATGTTTTTACATTCTAAAAGTTGAATTTATTTCGTAGTTATCAGCAGGATATGTATGGTGATGCCTATAGTTGCACCTACACGTTCTGTTTAAAATCTTAGGGTCAGTATTCCACCCATGATACAGTGTTTAAAAAAGTTGAAGAAAAAGATAGGGATGTGCAATATATTGGTTCCATCGTGTTTTCTTTTCTTGTTTTTCTTTTTTTATGTACCTGTGCCAGTCGATATTAGATATTTAATTGTGCATGCTCTTTTCTTCTATTTTTACTTTTCATATTGTATTTGCTGTCATATAACTGTCACTATTTTTTCATAGTTTAAATTTACTTAAATTATTTAAATTAACTTGTTTGATGAAATCTTTTTCAGGATTCTTTGAATATAAAGTTCAAAAGACCAGGGTCCGTATTCATAAAAAATACAAAGAGTAGCTCCTAGTGACAAAATTCTAAGACAATTCTTAGAAATGTGGGCGCTTACTCTAAAAATTAAATAAAAAAATCCTAGTAAAGAAAGAAATTCAAAAAGCATCTTAACCCTTAAAAGAGGTCTTAAGGTCAAAATTGTTAGGAGTACGGACGAGGACTTTTAAGAGGCTTAAGAGTTTCTTTAGCAGAGAAGAAAATGACAGAAGGACAGAGGAAGAAGAAATGTGTTGCTGAGTTATTAATTTAATAAGACGCTATAGATTAGATCGTGCAGGAATCATGTTTGTGACAGATCTTATTAGAGACACGCTAACATCTCAGACACAGGAATGCCATGGCGCCAGAAATTGAAGTAATCACTACATTAAGATATTTGGCAACTGGGAAAATGCAACAATGCAGCAGTGACCTTCTGTAAGAAGAGTGGTCACACAAACAATTACAGCACTTTCAGAACCTCTTATTGTGTCGCAGTTCATTTCGTTTCCATTGGACATTCCCACCTTGCAGGCTCAAAAAACTAAATTTATGAATATAGCAGGTTTCCCTGGTGCGCACAAGCAGGGAATGAACCGTTAATAATTTCTTATTAACCGCTATAAGCTCCCACGTCTGCTTCTTGCCCTATGACACCCGGCCTGCATTTTCCTTTAAGGATGGTCTTGTTCATCCACTAACTGGGCTAACAGTAAACGCTGTTCCTCTGTCTAGTTGGGCTTTCTCATCCTTGTTTTTTATTCCATGTTTGCAACATTAAAACCAACATTCAAACCATCAATTAAAGGTAGGGTTGGTAATCCTGTTCAGAAACATTTTTTTTTATACTGGGTGAAATGGTCCTTCCATTCTGATAGTAGTCAATGCATTATGTGTTCAGAAAAAGGAATGAAACAAATCTGACCTCTGTAGCAGCTGTAGGACAGTAAAAACTCTGACCAATCACTGCCATTCGGTGCGAATGTAAAGAACCAATCAGATGCCTTCATGTCTCGTGCCCAAGCACCACTGCGTGTACAGCAGTGATGCGCGGGTCAATGTATAAACAACCCGCACCCGACCGACGTTTTCAACTAACCCGCCCGCAACTCGGACCGCAAAAAAAAAGAAAGAAAATATTTTTCCTGACCCGCGTTTTTTAAAGTAGCTATAGTAAATGCTCATCGCGTCATGGGCCATAGACGGAGGAACTAGGGGTGCGCATTTTTCAGAATGCTGTATGATATAGCCTAGTGTTTTGTAATAAAGGCTTGATTTATTCATTTATTTCGTTTCATTTTCTTAACAATTAAGATGCTGCATGTGTTTATCCAGTCTAATCGACGTGTGCGTCTCTCCCCGGACTTTCCCAACAAAAATCCCGCCCCCTCTCAGCAAATAGGCTACATAAAACTGACATTACTGAGCTATATGCGTTTAAAAGTAGCCTATTAAAATGGCACAATGGCATTACTCAGTTCAACGCGTTGGGAAATCGGGCATTTTGTCCCGCGTCAGCTTTTATTCAAAAGTTAATAACGCGCTCAACATTCAAAAGGTAAATAAGGATTTCCCACTTTCATCTGCAGACTGCTCGTGCGTCATCCTCGCGCATTCAGCCAATAAAGTGTATGTATTTCATAGAACATTGTGTCTAGTACTATATAAATTACAAAGGTAAACGACCCGACCGACCGCGACCCGAATATCATTAAAAATATTTTTGGATGACTCGTAACCGCGGGCGCAGGCACCCGCTCATTTTGGATCAACCCGCGCATCACTGGTCTGGTAGGTACATGCAGCTGACTCGAAATGTGGATGCGCGTTCATGTTTGTGGGGGGGGGGGCGTAGTTTTGGACGGAGCACTGACAGGAGGGGGCGGAGCTTAGAAGAGGTGCCACTTTCAAATCTGGCTAGCTCTCCAACATTACCTACTCTAGCTTTAAATAGGCAGCAATCAGTGTAACTGGAAAGAGTGGAACAATTTGTATCATTCTAAGGCAATCAAATGCCTTATAGGAAATTAACAGCATGGTAAAAAAAAAAGGATTTATATACATGTATGTATAGTGTGTGAGTAGACCCTATACTTAAAATCGTTCTTCTTTTTTCTTTTTCTTTTCCCTTCTTGGTCAAACAACCAATCACAGTCTTCAAAAGATTGTGTCATACATAGCAACAGGGTCAGTCCCGCCTCCTCACTAAGATGAACGTTTTTGTCTTTTCCTTGCTCAGAGCTGCTCTCAGATCAGTCCCGAATCGCTCTTAAGCTAAGACTCCTACGTAGAAGTTTTTAAAGGAACACTCCGACTTTTTGGGACTTTATCCTATTCAACTTATCCCCCAGAGTTAGATAAATCCATACATACCTTTTTCATCTCCGTGTGTGCTATGAGTCTGTTTGACGCACCCACCGCTAGCCTAGCTTAGCACAAAGACTGGATGTAAATGGTTGCAGCTAGCATACTAATCCAAATAAGTGACAAAACAACGCAAACATTTTTCTATTTACATGTTGTGATTTGTATAGTCACTGAGTGTACAAAAAACAAAGTCAAATGAGACACAGACATATTTTAACCGTATAAATACTGGGAACTATATTCTCTGAAGGCGAAGCACTGCTACTTGGGCGGAGTGATAACCGCAGCACCTGAGACGCGCCGTGGTGAGGAGCAGAGAGTTCGTTCAGAGCGCGTCTCAGGTGCGCTGCGGTTATCACTCCGCCCTATATTCAGGGAATATAGTTCCCAGTATTTATACGGTTAAAATATGTCTGTTTCATGTGACTTTGTTTTTTGCACACTCTGTGACTATATAAAATCACAACATGTAAATAGGAAAATGTTTGCGTTATTTTGTCACTTATTTGGATTAGTATGCTAGCTGCAACCATTTACATCCAGTCTTTGTGCTAAGCTAGGCTAGCGGTGGGTGCGTCAAACAGACTTATAGCACGCACGGAGATGAAAAAGGTATGTATGGACTTATCTAACTCTGGGGGATAAGTTGAATAGGATAAAGTCCCAAAAAGTCTAATTAGGAGTTTTCTGAGAGGATTCTTGGAATGTTTAAGAATACGGGCCCAGGATTTATTTGAAATATAAATCTATTTTAACATTATAAATGTCTTTACTCTCTCACTTGCTGAAACAAAAGACTATATTAATATTAGTTGTCCTGAGATGGTGTGCTGCTTCAATACTGTGAAGATGCTACTGGCTACTTTTATGTAGTTTTCTCCTCCCTTGGTTCATTTGTGTTCAGGACTCTGGGAACCCCTAACAATGAGGTCTGGCCAGATGTTGAGTCACTACCAGATTATAAGAATACCTTCCCAAAGTGGAAATCCGGGAATGTGGCCAACACAGTGAAAAACCTAGACAAGAATGGCATCGACTTACTCTTGGTAAGATGGCGTCCTGACACACTGGTGTCCTACTTATCTGTTTGGGTTTATTATCTGCCTTTCTCTCCTCATATTTATTTTCATTGTCTCTTTTGTTTAGAAAATGCTGATTTATGACCCTCCGAAGAGGATTTCAGCACGGCAAGCAATGACACACCCGTATTTTGACGATTTGGATAAGAGCAGTCTTCCAGCCAGTAACCTCAAGATATAGACACACCTCAGATCTTATACCCCTGTCTGCACACGTACACATCCATACTAAAGCAATGTGAGCTTAGGGGTCATAATGAAACTGACTCTAGACTTCTGGGATTACAGATGTTCTCCTCCAACCCGCAGCAATGCAATCTGAGTCTTTTGACATGCAATAATTAACCTTAGGTTTGTTTATTGGGTGGTTTTTCTACTTTTGTTTGTCTGTTTTTGTATGTCTTTTTCCTATCCTGTTTTATATGTAACATAAAACACCCATTTGTAAATAAAACATGTTTTTTTGTGGACCTATAATGACATTACAAGAATAAACGAAAGTTGTTCTCAATAAAGAGCACTTGTAGGATCCCATCATGGACTGACTGATGTCTTCTGTTTTCAAGTACACTAATACATTTAATAACTCATTTACAGTGGGGCCTGGTTCGTACAGATCAGGCTCCAAGGTTCGGCACGCATGTAATTTGTGAGTTAGTTGCGAAGTTTAACCATCATGATGTGAAAGTTTACCATTTGCATATGTTTCTAAAGCTGGGTTTACAGACAAATTTAGCAAATCCTAAAAGATTCCTCTTATCCTAGGCTAAAATCTGAACTCTTTGATCGTTAGACATGTTCACTGACAGCCGAGTAATGACCGTTGCAATCAAATTTGACTTAAACAAAATTCTGGCAGTATCAGAAGATTTGACTCAGTCCTGCAGTGTGACCTCCTGCAACGAACGACAAATTGTCTTCGGTTTTCAAGACGACTCATGACCAAAATTAACGTTAGATTTCTTTGTTGACACCATTTAAATTCCGCGTGTAATGCAGCTCACCGAAGCTGACCGAACGTGTCATTGATGTAAAACTTCGGATGAGTTTTCTTACGTGCGTCCGTGTTTAACGCCTCATACAGTCTGACATTGACAACTGAGAGATCCTACATTGTGACATGGATTACATCGAGGATCATATTCATACAGTCTGACAAGGAACAATCGTAAAGGACTATTATAAATCATTATAAATATTACAAATGCACCCGGCTTAAAAGTTCACTTCTAAATGAACATTTTCTCACAAGTTGTTTGAAACCTGTATGAATTACTTTCTTCTGCTGAACACAAAAGATATTTTGAAGAATGACAGTAACTAGACAGTTGATGGACCCCATTGACTTCTATAATATTTTTTTATAGAATAACTATGGAAGTCAATGGGGTACATCAACTGTTTGGTTACCGACATTCTTCAAAATATCTTCCTTTGTGTTCAGCAGAAGAAAGTAATTCATACAGGTTTGAAAAAATTAAAAAAGATTCATTTTGAAGTGAACTATTCCTTTAAGTCCTGCCGATTTAAACATTCAAATGCAAGAAGAGGCGAAAGAGAACTCAATTTGATACTCGTGCTGTTTTATGTGTGTGTGCGCACAGAGAGCTGTGTCTCAGACAGCGTGCAAATTGTGTTCACAGGAATTGTGTTCTCTTTCGCGTCTGCTTGTGTTTCAATGGACACATACTCACAAAATGATCTCAAAATACCTGACTCAGCAAATACTTCATAAACACAGTTGGTTATTTCTTAAGGGAATGTAAACGATGAAGAAAGAAATTGGATGTGTATCATTATATTGGATCTGTGCATTAGGTCTTAAAGTGACAGAAGCCTACAAACATCTGCTACTGTCTGTGCCATTAATGTTAATCAAACAACAAAACAGCTTTAGCAAAGATTAATCTAGATTTAATTTAGACAGTGTTGTTTTACACTTATTACATTTATGTGCCTTAAAGGGGTCATGAACTGGCTTTAAAAAAAAAAAGAAGTATATTCTTGTCTGAGGTCAACTTATGACGTTCGCTTGGTTTTTACATTCAAAAACATGAAAATGAATATGTAATAGGCTATTTTCTTCCCGGGTTTTGAATGTAGCTCCTGAAACGCTCGGTTTTTATGGGCGTGCCGCATTGAAGACTTGGAAGTAAACGCCCACTGCTATGATTGGATAACAGTTTTGCATATTATAATGAGTTTCATGTAATGCACGAATCGGTGGGCGGGGCTAAACAGGCAGTGTTGAAGTAGCCGTTGATGATCTTCTGCGGAGGCGGTGTTACCCTTTGACGTCATAGATCCCCACTTTGAAAAACCTGTCATTCGCTGGGCCTGGTGTCAATAAAAGCTTTTATTGGACTAACAAATAAGTTTTCAGTTCTGAAACTGATATTCTTATAGTATGACCTCTTATATGTCAAAAGCTCAGTTTCTCAGTTCATCACCCATTTAATTCACAGAATTTACTTTACTTAGTTTAGACCTTACTTTATTTGTAACTTTTTTTTTGTGGCTGATCCCAAAAATGATCTGATCCGTGACTCAAAAACCTTAAGATCCGAACCATTAGTTTTATTTATTCGCTGCACCCCTAATTGCATTTGTGCATTTTATCTGTTCATGCAATTGGCATTGCTTATGCCACGCTGTACTTTTATAGCAATCGGATCATGAATAACCAGTAAGTGAAATGTTTTGTGGAAAAAGTATTTTTTTCCCCTTCTGTCCATACAAGACAGTGTGTGTGTGTGTATCTGCAAAATTACTGTGGGTGTGGGAAAAAATCCAAACATGTTTTTTTTTATTCACCATAAATGAAATTGGCTATAAAATCTGCTCTTATTATTGCTTATTATTGCTTAGTTGCTTGCTCCATTAGTTTTGTGAGTCTTTTAAGAACGTATTGACCTAACGTAATGAGCTCAGTGTTCAGTAAGATCAGTAAGGAACCAGTGTTCTGCAGTGTGGTGAAAAAGTCCACTGAAGAACAAACACTCGACCCATTCATTTTCAGCATGAAAGCATTCTTTTGCTTTCTGGGTTTTCCAGTAAATTTTCCATAGTGTTGGCCAGAAAAATATGGAGAGAAAAGCATTTGGTAATATTCCCTCATGATATCTTTTGGTTCTCCATTCCTAATCTGTAAACAGTTGAATACCAGCAGCTTCCCTACAGATCACATCACGTTTTCATGTCATATTAATGATGTTTTTTCTGAAATAGATAGTGTCTTTGTTTAAACAGTGATTGAGTGTAAGAGAAATCTTTACACTCGCTCCAAAGATATCACTCCAAATGTCATTGCACAGCAAGCTCTAAATGACTGTTCATCAACCTATCCCCTTTTTAAATACCTTTGGACAGAAATATTGCAAATAAAAAGCAGTTTCTAACCAATTTCTCCTTGAGCTCCTAATTGTACCATATTTAAAAATGAAGCCTATTATCATGTCTATCAGATATAGTCTCTGAAACTGATGTATTTGTGTGTTGGCATTTTAGACTTTTCTATGAGCTCTGCAATGTAATGATTCACAAAGGGTGCTATTGAGAAAAGACTCACTCATGAATATTCATAAGGTTGAGAGCAGACAGTAGTCCACACTGTACTGTACAGTCTTTTCAGTTTACAACAACAAAACCCATGTGCTATTATTCCTCAAATTATCACATAGACACCTTTTGAACGAAAATGCTAGTTTTATTAATCAGGGTATACTATTCTTTGCGGAGTTTTTTTTACGGTCCATTTTAATGAAACATTTAAAATCATTTGATTTCATCATCAGTCAGGTGATCAGAATTCACTGCATGGAATACTTTATAGAAACATTTTGATTTATTTAATAATCATTGATTTATCAATAGATATATGTTGCTTCTTGTATTGGTTCGAATTATTGTTTATCTAAAGACATTGTTTTAAACTGGTTCAGAACATCATCAAAAGGCTACAAAATATAATGAAATATGATTTTATTTAGTTATCTTTATCGTCCAGTAATAAAGAAATGTAAAAACATCTTACATTCCCTTTAACATGTAGATACCCTGTATTGCTGAGATAAATAGGTGTTATTGTTTAGTAAATGCATCCACAGGTTAATATTTTGCCAACAACCCAACAAAACTGTTGATCTTCTGTGAATCAAAGCTCACAGTGCAGGTCTCAGTGTAACACGGATTTCTTTACATAAATAACTATAATATACACGTATAGTAGGTCAAACTGCCACGGTTGATTTAATCAAACTTTCTTTGCTGGTATCCTGTTTCATTCTTGTGTGGCTATTTCCTGTTTCCCTTCTGGATAAAAATAGAAAACTGTTCTCTCGTTAAATGTTTAATGAAGTAATGTGTGTTTTCCTGCTTTGGAGATGTGTGTATGTTTCAGGAACAGCCTGATGATGGGGACAGACACAACCACCCAACCCAGTGTGTCTACTTTGAAGTCAAGCAGGAAACTCAGAAACATGATGGTATGTCTCATTTTTCTCCCACAATGTTAAAACAGCCATGAAAACCCAAAGGTCGTAAATCCAGCATAAATCTTATCACGTTCATAAACAAGGGAGAATCCAGCTGGACCCAAACATATTGGTTGCACTTTATTTTACAGCATGTGCACTTACATGTTCTTACCTAAGAAAGTTCAGGGTAATATAAGTTACCTACATGGGTTAAGGTTAGGTTTATGGGTAGGTTCAGGGTTAGTACCTAATTATTGCAATTACTATAAGTGCATAGTATGTACATGGGGAACAGGACTGTAAAATAAAGTGCTACCAAAATATTGATTCTAATAGGTAATATTCGGATAGGTTCACAAGCAGATATTACTAGATGCATGCTGGTTACTGCTGTGTAACTATCTGGTTAAATTGTAGGGTACTTTGAAAGGCTGATCTAGGAACTGTTGTAAAGCAACTACAGACTCTCTCCACTAAAAGGGCAATAATCTCTGCCTGATCTCAGATCAGAGTGACTCAAAGAGTCTGGTATCAGAGTCATATCTGAATGCACACAGGGAAGATAATCATGCGTGAGCAGACCCCTTTTAACACGCATGTATGCAACAGATAAATGTGCATCTGCCTCTTTGTATTCTTAACACACACACAAAACGAGTTCTCTTAATGTTTTTGAGTCAGATAATATTTCACAACACTGGCTGGTATATAAACATTGTCAAATGCTAAGAAAGCTCAATAAAATTACTATTTTAAAATGATGAACCAAAGAATGAAAATCTATTGGTCCAAGTTTGATTGTAAAACATATTCAAAATATACCAAACTGTTGTCACCCATGAATGTGTTTTTAAGCAGTATAAGCCAGGGGGTTTCAAACTTTTTAGATGCCATGGACCTAAATATATTTGTCCTGGTGCGAGGGCCCCCATCCTAAAAAGAAAGCTATTTATTTTCATGTATAAATTTAAACTGGAAAAACTGGTATTACAAATATGTGTAAATTGTTATTTGGAAGATATTTAGTTTTTATTATGTTACTGTACAGTTTTAGATTGTATTTCTCAATTTTTTTTTCAACGGGCCCCATAGCACCAAGGTTATTGTAGTTAACTAAAACCATTAAAAAAAAAATGTTGTTACTTCAAATAAATGTTAACTGAAATAGAACATACAAAATGTAAACTTATTTTAATTTGTTGTACTAGAAATAAAATTAATAAAAACTACATAGACAATAACGAATGAAAATGACAAACACACACAAAAAAATACTAAACCTGTAAAATGAAAATCATAAAAATAAAAAATGATTAAAAATATGAATACAAACTATTAAAGTAGTATCTCATTTGGGTCAATTTATCATTCAAGTTATTTTTTCATCTTGATTCTTCGTTTTTACTTTCAGGGGAAGCACATTAATAAACAGGATTGTGGCCCCCTGGGACCTTAGTTTAAAAGCACCTGGTACAAACCATCATAGAATGCGTTGGTAATATTAAAGAAGTTAAATGTTGTTAATTTGAACTTCTTTCCTTTTTTTTCTTTCAGACTGAGGGAGAGGAAGATGATGATGATGGTGGTTTTGGTTTATAGTCTTGACAGATGACAATGAGCCTGTAGAGGTTGAGGACGACCACTAGAAAGTTCTTGATAGCAAAGAAGACCAACATCTGGTGGAACACATCAAAGTATATCATCACAATAAGACGCACCACTAGAAAGGGCCCGTCCTGGATAAACAAACTCTCAACGATGTTCCAAATATCTGTACTGTGTCTTGACAAGAGCAAGTTGCAACAGCCTTCTCCACCCGTGGGCTCATCTGGGTTCTGCGGCCGAGATGTCACAACTGTATCAAACATGAAAGAGAGAAACAAAAGCTGTGGTTTTGAACTTAGCATTCATCAAAGAATCCTGAAAAAACAAATGCATCAGTTTCCACGAAAATATTAAGCAGCACAACTGTTTTCAACATTAACAAGATATGTTATGGTTCTTGAGCACCAAATCAGAATATTAGAATGATTTCTGAAGGATCATGTGACACTGAAGACTGGAGTATTGATGCTGAAAATTAATCTTTGTATCATAGGAATAAATCACATTTTAAAATATGAAAAAAGAAAACATTTTAAATTATAATAATATTTCAGAATATTACGTTTGTACCGTATTTTTGATCAAATAAATGCAGCCTTGGTGATCATAAGAGACTTTTTTCATTAAAAAAAATGTTTTAACGACACCACACTTTTTAACAGTAGTGACAAACAAATTAACTGTTTATTCAGTTGCTTGTGTAGCAGAGAATCCTGGTCTACTCGCCAAGTTTAGATAGCTAATTGCTCGGTGTCGTAGCAGGAAATCATGTTTTGTATACAGTCCATGTTGTCACTAGTTCAATAAAAAGTTACTTTGTAAAAAGGTTTATTTTCAATAAAGTTGAAGTTGCTGGATTTTACTAGAGTTGAAAAGACGGTCTCTACAGTTTTGGCAGAGCGCCACAAGAGCACTTTGCTTGAAATCAATGACTAAATGTTTACCCCCCCCCCCCAAAAAAAATCTTTTAATGGGTGATTTTAATCCATTATATGTTTGGAAAAGAAAGTTATGTGCCTTTCTGGGTGTTTATAGAAAACAAAACAAAATATATTTGATTTAAATTACATCATTTGTACACAGAGCAGTGAGCAATGCGGGTTTGTAGAAGTGAAAAGTCTGTAGCACTTATTGAAAATGGTTCAAAAGATCCAAGAAAATCCGCCCTTTTCTTCTTCCTATGGGGTTTGGTAATGGATCCATGTACTGTAGCTGCCAAAACTCTCATTCCTCAAAGGGAAACAGACATGGAGCATAACTAAACAAAAACACATGCTGTTGATCTACAAATGACTGAAGCGCTGCATTGAGTTACATCCCAAACCTCTAGTTTGTGTGAGATCCAGGGGTAAGAAAAATACTTTTGATGGAGCAGGATGAAAGATTCCACAGGACAGCAGGGTTCTCCTCCAGTCATTAGAGGGATCCTGAACCATTTTGTAGGTCCTTTTCGGTTTTTCAAAGCAGTATCTGTGACGTTTGATGGTGGTGTGTTAAAGAAGCACGTTAACACAGTTAAACACGTTATCACAAACCTGCCAGGTGCAAAGGAAACTGCAACATACTCCACGTCCACACTCCCAAGATAATATACACCAGCTGATGGTCGTTCTCCCTATAACACAAAGTGAAGAATGTGTTATGCAGATTTGCACAAAATAATGTACTTTTTAAAGGGGTGGTATAGAGCTCTTTTCTCAAGATGTAAAATAAGTCTTTGATGTCCCCAGAGTGTGTATGTGAAGTTTTAGCTCAAAATCCCCCACAGATATTTTTATATAGCATGTTCAAATTGTCACTTTTTGAGGGTGAGCAGAAGAAAGCCCACGAATATACCGCAAACCCAGTAGTACTGAAGGCAAATGAAAATTGAGCGGAAGTACGTAGGAGGGCGGAGCCAGGCTACCTCACACCGACATGCACTGAAAATGTCAAAAACTTAGCCTTTTATGTTCAAACCGGAGTCGGACAATGATGGAGAGACTCAAGAAGAAGTGACAACATGTAGAAGCAACAGGACATTTCTGTATGGTTAGTTGATGAATTTATGTAGCTGATGTGTAGTTATCTTCTAGTCATTGATTAGCATATTCTGTCTTGATAATCTATAAATGGTGTTCCGGGGGAGGGGTTTATGTAAATTCTAGGGTTGGTGATGTCACTAACCCGGGAGGAATGTCGTGTAGTCCCTACCAGCCATTTGCTGTAGTCCTTAAAAAGGAATTTCTTTAAAAGCAAATATCTCCCTTTGCTTTGAAGTTTGAGCATTGTAACTTAGCAGATGTTGTTTATGCTCAAACAGCAACATTACACACCAACTCAAGTTAGAAAAGTGAAATCAGAATCAATAACCTATATAACATATAACACTTTGTCTGTGTTTTCCTACACTGCTTTAGAGGTTTTCTGAGAAAATGCCAAATTTTTCTTTGTCTCATAAATATACTGTACAAAAATATTGAATAATGTGGTGTGATGTAATATTTGCTAGTAAATGCCAGTTACATTAACCTTCATTTTGAACTTAACAGGGCTGACATTTCATTGCACAAAACACAGATTGCATTTACTGTACATCATTCAGCAGATGTTTTTGTCCAGAGCGGCTTACAAACGAGGAGAACAATAGAAGCAACAATATGTAAGTGCTGTAACAAGTCCCAGTTAGTCTAGCACAGTGCACGTAGCAAGGTTTTTCTCTCTCTATAGAATAGAATAGAATAGAAAGTGTTAGAATGAATTGGTCAAGTGTTAATGAAAAATATGCATCTTGAAAACGGCTACAGACTCAGCAGCTCGGGTTGAGTTAGGTCAAGGCAGGTCATACCACCATCAAGGAAGTGAAAATGATTTCGTGCCTCTTTGGGATGGCACCACAAGACGCCGTTCACTTGCAGAACACAAGCTTCTGGAGGGTTTAGTTATTGGGGTGCAGAGCCAGTGGTTGTGTAGGCAAACATCAGTGCCTTGATTTTGATGCAAGCGGCTATTGGCAACCAGTGCACAAGTTTGAAAGAGAAATGTTGTTGGTTTTTATTATTTTTTCAGTTATATGCTACCTGTGATGAGTGATTTATGAGAAATATAATGTACTGAATGTTCAGCGATAGCCGTTTCAAATTAAACAAAATTTGCTGATCTTTTCGGGCACAAATGGCACCTGAGAATGAACTGGACAAATAATCATCACTCAAATCCAGAAATACAGCATTGAGCACACAATGCACCCAACATCCATTTTAATCACTTTTTAATATATTTTAAAATGTAATGTATTCTTGTTATGGCAAAGCTGAATTTTCAGTTCATTACTCCAATTTTCTGTCACATGATCCATTAGAAATCATTCTAATATGCTGATTTGTTGCTTAAAAAAACATTTCTTATTATCACAGTTGAAAAAAAGTGTGTAATATTATTGTGGAAACAGTGCTAATTTTTTTTCATAATTCTTTGATTAATATGATTCTTGTTTTCTGGATTCTTGTTTGAAATCGAAATATTTGTAACATTATAAATGCCTATTTTGTATATATATTATACAAAAACATATATATTTTGATCGATTCAATGCATAAATGAATGTGCATACATTTTGATGTGGTAGTGCACATCAGAAATTGTATGTGAACTGGTATTCAGTCAAGCTTTTGTCTATTGACTAAGAGCAGGAAGTACCCACTTGACATCAGAGAGTGTTTCACTCGTGAATTCCAGAATGTCTGCCGCTGTGCCAACGAAGATGAGCAAAAGCTGAGACAGCTCGTCACGCGTTACTCCGCCCCCTAGTGGGAGGAGCCACTTTCCAAGGATGAGAAGAATAAGCAGAACTTGATGAAGACCGAGAATCCAGTCATTCGGACAGACAGATGTGAGCATGCGCTCCAGGTGCTGAAAGACATAACAGTCTGTGTTTAAGTTGGGTTTCACTGTTTCCACATCAGTTTATTTGTTATCATGGTTTTTGATTTGCCCTCATGTGTCACACCTGTTTTTAACGAATTACCTCGTTTCATCCCTAGTGTTTATATCTACAGGTGAAACTCAGGAATTTTTTTATATTGTGCAAAAGTTAATTTATTTCAGTAATTCAACTTACAAGGTGAAACTAATATATTATATAGACTCATTACATGCAAAATTAGATATTTCAAGCCTTTATTTGTTATATTTTTGATGATTATGGCTTACAGCTATGAAAATCTTTTCACAATATTCTAATTTTAAATTTGGGGTTTTCATAAGCTATAAGCCATAATCATCAAAATTAAAATAAATAAAGGCTTGAAATATCTCACGTTGCATGTAATGTGTCTATATAATATATTAGTTTCACCTTTTAAAGGGCACCTATTATGGAATTTTGAAATTTACCTTTCATGTAGTGTGTAACATAGATCTAAGTGAACAAAAACATCCTGCAAAGTTTGAAATATGAAAGTGCACCGTATATAAAGTTATTGTCTTTCAAAAGTAAGAGTCGACTCTGAGTCATTTTTATGAATCGTTAGAAGACCGAAGCTTTTTCTCTGACTAGATGACGTCAACTTGTCAAGTTATTTGAATACGATACGCCCACTTATTGCGCTCCAAGGCCAGGGAAAACTTGAAAACATCAGGGCGACGAGACGCTGTGTTCTGAAGTGCGACTCAAAAACAAACTTTTTTCATCTGCCCAAGGAGGAGCATTTGAAGACTAAGTGGCTACAATTCATATATACAACTATACCACAGAAGTATAGTCCGAGCCTTGTGCTTTGTTCGCGCCATTTTGAAGACGATTGCTCTACCAACTTAAATGCAATCAAACTTGGATTCGCGAGCCGACTGATATTGAAGGAAGGTTCAGTTCCAAGTGTATTTGCATCAGCTTCCTCCTCCGTATCACAACCTGTAAGTGTTATTAATAATTGTTGCTTTTATGTTTTATTTAGCATGCTTATTAATTATTTTGTTTGTTGAGTAAGCACCGTTTAGCTTCTAGGTCTTCACTGACAATTGTATTGAGATATGTGAAGTGTTTGTCGTTGTTTTCGGAGTTGTCTTAAATAATAGAGTAATACCTCGTAGCAACGTAACTGCATTTTTTTTTGTGTAAAAACGTTATGTTTATGCATCGGGCTAACACAAACAAAGACTGATTGTGCTTTTACAATATGAACTCTGGGCTATGCTCGCTAACATAACAATACATTCTTTATCTTATTTTTAGTTTTTTACTACAAACTACAAAGCAGTGGACTATAATCATTATTATAACACGATTTAATTGATAAAAGCATCATTGCACTCCGTGTTAAACAATAAGTATTATCTATGTAAACACTGCTGGGTCATCTGACCAATCGCAGATTAGCGTCGCGCAAAGGAGGGGTTTGGAAAATGAGTCGTTGAACGAATCATTTGGGAGTCGGTGAGCAAATCAGATAAAAATAAATGCATATTATACGACAACAAAAGTGTTTTTTGACATTGCATGCATGTAAAACTGTTGTTGGGGACTCCCAAAACAACATTAGGAACATTTTAAATGTCATAATAGGTGCCCTTTAAGTTGACTTACTGAAATAAATGAAATGACTTTCATCTGTATAGCCGTCATTTTCAGTAATCTGATCTTGTCTAATATATGTGGCTGTTCTATTCGCAATGTTAATTATCTTATTATCTACTCGCTGAGTTTATTAAAGACTGCTTGCGTATAGATCATGCCTTTATTTTCCATTTTTATTGCAACCCTTGCTGACAATAATACAGACACAGCATATTACAAATTGCTAAACACAGCACACAACTGAACATAAAGAGGAATAGTCTCTTCATACCCAAGAAACATGAATCGAAATTCACAAGGGTATGAATCATATTAGTAAAGAAGATGACTTAGAACTTCTGCACTTACATTCAGAATGCAAGTTACTTTGGATAAAAGTATCAGCTCAATGGATAATTTGTAATTTGTACAAGATCAAATATGCAAGTGAAAGAGAAGGAAACCAAGAAGAGAAAAGATCAAGTTTTCCTGGTCTCTGGACCGGCAGAGAGTGGCTAATAAGGTCCAAAAATAATAATATCTCATAGGAATGTTGAGATTTAAATATAAATGTATTATTATCTAATCTGAAGTAACGTTATATTTTAATTCTAGAGAAAGACAGAGGAAGTGAAAGGCAAAGCAATTCTAAGAAAAACTCTGTTGTGGGCCACAACAAGTAATGAATTACATCACAAGCACATGTGATTTATACATATAAATAGCAGATACATTACAGTCAGAGCGTTAGTCACTTTTTACACTAATACAATAAACAGTAAATTAAAAACTTAAAATAAAAGATTACCTTTAGTGTTTCATTAACCTTAGTGCCATTTGAAGGCAACATGCTCTTGACATTCTCCCAAGAGTCCAGTTTCCTACACTGCAAGACACAAAAATGACAGTTTAAGGAGAGGAAAAAGACACTCAGAATATCATCTTCTATATGAGCATGATTAGGTTAAACTGACTTCATATACAGTATGCATAGAGATGGTCTACCAAAAAAGAAATATATATATATATATATATTTTTTTTTTTTTTTTTGAAGAATGTTGAAAACCAAACAGTTTTTGGTTCCCATTGACTTCCAAAATATGACCGAAAAAATAAAGTGGAAGTAAATGGGAACCGAAACTTATCAACATTCTCCAAAATATCTTATTTTGGGTTTAGCTGAAGAAAGTAAGTCATACAGGTTTGGAACGAGTAAACGAGTTAATGATGACAGAATTTTCCTTTTTGATCTCACTCAAAAACGAATCAGAATAAAGAATGTGAATAAAATAGTGTGTTGGTTATTGAACATGTTTAGGGTTTACAAAAAAAAAAAAAAAAGTCATATGTTTGGATCGATAAAATGAGAGTGAATAAACAATGACAGAAAAAAAAAATTGGGTGAACTGTCCCTTTAAGAGGAAAATACATCTAAATTCCACTGAAAGGATGGGTATATAGAATAATACCTGAGGGTTACTGGCTTTGTGTTCCTGATGATGTAACTCTAGAATCCATATGGATGGAATAATGCTGATAAGGAACAATAAAATGGCTGGAGAAAACCTGAAAGATGACAGAAGATAATTTTTACAGAACATACACAAATAGGCCTTTAACTGGGATGATGTTATCGATTGCAATTGTTTCTTTTAAGCGGACCATGGTTAAATGGATAGTTCTTCACAAAATGAAAATTCTGTAATTAATTACTGAACATCGTGCCGTTCCAAAGTAAGACTTTCGTTCATCTTCAGAACACAAACTAAGATCGTTTTGATGAAATCTGAGAGATTTCTGTCTCTCCATTGACAGTCTACGCAATTACTACTTTGACGCTTCAAAAAGTTCATAAAGAGTTTGTGAAACTAATCCATATGAATTGAGTGATTTAGTAAAAAAAAATCTGGAGAGACACGATTGCTTTATATGATGAACAGATTGAATTCAGGCTTTTATTTACATATAAACATTCATCAACTCATACATTGGTTATGGTAAATGGAAGCTCAAACCTGTTCGCTTGACTTGCGAGAACCAATGAGGTTCTTGTGTTATGCAGCAGGTTTGAGTTTCTGCAAGAGGTTTTATCTTACTCGTCAAGCAGTTCTGAGTTTGTTCAGTGATCAATTTTTTTATATGAATAAAAGCCTAAATTAAATAATAATACATTTTATTTTTATTTCATCATAAGTGATCGTGTCTCTTCAGAAAATTCGGAAACCGCTCAATTAATTTGGTTTAGCTTTACAAATTCTTTATGAACCTATAGGGATGTTCGCCGGAGTCAAATGTGACGTCACGATATGGGCGTGGTCGCGAACTGGTTGGCAGAAAGAACCAAAACATGTCGCAGACTCGCAGCAGTCTACCTGTGTTTTGTCAGCATATGCTAATTATTTGTCCGAAGAACCAAAAAAGAGATATAAGGTTCAGCTTTTGTATAACCAGGGTTCATGTTCTCTACCTGATCAATATCACCTGAGTGAGAATTGGAGCAAAAGCCCGGACACATGGCCAGATTTGACATTCGGCGACATCTATCTGTATCTCATCGACACGCCATCTATGTTTACCAGAGAGTCGATGAAGGCGTACAAATCTTTAGATGCCTATAAATTAAGTAATAATTACGAATATTACTTGTTGTAACTAGGATAACTGGTAAATATGTTACAACTAGAGTAAAAATACAGGTGTAATTTATCCATGGGCTATATTCAAAATTATCTTACCTCTGATATATAACATTGGTTAACATATACGTAAAATGTATGAATGAAAATACAATAATTTGCCATTAATTTATAAGGGTATGTCAGTGTTATTATACTTCCATTGCTCAGTCACAGCATGCACAAAAAGTTATGTAAACAAACACTTTGACACGTCTTCCGCGGTATTTTGTACAGTTATTCATTCATTCATTAACCCATCAATGCGATAGAACCTACTAGTAACATTTATTTACAAAATTAGTTTTAATTTTTAACGCAAAATGTAGGTAGCAGGCGCGATCGTGGTCCGCTGGCTCCCATTGTTTTCCGCTGGGTATAGACGCCTAATTGCAGAAATTCAAAGCTTTCTTTCTTGATTCAGGCTGTTTAGGTACACGATAGAAGCTCTTGGGGTTATTACTCTTATCGAACCTGTTAACACAGCCGATCACAAAGCACGATACAACCATTCTGTGTTTGCGCTGCGCTTTAAGCGGTCATTACTTTTCTTTTGCCAACCAGAGCGCGTCGTGACGTCACGGCGAACATCCCTATTGAAGCGTGGTATTGAAGTGGTATACCGTTGACAGCTGCACTAAATTGCTTAGCTGTCAACGGAGTGACAGGAATCACTCAGATTTTTGTTTAAAAAAAAAAATCTTCATTGGCGTTCCGAAGATGAAAGAAAGTCTTATGGGTTTGGAACGAACGACATGAGGGTGAGTAGCCTAATTAATGACAGAATTAAAACATTTGGGTGAACTATAAGGTCATCGCTGGAGAACACTCAGATTATACCGTTAGTGTCTTTCACACACACCCTTTACTCTGTCAGCAGTAACAATAGGTCTAGCAGGATGTTGATGAGGGGGAGGGAGGGAGTGAGGAATGTCGATAACTTTTTAGTAACATTTAATTGAAAATATTACTGAAACCTGAGAACAGCAACTGTCTACAAAAGAAGTCAAATAAAAGCCATGTAATGTATTCAGATTCTATTAATATATTGAATAGAAGTAATAATTTGCACGAATCCATCCATATAGCAGAAAATGATCAACAGTTGTCGTGAAGCATTCTGTCAGCAGCACAAATCGTGTATAATGTGTTGTCACTCACCATTTGTAGTCTTTCCCTTTCCTTCGTTTTAAAATGACGAACATCTCCACGACCAGAGGAAGGTAAAGGACAGTCAGTAACCAGTACATGTCGTCATTTTTCACCGTTTTCACTCTCCAGACGCCGATGAGAGAGACCAGAATGAATAAGGACCTGGTTATGATCGCGCACACGAATTTAAAAATCATCGTAAATACAACAGTGTCCCGGGTTTGTGGGGTGTAGAGTGCGCTTGTAGAGTCCCGTTGAGTCCCCCAGTTTGTGTTGAATCCTCCCACCAGCGTCAGTGTGTGAAATTAAATCGCTTACAGAGGTGAACTGTCCTGAAGACACTGATGGAGGAACCCTGACAAATTCTGCAGCCTTTAAAATACCGTGCAATTTAAAGTAGGCCAACGTTTATTGTATATGGGCGCTGTTTCTTTATATTTTAGCAAGTTTTTATATAAGTTTTTTTTCCAAGTTCCTCCAAGTGGTGGTCAATACGTCAATCGAGGGGGAGCTGAACTTCAAGCTCCACTCATTGGCTCTGCAGTGGGCAGCCAAAAGGAAACATGTGAAACTTTATGTAACCGGTAGAGGGCAGCATTAATATTTCTATAGGCCAATAAAGTGCACAGATTTGTATTGTTTTCTCTTAAAGGGGAACTGAAACGAACAAAATATAATTCGATAACATGTTGGTTATTAAAATGGTAAACAAATTAATTCAAAAATAATATTAAAAACAAAACATATGAAGATTTTCCCCAATACTGAACTTTAAATGTTTTAAATGTTAAACAAAATCAATGTACAGTCAGAATTGCAATATATTTACATTTGTTGTTATCAGAGCGCAGCCGTGTTCGATGACGTCACTGGCATGTTACCTTATGTCAGGCTACTCTACTGCTACTCTGACTGAACTGACTGATTTTAACAGTATGGACATTGAACTGTACAAGTTAACACTAAAAACAGCATTTAAGTAAGAAATTGAATCATCAAATGAAATAATAAAACTGCATATTCTTCACTGTATGAATGAAACGTATACTGATTCTTTAGACTGCTGTCACTTTAAGAACTAACAGTAATGCAGGGATAGTATACACATACACGATTTCTTACAGATGTTTACATTAACTTAAGACAAAACCAACTGTTTATGTGATTGTGAGCCTTGTGTTTTTGACACTTTAAATGCAATATACAACGATAAAGAGAATTTAGTTTAGTGCACGCGCTGTGACAGCTGGCTGTCTGTGCATTGCGTTAAGGCGTTTGCGCTGACAGGAATTAAGGAAAGAGATAAACGCTTTCTTCTGGACGCCCAGCTTTCTCCTGCTGGCCTTTTCAGTGATGCCATGCATGAATTCAGTCACCGAAAGGTTTCAGGAAACGAAAAAGGCAGACGGCAGCTTTCCAAAAAATTCCGGGCCTTTTCCTGAGGGGGAATCCGCTCAGTATGATCAAGGTCACGCAGCGGTGCCTTCGTGCCTTAATAATGTGGAAAAAACCTTTCTTTCCCAAGAACCTGTACTGGGAGCTCCTTGTCGTCGCGTCACGCTAACGACTGATGCATCCCTAACGGGGTGGGGGGCGATCATGAGTGGTCGCTCAGTTCAAGGTCTGTGGTGGGACCATCATCTCTCGTGGCACATAAATTGACTGGAAATGCAGGTTGTGTTTCAGGCTCTGAAACACTTGCTCCTAGACCTAAGAGGCCGTCATGTCTGAGCGAACAAGCACATTGGTGGTCTCTTATTTGAACCATCAGGGGTGTCTGCGGTTGCGCCCATACAAGCTGGCTTGTCAGATCCTCATGTGGGCACAAGGGAAGCTGCTCTCTCTAAATCAGTATCTAAATCAGGGAGCAGACATCCTGTCGAGGCAGGGGGGCGAAGCCCAGGGAATGGAGACTCCACCCAGAGGAGGTGGAGCTCCTGTGTGAGAATTTCGGCCGAGTGGAAGTAGATCTGTTTCACATCTCTAGATGACTCATTGTCAACTGTGGTTCTCCCTCGCTCATCCAGCTCCTCTTGGAGTGATTGCTATGGTACAGATATGGCCGAGGCTATGTCTGTTCGCATTTCCCCTGATCGCACTGCTCCCAGGTGTTCTGGAGAGGGTTTGCTGGGACAGTGCCCGTCTTCTGCTAGTATGGGATTTGGCAACTCCATATTAATCCCTATAGATCAAGAATGAGATATCATTAAAGTTCATGTGCATGTAAAGGCAGACGTCCCAAAACTTCTGGCAATATAGTGTATGTAAAGCTTATAAAGTATAAAAATGCAGGATGACTGCAAAAAAAGTGATTGTTGGAGAAAAAATTCTCTCAAAGATTGGAGGGTAGCCTATACATTACATATAAATACACACAGTATAGTCTCATTCTGAATGATGATCTTTATTGAACAGTCACATTTTGGTATTCATAAACATGGCAACAAGAAAAACAAAAATATTTACTGAACATGTCAGTTTGAGGCACATTCACACAGCGGGAACTTGATTTGGGTGCATGAGTCCAAAGTTGAACTATTGTTTTCTACAGAGTAAGATTGGTGTAAGGTGATCAAAAAAGTTATAAATGTGTGGTCAACAAACTTTTTTTTTGTTTCACTGTCATCCATTCTTCTCTATTGAAACTCACAGAGATAGAATAGACTTCCTCTGCCAAAAGTATTGCAAATCCTTGAGCTAAAATGGGAACTGCTTATCAGTTAAATACTCACATCTCCAGCTGACACAACACACACACACACCTCCCATAAACCTCAAAACACACTCTCTACTGTTCAAAAGTTTGGATGTAGTAATTAATATTAAGAAATTAATACTTTTATTCAGCAAGTATGCATTAAACTGACCAAAAGTGATAGTAAAGACATTTATGTTACAAAAGATTTCAAATAAACGCTGTTCTTTTAAACGTACTATTTATCAAAGAATCCTGAAAAAAAATATGCATCACCGTTTCCACAAAAATATTAAGCAGCACAGCTGATAGTAATGACAAATGTTTCTTGAGCACCAAATCAGCATATTAAAATGATTTCTGAAGGATCATGTGGCACTAAAGACGGGAGTAATGAGACTGAATATTCAGCTTTTCCAACACAGCAATAAATCACATTTAAAAATATTTCACATCAAACTTTAAAGAATCTTTTTGACCCCAAACTTTTGAACAGTAGTGTATGGGAATATAGAGTGTAGAATTGTTTACAGTGGGGGGGAAAAACATAATAAAATATTTTGTTTTGAGCAAAAGCTACATTTTGGCCACAGGTTTTAGCATACTGGCAGCTAAGAGTTTTCAGAAATATAAATTAAATTGTGCAACGCTGTCTGTTGTGACTGTCTTCTATTTTTGGAGCTTAAGGAACAATTAACAAGTTCAGAAACAGTACAACACAAAATCTTAAGCATGCATCTGTGATATTTTTCACCACCAGAGGGCCTCTAATAGGACAGTGCAAACCCTCAAGAACCTGGACATAGCTGTGTCCTCCAATGGATTTGTTGAGAATATGTTTTAGACAAATCAATTCTACTTACTTCTTGATGTTCTATCAGGAATCAACATACACCATTACTACTGCAACACACATTCTCTAAAAAAACAAACGTAATGAAACGAGATCATCAAAATACCATGTTCAATGAGTAAGAAAGGTTAAAGGAGAACTGCGATCAGAGTAGAAAATGAAAAGACTGAGGGTAAAAGAGGTTTCAAGGCTAAGGTGGCATGTAGGTGCTTAAAGGACTGGTTGGCATATAACTCTTAAAGTAACTCCAGTTGGATAATGTAATGATAGGTAGTATACTGTACATGCAGTAGAAGTCCTCTGAGGCGCATGTCAAGGGTATATAGAGGCTCAGCGGGCACATAGAAGTGCAAGTGGCCAAAGGGGAAATGATCAGTGTAAGAGAAGAAAATCCCCTTTTCGAAAGTTTAAAGGCTGAGGTGGCATGTACTGTAGATGCTTAAAGTATCAGACTCCATGCAGTACAAGTCTGACATAAGAAACACGGGCGGTTTGACGGCCTCAGTGGAAACTGGGCAAGACATCCTTGTGTTTTAAAAAAAGGTCACAAATGGTTTGAGGATGAACAGGGCTGGGGTCTAATTATCGAGCAGAAAAAGCACCAAGAACACATATGAAAGATTCACAGTGGGATTCAAGTTTTTGGAAAAGTAGCTTTTACACTTTTTTTTATTTTTAGTCTTGATATGCTATCTATTTTTTTTTTCTTGCCTTGAATCTGTTTTTTGTCTTACTCTGTTTTCTTTCTTTTTTTTTCTTCTGTTGTACAATAGTGTATTTTTTATTTATTTCTATTATTTTAGAATGCTCAGTTAATCTTGAGCTCCACATGAACATATACATGGAGGATTGTGGGGCCATTTTTCTTGGGGTTCTTTCTGTAACATACCATTTTGAGGGGTCTGATTTGTTCAGTTGTTCAGGAGGTCTTCAGATTTCTTGTTAGAGCCTATACACGGTTGGGTCTGTGTGCGAGTTAGCGGCCAACGCTGATGTTGCAGGTCTTGCAGCTGGGGTCTTTCTTGGCGTTGATGGTTGACAAGCTCATCAACTGGTGGCCGCTGATCTGAGAGACAGTCCCCTGTGCCAGCGGCACCGGCTCAGTATAAATCAACTCCAGAATCACATCCTGCGCATGCTGAAACACCACCCGCCCATCCTCCCCGCACACACGTGTCAGAAAGCGGTTGTTCGTCACATCCAGCTCTGGAAGGCGTTCGCTGCAGTAGAGGTCTCCGCTCGAGCCCCGAGGAGCCAGGACAAGGATAACGTAATGGTAGGCGGTATACATGCAGTAGAAGTCCCCGAAGTAGAGGCGCGTGTCAGGGGGGAACAGAACCTCGGCGGGCACCTGGAAGCGGACGCGGCCGTACGGGGAATCCTGCGGGGGCTGACCGGTGTTAAACTCTGTGTTGCAGCTGAAGATGATACCCTCCAGTTTACCACTGAGAGGTGAACCGTGACTACCGCTGTTATCCTTTACTGAGGGCATCATTCGACCGCCAAGAACATCTCTGTGAGGGAAAGAGACATTTATCAATTTCTTTAATTACTTTTAATATTTTCATTACACCGTTTAAAGGTTTGGTACGTTTTTTAAAATGTTTTTGGTGTCTTGCTTAGCAAGGAAAAGCAGTAATATTGTGAAATGTAATTTACTGATTTGGTGCTCAAGAAACATTTTTAATGATCAATGTTCTGCTGCTTAATATTTTTGTGGTAACCGTGTTTTTCAGACTTTTTTGATGAATAAAAAAAGTTTAAAAGAACAGTATTTATTTGAAATAGAAATATTTTGTAACATTGAAAATGTCTTTACTGTCACTTTCGATCAACTTCTGACCCCAAAAATGTGAATGGTGTAAGTGAAAAAAAAAATGTGGTTCACAAAAACCTGAACATAAACCTTGCCAATTAATGAGGACATTATTCCACAAGAGGGAGCTGTTTGCTTCCTAACGACAAGCTGAATCTCAACAGCAAAGAAAGATTGTCATTCACTTCCTCCACCAGCATTACTTCGTCTCTTCCCCTCCCTCACTTATATCCTAAGCATTTTTACTGAGGTACTTTTAGTTTTTCCTGAATCACCTGCAGTGTTGGAAGTATTCCTCATGCTGATTCCGGTAAAAGACAGAGAACTTGAGCAACCTGCCAGCAATGACTTCAGCCTTCTGCAACAGTTGCGTCAAATGCACAGAGGAATAATCTAGAAAAATGAAGGGAAATGTTTTTATTTGTCATCAATTTTCACTAGTCTTTTCAATTTGATCAATATGATCTACCTAAAAAGCTGAGAAGTAGCTAGCATAACTAGCATAAGTAGCTAGCATTTTTTTTCTTATAGTAAGTTATTTTGGTGTTAGGTGTTCATTTAATTTTTATACTTTGTTTCGTTATTGTCAATATGTAGCATTTGAATTACCATTGTGTATTAAATGAGCTATAGTCATGTGAAAAAGAAAGGACACCCTTTTGAAATCTATGGTTTTAAGTATCATGACATAAAAGTCATCTGGTCTTTAGCAGGTCTTAAAATTAAATACAACCTCAGATGAACAACAACACAACATATTACAGTGTCACTATAAGTCTCTCATATTGTTCTGGAGGAATTTTTGCCCACTCTTCTTTACAAAGTTGCTTCAGTTCATTAAGGTTTGTGGGCAAAGAATTACCCTCTATCGGTTTGAGGTCTGGACTTTGACTGGGCCAGTGCAACACCTTTCTTTTTCAGCCATTCTGTTGTAGACAACATTTGCTGGTGTTCTTGGGATCTTTGTCCTGTTGATTGGCCCAATTTCGGCCAAGCTTTAGCTGTCAGACAGATTCTAGATTCAGACTCTAGCATACTTGGTATACAGAGGAGTTCATGGTCGACTCAAATACTGCCAGGTGCCCAGGTCCTGTGGCTGCAAAACAAGCCCAAATCATCAACCCTCCATCATCGTGATGACATGATGATGAGTATGAGGTGGTTGTGCTGATATGCTGGTTTTCACCAAACGTGATGCTGTGCATTATTGCCAAGCATCTCCACTTTGGTCTCATCTGTACAAAAGACATTGTTCCAGAAGTCTTGTTGTTTGTTCAGATGCAACTTTGCAAACCTAAGCTGTGCTGCCATGTTCTTTTTAGAGAGAAGAAGCTTTCTCCTGGCAACCCTTTTAAATCAAGCCATACTTGTTTAGTCTTTTTCTAATTGTACTGTCACTTTAACATTTAACATGCAAACTGAGGCCTGTAGAGTCTGAGGTGTAGGTCTTGTTTTTAATTTTTTATTTCTCTGAGCATTGCACGGTCTGACCTTGAGGTGAATTTGCTTGGACGTCCACTCCTGGGAAGATTGGCAACTGTCTTGAATGTTTTCCACTTGGGAATAATGTTTCTCACTGTAGAATGATGAACTTAAAATTGTTTGGAAATGAACGTATAACCCTTCCCAGATTGATGCCAGCAACAATTGCTTCTCTAAGATCATTGCTGATGTCTTTCCTTCTTGGTATTGTGTTAATACACACCTGAATGCTCCAGACCAGTAAACTGACAAAAATTCAGCTTTTCTATAGTTGGTCACACTTGCTGATGAAGACTTTTATTGTCAAAGACATTTAATTAGCAGCACCTGACTGCTACTTACCTTCTTAATTCCTATGGAAGCAGTAAGGGTGTACTTAGTTTGCCACATATGGCTTCCCCAACTTTGGCCTAGTAGTTTTTGTTAAATAAATAATGACACAGTGTAATATGTCATGTGTTGTTGTTCATCTGAGGTTGTATTCACCTAATTTTAAGACCTGCCAAGAACCAGATGATTTTTTTATTATGTCCTGATACAAAAAACTCCCCATAGAATTCAATAGGGTGTCCTTTCTTTTTCACATGACTCTATATAAACAAACTAGCCTTGTATTACAGTAGGTTGTCTTTTATATGTAAGTGTGTGCTTGGCTGATTAACCTGCTGTACAAAACTCGACAATGTCACTCCATTCTGATACGGCATAGTCTCCGTCGGTCTGTTTGGAAGCTGTTTGCACGGCAACAGTGTATTCTGTCCGTGGACTCAGGAACCAATGGCCTCGCACTGTCATGGGCAATGGGACTGCCTTAGCAACAAGCTTTGTAGGCACATCCTAAAGACAGAGAGCAAGAGTCAACAAGAAAATAAATTAATATTTAGTAGTATTTAGTTAGTTTTATATTTTTTTAGTTATGATTGAACAACAGCGCAAATTGATGATAAAACCCTCTCATGAATAAAGCAAGTAAAGCCATGTATTATTAAAAACTAAAAAAACTTTAAAACTCCAGGCAATACTCAAACTAGGCTCTGTTGAGAAATGTCAATGAATGTAAATAATTTGTGTTGTGAACTGAATCACTGAGTACCTTGTGTTTGAATTTGTTAGAGTTCTTGTTCTCCTTCTTGTTAAGGTCAATGAAGTAATGTGTGATCTTCTCTTTGGTGTGGGGATCCATATCCCAGCAGATCTTGAAGGAGTCACAGGTGATGTTACTAATCTTGATGTTGCGAGCAACAGGTAACTCCTCCATTCCTACCACCCCAGTGTCTTCAGCTTTACCTGACAGAAAGAAAGGATATGGTCTGAAATCAAAGTGTTTCTCTATAAATACTGTTACACATGACTACCCTCCAACCCATACAGTATACACGATCACACACACCGCTGTGTTGCATTGGCATGGCTACAGTGTGGGTGCTGTCTTATCTCAGAGATGCATGTGGCGTGCGCACACACACACACACACACACACACACACACACACACACACACACACACACACACACACACACACACACACACACACACACACACACACACACACACACACACACACACACAAAACAAAGCACAGTGAACATTGATAAAGCTTCTCTGTACAATAAGCACCCACAGTTCATTGTTAACTTAACACTGAGCCCTTTCTCTTCTAAACTGATTTCATTACTACTGCTGACATATTCCTGTGGAAAGAAATTACTCTTATATAAACTTAAAGAGTATTATCATTATGACCACATAAGTCTTCTGTTTTATTTACCACAGCACAATCATTTATGAAAGCCTGTTTCTGTCTTGGTAGAAATGGTAATTGTGAGATAAAATCTAAAATAAGAAATTCAAAGTGTGAGAAATAGTCACATTGTAAGATATATATTTGCCATTACGAAAAATTATTCAAAATAAGCAATAAAGCCAGAATTTTGAGAAATAAAGCCAAGATTTGGAGTTATAAAGTCACTTTGTGAGATAAAAAGACATTTGTGAGATAAGTTGCAATTAAAGAAAATAAAGTCACAATTATAAAAATCTCAAAGCGCTTTACAAGAAAAATAATACAAAATACAGAGTGAAATCAAGCCATCAAATACATGTTCAGAATAATAACAATATAATCACATAATAAATGAGCCTAATAAATACCCTAATAAATAAGTTTAAGAGAAGATAAAGACACTAAAGGATTCTGAATGTCTAATCTCAGAGGGAAGAGAGTTCCATAATAGATTTGGAGCAAAAAAAAGAAAAGTCATCCATAGAAGTTTTGTTAAAGTTGCACAATAAAGCAAAAGAAAGAAAGGGTCTTCCAAGAAGACAAATGCACAAATAAAACAGTGAAAAGTCTTGAAAATACTGGTACTCACAACATTCATCTCAATGATATGTTCCTGCACTAACACTAGCCCCTCCAAACACAAACAACACATGTGTGTTCATCAGACATCTTCTCACTACAGAATCTGCTTTCCTTCACGCTTTAAGAAACTGGTTAATAATCAGCATAAACATACTAAAATACTCTAGTGTTAATATAATCTTTTTGAAGCTTTAGTAAAACATTGGTTAAAATAACAAAAAAATAATTGTACTTTGTAGGTAAGGTACAAATAGGTACAAACCTAAAAACAAGTATAAGAACAGCAGAATACATCTCTCTACTAAAGTGCCAGCTTCAAAACACACCCACAGGTCTTTCGACATGCTTTAACAAAGACTGCAGTTTCCATGGAAACATATCAAGGCCATTAATCAATGTATCATAATTTAAAGAGGAAGATGGGCAGAAGCTTTACATACACACAGTGATCAGCACTCAAGTTGTAAGATCGTAAACAAAAGTCAGATCAGGGAAAGAGACTACCGTGCAGAAGTGTATATATACAGACAACAAAGTGAAACTCCAAAACATGTTGAGTCCAGGCAGAACCTTCTGAATCATGAGAGGGTTAGGGGGTTAGAGGAGCATCTGGTACTATATCTGACTCTAATAAGGGCTAAAAGCCTCCTCTGGTACCATAGTCTATTTAAAGCCATCCACACACAAAATAACCTTGAGTACTAAAACATTAGAAATATCATATAAATCTAAGTATCACCAAACAACATAAATATCTCCTTCACAAACACCGAAATACCCAAGAATATCCATCAGGAGAGCAGCTTGTGTGAGCAGCTTACCAGAAAACTGCAGTATTACATAAAACAGAAATGTCCTAACTGTACAGACTGCAAAATCTAACTTAGGAAAAACCACACACTCACAATACTGAAACTAGTGAGGTCTTAAAGGGATAGTTCACCCAAAAATGAATGTCTTTATCCCGTTCCAAACCTGTAAGACCTACGTTGATCTTCAGAACAAAAATTAAGATATTTTTGATGAAATCCAAGAGCTTTCTGACCCCCCATAGACCACTTTCAAGGCCCAGAAAGGTAGTAAGACATCGATAAAATAGTCCATGATCTGAGTGGTTTAACTTTAATGTTATGAAGCGGCAAGAATAATTTTTGTGCGCAAAAAACAAAACAAAAACCGTATCTTCCGTGTCACGTGAGCACCACGATGCGTGTGTGTAGCCAAAACTGAGCCGGCGTTCGGACGTACAACCCGGAAGCGCTGTACTGTGTTTACGTGAACAGAATCTATGGGGGGTCAGAAAGCTCTCGGATTTCATCAAAAATATCTTAATTTGTGTTTCGAAGATGAACAAAGGTCTTACGGGTTTTAAACAATAGGGTGAGTAATTAATGACACAATTTTCATTTTTGGGTAAACTAACCCTTTAAGGTGGGCAAACAGCACTGCAACATGTGACCACAAAAGGGTAGTGGTCCTTGTGAATGAAAACAAGGCTTGTCTCCTGTATGAGCTGCAATGCAGAGCGAGATCACATGATCATGTACTGTGGCAGAATGCTAGCTTATCAGGGTTTAGAGTTTGTTGAATGAACTCTGGACCCATTCCAAAATGCACATTGAACTGCATATTAATACACACAAACATTAATACACACATTTGTCAATTGCAGTACAACAAGCTTTAGTTTATACATATAGGACTGGGTAGATTAGATGGTAAGCAAACAATCAGTTCACATAATCGACGTGTTGGATGTAGGACAAATGGGCAGGAATAAAGATCTGAGTGATCTTGACAAGGGCCAAATGGTAATGGCAAGGCAACTGGGTCAGAGGATCTCTGAAACGGCAATGCTTGTGGGTTGCTCCCGGTTAGTGGTGAGAATTTACTAATAGTGGCATGAGGAGGGACAAACCACAAACCAGCGACAGGGTATTGGCCGCCCAAGGCTCGTTGAACAATGTTGTTCCCTGGTGAAAGCAGCCTCATTCAGCAGGATAATGCACCCTGTCAAACTGCACACATTGTTCAGGAATGCTTTGAGGAACACGTTGAAGAGTTCAAGGTGTTGTTCTGGCCTTCAAATTCCCCAGATCTCAATCCAATTGAGTATCTGTGGGATGTGCTGGACCAACATGTTCAATCCACAGCGGTCAGCAAGTTCGATCCATATATCCTATTAACAATGTTCTTGCTACCATCATTTTTAATAATAATAATATTAAAAATAAATAATAAATGCAATGAAAATACATTTAGTCAATCATTTGTCAAATTATCAATTTTATATTAAATTTATATCATATTTTTTCTATATGCAATACACAGATGTAAATTAATATTTTTTAATATTTTTTCTGACCTATTTTCTATTAGGTTAATAAAGTCTAACTTTTAACACGTTTTATGGTACCTACTGCAAGAATGACAGAACCTCCCGCCTAACTAATATGAACTAGCCTAGTTACTGATTATTAAAAACACTTATCTACACAAAATAACTGTAAATTTAACCTGAAAGGATAATATTATTATTATTATTATATACAAAGCAAACCATTCCAACAATTCATGCAAAAGCCTGGTGTTCAACGATTAAGGATGGTGTAAGTAAGCTATTTTATTGATCTAGAGTAAAAACAAAAGTTCCAAATATGTGTGGGAAAATCTGCACGGATCATAATCTGTTTCTCTCCGCCAGCAATAAAGACAACACATTTACTTTGCAATTAACTTTTGCTGAGATGAGCCTCAGAGCGCCGAGGTAGTGTAGGCTGCTGTTTTCCAGTTTATGAGCCCGCAGCTTCTCTAGGGTAGGGAAAATGAACTCAAGCAACATATCATAATTACAGCACTTAATCATACAGAATGAATTCTTTGCATTTGATTAGAGATGATTTCACAAGCAGTCCCTCTATTTATTAAGCTTGTATGTCTGTAATTCCAAATCAATTAAACACAAGTGTCTTTCCTTAGCTGGGGCAGGGTGATGTTTCCTTTCCTTTTAAAGCGTTTTGTTCAGAGAGTTTAATGTTTGTTAATCCTCTCTTAATTTCACTCATTGCATTCATCATAGCCTAGGCCTCATTTTGCAAATACAATGCATCATGTTTACTCATTTCCATTGCTCAAGAGCACAATGGTAAAAAACAAAATTAAAGTTCACCAGTCACCTCTAACTGGGATCAAATCTACAACCGTTTCATAACAAATCCAGATCCAATTCATCAGTAGATTGGCTCACTTTACCATCTTAATCTTTATGTAATTTCTCTAAATATTTTCATTCATGTGTTACAAGCTGCTATTAGGAATTCCCAAGGGTGTTCAAAGTCCTGCAAGGAACAGGTTCAGGTTTCTAGCTAATCTGATTGAGATATTTACACCAAGCACTCAGCTGATGGGTTAGCATTAGCATTAGCCAGCACTAGCAGTTTCAAACATCATCTGAATGCATGCGTCAGCTAAAATCTTCTTTTAGCATAATTTTCAATTTTCCAAAACATTTGTCTTGTAAACATTTTAAATAGTGATGTTTAAGATCAGATGCAGCTGAGTTTGGTTAGGACATCTGTCTGGCTGATGTTTAAAGGGAATGTTTGCCTTCATGTCTGAGAAACGCATGTTAACTAATTATAGAGTTCAGTTAGTTCCTCAAAAGTTAGAACCTTTATGCACTCCCTCGGTTTGTTGCAATTAAAATGAAACAAGCGCTGATGTATGTGGTAAATCAAAGAGATAAGAGGCACTGTGCTGCCAGCACAGCACTCCATTCAGGCTAATTAATGCTGATTCAAATACATTCATGCAGGGAAGATACAAACTGTGCCTCCCTCTCAAAAACCTGGTGAGTCATTGTGCTACCCTTGGCTTAGAAAAAATCTGCATTCTTCTGAAGGCTGCCAAATTTTGCATCTGCAGGTTGTTGCCTAGTCATTCTTAAAGATGATTAACGTATTTTGGCATTGTCAAACACACTCTCACAATTGAAACACTGATGATTGTAATGCTTATGAAAAGACAAAGGTGCTTCCTTCAGTTAAAATGGATTTACATTTATAAACCTGCAATTCCACACAACCAAAATGAGATGGAGACATACAGGCAGGGATCAGTTGAAAGGCAAATATTGTATCCTCATGTAAGCCTTTACATCAAGCATCTATACCTTTAAGAGCCACAGCCGGTTCCTCCCAATGTGTGTCTTGCTTAGTGTGTGTGTGTATGTGTATGTGTGTGTGTGTGTGTGTGTGCAAGCACCTTCTGCCATTAAGTCTAAAACCATTAAGTCGAGTTCATGTGTTATTTGGGTATGAATGTACAAGACTGAAAAAAATACACTGCTAAAACCCCTCACCCCCTGCCACATCAGCATTTTTAAATGGTTTAGGGATATGATATTTACATATATATTTTTATGATTTTTATTATTTTCTCTACATGTTTACAATACCTGTTTCTTGGTTTCATCTTGACTGTCTGATAGTAAAACGAGATTAAAAGGGAAAAGGTAGCTGACTGTAAGAGGGTAGTGTCCATGGTGCTGAAATGAAACCCTCTCACAGACAGCAGAGATTTCACTCTGAGATACCACAGCCAGCACACACAAAGCCAGCCTGCCATGTCTCACTATTCCGCTTTTAATGGATGTAACAGGATTTTCTACATCAATGTATAATCCTGTATTACTATAATGCTTTAAACGCTCAATACATGACACACACACACACACACAAAAGCACGTCCCTTTAAAAAGATTTGTTATCGGGGGAAATTGGCGTAGATAAAACTGTCAAGTTCACAGTCACTCCCTGTGTGTTCCAGCGGTTTCTTCTTACCGTCTCTTTCGCACAGCTGGAGCGACTCCAGGCTCACGTTCTTGATCATTCCCTCACGCGGGCTGAGCGGGCTCGCGACCCCGTGTGCCAAACTCGCCGCCTCCATGTCTGCAGAGGCGTGTGGATATCTGTGGAAATATTCGTTATCTTTGGCTCGAAAACCAAACAGGGTGAGTCTGTTGATATCGCCTTGATTCCTCTCGTTTCTTTTCTCTGGTGTTGAGGTGGAAAACGCGTCAGCGGGTCGTCACCACTGGACATAGATACAAGGACAGAAGCATACGCTATTTCCTTCTAGTGACTCGATAAAATTAACTTAGTTCTCATCATCTCGATAAATAGAAATACATCTAAGTTCTCTCGATCTGACGAAAGCCACAAGTGTTTTCGGAATACAGGAATAATGTGTGGAATAACGGATGTAACGTTACGCGAATGAACGGAGTGACGGCGCATTCAATGTAGGGTTATGTAACTAGATTATAGTCTACACTACCGTTATTTCACAATTTCAGCACACTCTCTATCTATACCCGCTACACATTTGCTCCCGCCTCTGAGCGAAAAGACTCCTTATTCCTCCATCCATCTCACTGACGTCACTTCAAGCGCTCGAGCTCATGTCCTTATTTGGTACCGAATCGGCCCCTGCATGAACAGGGTGGGGATATCGATTCATCCCAGTGACTCGAATCATTTGAATCCGTTTACCAAAAAGATTCATTCCGATTCCTCAACTGGTTCGTCCCATGGTTCGTCCAATATCTTAGATATATATTTACGACAGTAAAAAAACTCAGACGTCAAAACTTTAAGACAGACGTGTTACTAATTTATATATATTAATTTATATAAATAAATTATATATAGGCTATAATGATAAATAAATAAATAAAATAAACACCACGAATATTCTCGACCGATATTAGTTTATTTATCGAAATTGTGGCGTGTTGTAATAAGGGAATCGAAATAACCGAGTCATTCTGAAACTAGCCTCACACTTTATACAGATGAATGATTCACACGCGATAAAAATTAGTCGGATAATTTAATATTAATGTTAATAAATAAATACGTTGCATAAGTCCTGTCCTGTAGGCAATACATTAAGTTTAAGATTAGTCTTTTGAAAGGAATCAGATTTAGATACAAAAAGGAACAAAAAGTAACCTGTTAATAAATTAAGTTTTTTCCTCCAAACTTTTTAGCAAATGGACCTCTCTTGAAGGACATTCAAACAAGTGCAGTGGGCCTTTGAAGCAAATGGCGCCCTCTGCTGTGTACACTACAAATAAAAATATCTTGACCAAAAAGCTGTCAATTAACAGGATTACATGAATGCACACTCGTGTTTGCTACCATTTATTTTGTGTTTAATTAGGAGGCTGTATGTGTTTCTATTCTACACAAAAAATCTACTCCAACACAATATAGCAGAGCTGTTTTCCCCTTTCATGCATCAGTTCTTCTTTCTATCTGGCTCAGGGTGGTTGATGTCTTTAAATTAGCTAGTTTTAAAATAGTAAAGCCTGGAGGTTCAAAGCTTTGTTGCTTGTTAATTACGCACCGTTTTATTGTCGCGTTGCACTCTACATCATGCTGACAGCTTCACCCTCCCTGGTCTCTCTCTCTCGCTCTCTTACTCACACAGGGTTCCTGCAGGTTTTCCTATTTACAGGCAGATGTACATTAATATGCAAAAACACAGCATAAAATAAACATAATTACCCATCCCTTTGCTCATACTTTCAAAAGAGAAGTGGCTGTCTTGTGTCCTTTGTAATGTGTGATTTTTATTTTATTTTTAAGTGCCACTGACTGTTATTGTCATCAACACTAAATGTGTTCTTATGTTCTCAACTTGGCCAGTTACTCTCATTTCATTTGCATTCAACAGACAATAGCTACACATTTATATAACTCTCTATATATTTTTTGAAAGAAATTGTATAGAGCTTTACCTATTGAACTATAGATTTATAATAAAATATAAAGCAAACTTGATTTGGCTTGCAAACATTTTTATTTTCTAGAACAAAACCACAAAGAACATTTCAAAAAAAGTTTTTTTCGTTCTTTCGCTTTTGTTTCTAAATCCTTTTTTCCTGTTACTTTCAGAGAGAAATACTCTGGCAACACTTTAGGAGACACTGATTTGGATTTATAGAACATTCGTATAAGGCACAAACATGAACATGGTTCCCTTTGTCAAAGACTTAAACAAAATAAAATAAAAAAAGTCCTCCTATTATGCTCCACTCCAGGAGGAAAGTAGCACAACCAAATAAACAGAACAACACAGTTGTTCTCTCAGAAAAAATAATAATAATAATACAAAAAATGTAATGACACTGTTAAAACAGTGAAGTTGTTTCAGGTGACAAGTGGAAAATAACTGAATGAACATGATTTGTCAGAAGCAAGAAATAAAAACAAATCACAAACCCTGCTCAGTAACCATATGGTTCCACTATGGTATACATTTAATCTATACAAGTCCATATTTTGCATATGAATCTTATGAGATTTTCACTTTGGATCTACAATCAAGCAATTAATAATATAACTGAGCAATAATACAAGAGTACCACAAGTGGTTTGTGCAATATTTTAGAGACTGTCATTATTTTCCTTCCATAAAACAAAAACTAAAGCATATAAAATAGATTAGCATGGTTTCTTCTTCTTAAGTATTTAACAACAGATGATTCCAAAAAGCTCTTTCTATGCGCTATACATTCGTCTTTGTAGGTTGTACCGTAAATGTACTACAGACCTCATATAAACGTAAACAAAGAACAAAAAAAATTGGTTAACATCTGGCTGAAAAATAACAAAACAAAAACTTTGACAAAAAAAAAGAAGTAATATTTGGTCAAGGATTTAAATAACTAAATTTACCAACAGTAACCCTTAAGTTTTATTTATGGCTTTGAGCTAAAGGACAAGCACACACACGCACGCACACACACAAACCTGACAAAACACTTGCCAGATACACATGTTTTGCACATACAAAGGAAACTGATTCCATTATACATCCAAACAACTTGACAAGTACCTAATGCAGCTTAAATTTGATGTTTGTGCAACAAGTACATGCAAATAATGATTAAACAGATATTCCAAAACAAATCACTGGAATTTTATGGCATTTTGCTTTTCTACAGAAAACCAGTGACTTCATTTACACCAAAATAATGACTGACATCTGTTTGAGATGACTATAAGGGGGTTCGCATTAATCAGACTACAGACTAAACAATAAACAGTCAAAATAAAAAAAGTAAACTGATAATGCCTTTTAAAAAGATTAACATAAAATATGAAAACATAAAAGAAACTATAAAATAAAATGTATTAAAATACAACAATACCACAATGACCAATGTATAATTAAACACTGAACATGAATATAACAGTCTGGTAAACAACATAAGCATCAACTGGTTGTGTGTGATCTGGAATTACCTGCTAAATAAGTGCACGTGTTTGGCTTTGACACTGGACAGTCCGACGTTACAAAAGACAGACGTTGCATACAACCTACCGGCAAAAACAGCAGAGTTTACAGATTAAAGTGCTAGACACCAATACCGAAGCGCTCTTGCTGACAGCATGGTTAGTTTTAAACTCTGTGCTCTGCCTGTTCTCCCAGAGTAAATGCAAGACCGTATTAGTGGAACATTCTCTTAAAAATATTGAATAAATTCCCTTCATATATTTTTAGGCACAGACAAAAATCAACCTCAATAACATCCCAACACTTTTTTTTTTTAAGATCTGCAAGAATCTGCATCACTTTTTGGCTTTCTATAATCAACCAGAGTCCAGTATGAAGTGGTTTGTGGTCCAGAATCCTGAAGGTAAGAGATCACCAGCGACCACTGACACTTGCCATGTCTGAGTGGAATTGGCGGGACAGACGACCGCTGGCCCCGCCCTCTAAGAAGGAGGAGCGAATGTTGGGCATGTCAAAAAGCTTCCTCCTGCTCTTATTCAGCTCTGAGGAGACATTCAAATATGATCAGTAATCCATCAAGTAAACACAAACAAAACACACGAGGTAGCTACACTAGGACAGTCACTAACACACATTATACCAAGAAGTTAATGATTTACTTTATTTTTTTAAGGGGACCTAAGATAATATAGGTAATATAAGTCTCAGGTGTCCCCAGAATGTGTCTGTGAAGTTTCATTACACCATGCTGAAAATCCCCAATATTAAAGTGAAAGCAGTGTAATATACAGTACCTACAGCTATATGCTGTTAATATGAATCAAACAACAAAAGAAACTCACTGCTCTTGATTTAATTCACTTTAGTAGCTTTAATAAGAATACATTTCTTTCTTGAATGCTGCTGTTAAATGCTCTGGCGAGGAGATAAACTTGGCAGACTGTGTACAGCTTACTCAGGACGGGGTCTATGCTAATAGGGCCTAAGCATTTGTGATGTCATAAAAGCTACAATCTGCAAACGGCTTGTTCTGTGACACTGCTTGTTTTTTTGGGGATTAAAAAAGAGGAGTGGGTGGATTTTTACTACTATAGGGTAGTTGTGTACACACTGCCGACACACATTTATGTTTAAACACCATGTAAAAGTGGATTTTGCATAATGATTATTAACCTATTATTAATAGGTCCCCTTTAAATGTTTATTTATTACTTTAAAATGCTGTCTAGGCAAGTAGCTAACTATATTTGGAGCAAAGATACTAAATGGGTTCCAATTCTATGACAGATTTTTTTCTTGGTCAACAATTAAGAGACAGCAAATATGACAACATCCATATGTACATACAACATAAATCACACACACACACACACACACACACACACACACACACACACACACACACACACACACACACACACACACACACACACACACACACACACACACACACACACACACACACACACACACACACACACACACACACACACACACACACACACACAAAAAGAAATGTCCCCTTTTCAGGATACTGTATTTTAAAGATAATTTTGTATAATCCAAATAATGCCATAGTCCTGCTGCAGGGAGGCAAGACGGCAGATAAACTGCAATGTCCGTAATGTAAGACGCCTAACACCATTTCCTAATCAGACTGAAAGCAACAATGGATAATTCACCTCAGATCCTGAAAATAAAATAAAATAAATAAGAATGTTCAAACTGTGACCTCAATGTGAACAGACACGTTTTTGTTTCGGTCACACAGCATGTATTTTTAATAAATTAATTAATAAAATTGTGTAATATTTATGTATTTATCCTCTGCGCTTGCAGAGAGAGCCCGCCCACACAGTCTTCTGATTGGCTGTGGCCCCCAGACATGTTTGAGAAGTTACAAGTGGAAGAGTGGAGTAACATGTCTCCTTAAGAACTGGCAAATCTGGCTCAGTCCATGAGGATGAGATGCTCTGTAGAACTTAAAGCAGATGGTGACCACACCAGATACTAACTGCTGCTTTTATTGACCCCAGCTCTGTTCAAGGACCAATTATTCAATTTCTGATCATGTTTATGTCTCAGTTGTTGATCTGTTTATGTTCATAATTTACACATTTTAAGAAATTTACTGGAAATAAAAGCAGTGGAAAGTGAGACGACATTTCATTTTTTTTAATTTATTTAAAAATTCAAAAAAAATATTTTGAGTTTATTTATAATACAAACAGAACACACGATATGTTATGTGAATATTCATTCAGCAAATAAATAAAATTAAAATATTTTTGATCAGGTTATTGTGGTAAACAAGACTGTTGTGTCATCCTATTCTTTCCACATCCTTTTATTTTGGTTTATCTTTTCCCCCCTTTTGATCTGTAGCTTAGACACAAACACAAAGTTAACTGACCTGAGATCGCCAGTATCATTTTCCTGCGAGCACCAAATGTTGTGATTCCCAGTTCCTTCAGGTCTGGATCCGTTAATGTAGCAAATGTTTGCAGATCAATCTATCAGACAACAACACAGAGACATACACGTATAAATGTGCATTTACAAAAGGCAGAGACTACATCCACTAATGTTCATTATGTTTGCACGTGCAAGGAGAACTTTTATTTCCAATTAGATTAAAAATGATTAATTGAAGAAGTAAAGACAAATAATCAAGGCAACTTTTCTACATAGTTTCACTAAATAAACACAAAGTATAATCTAAATTTAAATATATGTTTTTACTAAAACATATTAATATAGTTTGAGTAATGATGCAAACACAATTTTTTATTTTATTTTTTTGCATTGCAAACATTGGCATTTCCTTTTGTACATGCAAATCTAAAATGACCTCCTGCTGTTGGAAGATGTCTGTATATTTTCCGAGACCAAGTGTGCTGAAGAGCTCTGGGAGATCTGTTCCTTTGAGAGAGGAGCTGAGAGAGCAGCCATTACTGCCAGACATAGAGATACTGTCCATATAATTACTGCTGCTGAGATACTGCTCACCTACTGACCCAAACACACAGATAAAGAGAAAGACAGAACAAGTGAGTAGGCAGTAAAGTTTAGAGGTTTAAAGTTTAATGAATACAAAATCTATAGTCTTACAAGATTTGTTCTTGATTCTCTTTGTGCTGCTGATAGCAGGGGAAAATTCAGAATTTCCTGGCAGGACGTTCCCATTGACATTAACATTCCCATTCAAATCCCCCCAATTATCGGATTTGGCGTCATTCCCCAAACCCTCCTGGCTCTCAGACAGTGACACAGAGAGATGAGGGTCCTAGAAAACACAAAAAAGCAACTTTGAAAATAAATATTATTTCAAATAAATTATGAAGAGTTCATTATCAAAAACTTTTAGATGTAGCTTCATATATAAGCTGAACTGAATTGCGGCTGCATGTGACTGTGCACCGGTGAGTTTGTACCTCATATGTTGTGGTCATGCTGGGTTTATATGGCACATGGTGTGCCCTGCGCAGCTCTTTCATGCCCTCAGCTGGCATTGATTTAGAGAAGCCCAATCCACTCCAGGTATCTGTGGGTGTTCGAACCTCTGTCACAACAGGCTTCTTCAGCATGGCTATACAAAACAACACAACTGTTTATCAACAACCTAACCAGTGATCTGATATTCAGATGTTATTTATGTATTTTCACATTTAGATATTAAATTAAGAGATCAAGTCTTTGCTCACCTTTAGTGGCCAGTAACTTCTTTTTCTCATAGTCATAAGCCTGAAAAACATTCAAACACAAGGACCGTGTGAATATTTTTAGTTTGTGTGTGTGTGTGTGTGTGTGTGTGTGTGTGTGTGCACGTGTGTGTGTGCGTGTGTATATAAACCTGCATATGTGGTCCAAGTCGTCTTTCTGCAGCTCTCTCACTTCCTGGTGCCCTTTTATCAGCCACTGGATTCTCACAATCAGAATCGCCCAACACACACTCAACACTGCACATGCAAACAAAATTTATGCTTCACTATATATCTGCAGTTGTATAAACACAGAATTGTCATTATAATGCAAGGTCGTTTTATGACTGAACATACTGGAGAAGTGAGTTCTTGGTTCTCTGCAGAAGTTCCATCGTATGCCGTTTCCCTGACGACACCGAGGCCAGCATCTGCTTCAGCTCACTCCCATTGGCTGAGTGGGACGGACTTCTGGGCATGCCCACTTCAACAAACGTATCTGAGCCTGATATAAACATACAGTACATACACACACAAGTAAAATTATAATGTAAAGGAAAAAACAAAGTGAATATTATAATGAATCAATACTGTACACAGTGAACCAAGGTTCCCAAAAATGCTAGACAGACAGACAGACACATAGATAGACACACACACACAGATAGATAGACACATAGATGGATGGATGTACAGACGGACGGACAGATAGAAAGATAGACACACACACACACAGATAGATAGATAGATAGATAGATAGATAGATAGATAGATAGATAGATAGATGACAGACATAGACAGGCTGACAGACAGATACTGTAGATAGATAGATACACGTAGACACAGACACATAGATAGACAGACAGACAGACAGACACACAGATAGACACAGACAGATAGATGATTGTGTTCTGTACCTTCATCTGTAGATTTATTGGAAATTGATTCTGATTGGGTGTGTCCAATGACTTCCTGGGCCGTGTCACAGTGGGCAGGATTCAGAGATACAGAGGAGATTCGGCTATACACAGAATTTGCGAGCTGCAACATAGAGCATCCAGCAAAAACATACACAGGACCCATAGTGAGTTTAAAACAAAACAGATACGCACACAGTAACTTTAATAAAGAGAAGTTCCTCACATGTCCGTTGAGATGTTCTGCACTGGCTGGTTTGTGTATTGGTGCGAGTCCAGGTGGAGGGGATGGTGTGTGAGCATGTGCTTGACTCTGGACCCCAGAGAGCAGAAGACCACTGAGAGTCGTCTGAGACACTGACTGCAACATCAGGTCTGTGGAAAACCCTGAGCAAGGGACAGTGAGAGAGGGTTATATAATAATCATAAATAATATATGAGGTTTACAAGAGCCCGCACTAACCTGATGTGTTAGTTGTTGAACTAAGTGCACTGGCCCATAGTGAAGCAGTGTGACCCGGAGCATGTGAATGTGTGTGAGCAGATGTGTGTGAGTGGGTGTGAGCAGATGTATGAATGTGTTGCGTGTTGTTCACTGCTCCTTTCTGAATGCTCAACACAGAGCCGTGTCCATTAAGAACACAGTTTGGGGAACCATTAGAAATGGGGCTGACAGACCTTAGAATACCAGCTGAGGAAATAGAGACAGAAGAAAGAGTGAAACGTAAATATCAAAAGTATTGGCAATCAGAATTTTTTTTTGCATAACGTGTATACGTTTACATTTCAACTGAGGAACAGCACAAGCTATTTCAGGAGACAACAAGAGATCATTAGCATTCTAGTTGGACCTGCCTGAAAAACAGCTTTTTAGCATGATTTAGCTAAATAATCTAAATTTACAATACCATTGTTATCAGATTTTATAAACAATCTTCAACATGTTGCTAAGCTAATAATTTGATACTCTAATGAGCACAAAAAAAAACAAATGTTGGGTGAAATAGTACATTTTAAATTATAAAACAAACACATAAATATATTCTTTACTTATTATAACAAAAATAATTATATTCTTTAAAAAAAACAATATAATTTTATTGTATTATTTTCAACAACACATTTGAATTGTTTAATCTTTGATTATTTTAGTTGTAATATATATATTCTGGCATAGTCTTATCCCTAAATTACACATGTGATGCTGCCTTGATTTGGTCAAAAAGAGATATCTTACAAGACAACATAATTTAACCAACCATGTTATAAAAGTTATCTAGGTAGACAGCTTGCTAGGTTTTGAAACAAAGCTATCGTTACCAGCATGATTGTTAACTTTTAATTACTATTATCATACTGATCCTAAATGTAACTGTACTCTAAACATGCACAACCAAGTCTGAGTCTTGAGAACAACAGAGGGGACTGTTTTAAGTCGTACAAATAGTGTGCGAGTGAATGTGGAACACAGGCAAACAAACACACACATACACACACAGCTGTAGCTAATTATGGAGCTGTTTGGCAGCGTAAGTTGTAATCTGCAAACTTCAGACAGTAGTAATTATAGTGACAGCAGAGCTAAAGCAGGACTGTGTATGTTGTATTAATACAAACAGGCCTTGCTTAGAATACACATTCAAGGAATTACTTTTAGATCATAAATGTACCTTACACTGTGGTTAAGTCATATATATATATATATATATATATATATATATATATATATATATATATATATATATATATATATATATATATATATATATATATATATATATAAACACACACACACTCTAACTACATTACCCAGAGTTCTAAGCCTCAGTTCAGCTGAAGCTAGCGTGTCCAGTCCTATAGAGCCAATCAGGGGAGGGGAGGCTGGAGCATGTCCGTTAACAGTGACATGGTTGAAAGAAGAGGGCACACTGCTGGACTCCAGCCCCAACAGGATCTTGCGCACCTCATACATACTCCCAGCATTCCTTTCCACGCTCTTCACTATCACAGACTGTGGGGAAAACGTAGTCAGTGACAGAGGCTAAATGTACCCCATATACACAAAAGAGCTGGGCTTTTGTTACCTTGCTGGGTTGTTTCGGTTTGGGTTTAATACTGATGAAGACGTCTAGCTGCTCCATAAGTGTAGTGACGACCTGAGATGCCACCTCCATCTCCTCCTTAATGTCAAACAGCAGCACCAACGGCAGACAACCCTAAAATATACACGCATACAAACACGCATACAAATCAATGGCGAAAAATCACAACACTTTACCTTATGAACCTAAAACCAGCCTGGTTGTAATGAGTTTCCTTAAATTAATCTACTGGGTTAAATTCAACCTACATTTTTACAATTTATTTATTTATAATTATTATTTTACCACATATTTTTTAAATATTTGTTCAATATAAAAAAGCAAAAATCAAGGTTATGATGAGGCACTTACAATTGAAGTACTTTTTTGGAGGATTTAAAAGCAGAAGTGTGAAGCTTGTAAAATTATAACTTAAAAATCATTGCATTGATTTCTCTGTTAAAACTCGCATTTCATTTGAGCTGTAAACGTAATCGTGTCATTTTAAAGTTAATTTCAGGGCTTTAGGCATTATGTTGTCAAGGCAACAAAGTTGTAAAAGTGGATACAATTTACACAGAAATGTATCACAGTAAAATCATGTTTATATTCGTATTGTTCACATCTTGTGGCTGTACTATTAAACAGTGAGTATTTTAACGTTTGGTCTGGTATTGTTTTTAATAAAGTTTAACTTTTGAAACCGGACCTTTCCTTTAAGATGGATTAGCAGTGTTGCTATTGTTACATAAAACTACAACTAAAACCATTACAAATATTTTTTTTTGTTTACTGAAATGTGGATGAAATAAAATATAGATATTAAAACTTAAATTTAAAAGGGAATTAGAACTGATGTCTTGTCAACTCACTGAAAAAAATAAGGTTAATTTGAAGTACTAAAATGGCAAGAACTGAAATAAACATTAATTTCTGATTAGTCAACTAGTCTTTCAGGCAATCCACTGACTAATAAGTTTTGAAAATATGTAGTTTTGCACATGTCTTATAATTATACCTCAAAGATTAGATTATAGTTTGAAATGGCAGCGTGGCTAAATCTGCATTTCCTGTTATGAAAAGAAAAAAGAAAAAACAAGAGCAGAGAGGAATAAAATCTGGCAAGAGTTTTGAAATCCCTCTGGTCGGGCACGTTGCTAAAGCCTCGAAGTCTTCATCCAGCCCGACATGAGTCTCGTCATCTGTCAGTACTTACAGACTCTCATCCAAACATCTCTCTCAATGTCATCTCTTTCAACATAACATGTGTTCTGTTTCGCAGACTGGCCACAAATATGGAGGGAGATATTAAATTAAAGAGCATAAGACAGAATAGAAAAAAGATAGATAAACTGTTGCCATACCATTAGCTGCTGTCTAGCCGCACATACGCCATCAATGCTGCCCTGTATGTAGACAGCAGAGCGGCTAGTGTGCGCGTTGTGAGTGTTGAGCTCGGGGAAGTGAATATTGGCTCCAGTGCGCTGGGAAATGTGCTTGACGTTGGCTCCGTTGCGGCCCAAAAGGAAGTGGTGGTGCTGGGGCGCGATGTCCAGTTGTGTGCTGACCAGCACTGAGCCGGCCAAAGACCCAGCGAGGTGCTCCAATAACAAAGCCGTACCACGCTGAAACACACAAACATGTTAGCAGCACACACTAGATATAGATCTGCAGTAACACAAACAGGGATGACACACACACACATACACACACACTAATAAAACCGTCGCCCATCTCTTGTAATGTCTTATATTATGTGGTGAAGGCTGCTGTTTTCAGTTTAATTTCTGGCAGCTCTACTCGAAAACTAAATCTCTCCATTTCATGAAATGACCTAGTTTCATTCCTTCTCCTACTCAAGAGCTCGCTCATTTCATATCTGCTAATGAACGCCACTTCAGTAGGAGGTTTCGGGTCAACTATGTGCACTTTTAGGGGTTGACTTTCACTAATAAATTCAGATTTTACCATTTTATTTTTTGATATAGTAAGGTCATCATGTTCAAACTGTTTTTTACCATGCCTTTACCATTGATTTGAGTTCATTTGGAATGGTTTTGATACTATTGTTCAAATGTTTGGGATCACTAAGATAAAAAATAATAATAATAATAATAATAATACTTTAAGTCAGCAAGAATGCATTAAACTGATCAAACATTCTACATTGTTACAAAATTTTTTCATTCTTCAAAGAATCCTCAAAAAATATGCATCAGTTTTCACAAATATGTTAAGCAGCACAACTGTTTTCAACATTGATAATAATAATTATCAATTATACTTGTATAATTATACAATTAAAAAAATATGCCATCAACGGCAACAATAAATGTGTCTTTAGCATCAAATCGCCATATTAGAATGATTTCTGAAGGATCACGAAACACTGAAGACTGGAGTAATGTTGCTAAAAATTCTGCTTTGTTGTCACAGGAATAAATTATTTTTTAATATATATTCAATTAGAAAACAGTCATTTTAAATTGTAATAATATTCCACATTATTAGTGTTTTTACTGTATTTAAAAAAAAAAAAATCACAATATTGTTCAAAGGTTAGTATATGTATAAAGTTCATATTTTCACCCTTGTGTGTATATGTGTATATATATATATATATATATATATATATATATATATATATATATATATATATATATATATATATATATATATATATGTGTGTATACAATTAAGCAATTCATTATAATAAAATAGATGAAATAAAATGATAAAATAATAAAATCTCTTTCAATAGCAGCATTCATTTGTATGTCTATCACTTCATATCTCACCTTAACACCACTGGCATTGTTCTGGTTGCCACGGACGATGGCAGTGTTGCCATAGAGACGGGAGGGTGCTTTGAAGGAGATGGAGACATTGTAAGTGTGGGAGATATTCTGAACTACAGGAGAGCTACAGTCCACATGCTGCACCACCCCACTGCATTCAAACATCAGCATCAACGGCAACAGCTCCTACAGAGAGGATGGGGAAGAGTGATGCTTTGAGTAGAAAATAACAGGCGGGTTGAAGACAACACACAACATGAAGTTAGGACATTTTTAACCACTAGGGTGCAGCACATAAAGTCCCTAATCTATGATTGGCCTTTTAAACTGAGCCAGAAGGGGGCGTTAGAACAGAAAATTAGAAAGGAAAAACAGTGTATTTAGGGCTGTCCAGGTTAATGTGTTAAAAATCATTAATCAAATAGCTTAGCATATTTATGTAGTAATATATTAAAATGATTTTGAGAAAATATGGGCTTTAAGGCAAAATTCTCTGCAAAAATCCTGTTATAAGGACTTAAAAATACATTTTATTTAAAGTGCAAGGGTTTCTCTTCAGGTTTAAACATCTAATAGTGGGTAGAAAAAAAATATGTGTCAACTTAATTGTGAATATTTGCAAGTAAATATTTTACAGATTTTATTTTAAATTGTTTAGGATTAAGAGCAATCACAAACAAAAACCACTTATTTATTTTTGGAGACGTTGTTTTTATAATGTCATCCTTGCTACATTATAAATGGGCCTTCATGGGGTTCAGTGGCATCAAAAAGTTAATACCCCTGGCCTGCACATAGTGACAAGTGACCATGAAAGAAAAGAAGTCTCACCCGTATTTTAACTCGCGCTGCTTCAACACCAGTCAGCTGCCCCGCAATCGACACCTGACAGAAATAGAAGGGGACAAAGAGACGATTGTTCTTTTTTTTTTCATAATATGTGCAGCTGTTTATTCCTTTCTCTCATCCTGTAAGAATTTTTTTTACATAGGACGCAATGTCACATCCAGAAACCTGATTTATTACCAATCGAAACATTAAATAGGAGTATGTGTGTGGCAGTCTGCCAGTCTAAAAAACCTTAATTAAACGTCCTGCTGTTTTTTTTTCTTTCCATCATTTCATCCCGACGACCACACGTTTAATCAAGGCCTGTGAGAATTAATTCCCGGTCTGGAATGAGGTGATTCGGCCCAGTTCAGAGAGTCCATCTGGTTTGGCGCTGAAGTCGGTGTTTGTGCGTGCGTGCGCTTGTATACGCTACTAACATTCCAAACTGTCTGCACGCCTCGTCAGACCACTCAGCAGTCTATTTAAACCTGAGAGCCATCCAACAGCCAATCAGATCCATCTTACTCCAAACCGTTCTCATCCTCCGGCCAATACAAACTGCCTCGTGTCCCTCAGCCAATAAAATGATTCAGCTAGAGTTCAGCCACTGCTGGATAGTAAAAGTTGGCTGGATGGAAGAGATTTGCTGTGTGCTTGCTAAATTAGCACAAAGAACTAAACATATTCCCATAGGAGGGATAATTCACGCAAAAAACAAAAATTCCATCATTATGTATTCACCCTCAATTTAATATTTTTGTGAGTAAAAGACCAAAATGTCAGTAATTATTTGCTGGAAATCTTCCCTCTGCTGTAGTAGGTTTGAAACAACACAAGCACCAGTACACCACAGTGAACTTTTACTAAAATAAAAATGAAGATCCTGAAAATGGGTATGAAAAAAAAATTATGACTTGTTGCTGGTCTTGGTTGGGTTGGTGTGTGTGTGTGTGTGTGTGTGTGTGTGTGTGTGTGTGTGTGTGTGTGTGTGTGTGTGTGTACCTGGTTGCTCTTCTCCCCCTGGCTGTGCCTGTTGGAGTCTGGGAAGTGTATGTGACAGCCCGTCTCTTCCATAACTCGTTTGATGTTATTCCCTCCTTTCCCAATAACATGCGAGTGTTCTGTGTGTGATACGTCCATCTTCAGGGTCACACGATTACTCTGTGGGTGTCAAAGGTTGTAACACATCATACATGGAAACCTTTCATAGCTGAATTAAAATAATTTAACCCTGTTCATAACTCTTAGTAGACTGCATTCAGATACACTGACATTCAAAAGTTTTTCCAAAACATTTTAAAATGTTCAGTACATTTTTTATTTTTAAAGAAATAAATATTTGTATTCAGCCAGAAGTTGATCAACAGAGACAGAAAAGAAAGAACTTTCTATTCATTAACAAATCCTGAAAAAAAGGAATCACACAAACATATTAAGCAGCACAACTGTTTTCATCATTGATGATGATAAGAAATGTTTTTGAGCACCAAACCAGCATATTGGAATGAGTTCTGAAGGATCATGTGACACTGAAGACTGGAGTAATGATGCTGAAAATTCAGCTTTGCCATCACAGGAATAAACAACATTTTAAAATAATTTATATAGAAAAATGTTATTTTAAATTGTAACATTACTGTATCTTCTGATTGGTGTAACATTCCATAGCAGTTTTTCTACATATTTTGCCAGATTTTTATTCTTAAAACAAGAAATATTTATGCTGAAAACAAGAAAAAAAAAGATCTGCTAATATCTTATGCAATTTAGCCTTTAAAGATGTTCGTATATTAACTAAGAAATTATAAAAAAATACTGACTTATAAAATGTTTTTTTATAGTGAACCCAAAAAGACCAAATTTTTCCTGCAGTTACCATGACAATCATATGTTTAGTGCTTACCTTTGTGTCAAGAATGGACATTATTGTCTCTTTGGCCTCTCGCACATCTTCCCTCTTTCCGCTGACCTTAATATGAGGATCTGTGAGGAGGAGAGGAAGAAAGCAGATGAGTACAGGACAAGAGAAGAAAGTCATCCATTAATAAAGGTGATTCAATCACAACACAATTTGCGCTATTATTTTACACAATGAATGAAATCACAACTGGTTTCAAAACCAGTGGTCTCAAGAGTTAACGCTTTTCTCTTTCAGTTTTCCACAAAGACACCCCCCAACATAGATCATGAGAAATACAATACATAGCTGCTTTACTGCTGCTCTCTAAAAATAACTCTAGTAGTGTTACTCAGAATTTTGTTTTTCTCTACAAATATTCTCTCACTTACTCACACCCCCTAAAACACTCCCACAAACTACAGGATTTGGACCTAGAAGAGCAGGGGGGATGAAACAGGAAGGATCACTGTCTTACACACACACACACACACACACACACATATTGCACTGTTATTGGGGGAGGTATTATAGTAACACCAGTAGGGGTCTCCTAGTCCAGCCCACCACACTATCGTCTTCCTGCCATGTGGTATTCATCAACTCCAGCGTGTGTGTTTGTGTGGGGTTGCATGTGTGGCATGTGTTATGAATGGAGAATGTCTATGCATGTCTGTGAAAAATGTAATAGTTCATGCGTGCATATAGAAGGTTATAATATCAACACCAATGTCTGTCTTTTATTTGAAGTTCTCAATATAAGGGCGTATAAAACAAACACACATAAATATAAATATATACACTCTTAACCCTAACTAGTTGACTTTACTAGAAAATTGCGTGGAAACCGGTTCCACTAATCCATTTTAGTTTTTACACAGGGTGAAACTAAACAGGTTAAGTATTAACATAGAATCTTAAGTGGGTTCAGTAGACAAGTCAAGGTTACATTAGTAGTCTTCTTTACTGAAAATCATTAGTTCAAATTCTAAATTCTTTTTGAGTATACATACATGCATGCGCACACACACGCACGCACGCACACGTTTTGTCAAAAATAGTAAAACATTAATATTGTGAATATTTTTTTTTTTTAAATGAATAACTGTTTTCTATTTTATTATATCTTAAAATGCAATTTATTCCTGTGACGGCAAAGCTGAATTTTCAGAAAGCATTCTAATATGATGATTTGTTGCTCAAGAAACATTTCTTATTATTATGAATGTTGAAAACGGTTTTGAAAATTAAATATTTTTTGTTTAAACCATGATCAGTTTTCAAGGATTCTTTGATGAAAATTTCAAAAGAACATTTATTTGGCAGAAATATTTTGTAACATTATAAAAGCATTTACCGTCACTTTTGATCAATTTAATGTGTCCTTGTTGAAAAAATTTATTAATTTCTTTCAAAAACAAAAATCTTACTGAGCCCAAACTTATGAATCGTAGTTTATATAAAACAATAAAGCCAAAACAATCTCTGTTACCTTAAATTATCCATTTATCAAAGCCACTTTGAAACAATCTACATTGTTAAAAGCGCTATATAAATGAAGATGACTTGACTTGATATATTCATATACAAACACACATAGACACGGTGGCTGAACATGACTTCAACCAAGTCATTTATTCGTGTTGTAAACCAAACTGTCTGGTCTCTCTACACTCCAGTTGAGAGTGATTTTGTTTTGTCTGACAGCCTCATTTAAAAGTGCTTTACTGACTCAGGACAGAGTGGAACAGACATCTCTCAGATTGATAACATCTGTTACAGAGGCCGAAACATATAAGAAGGAGAAAAGAGAGAGAAAATTAGAAAACAGTTGAGACCTGGGAAAGTAAAATATAGTTTAGCATGTGAGTCTAACCGTTAACCCTAACAGTGACCATCATTTAGAACAAGATCAACAGGGGACTTTACAGAAAGCAGTACAGAGAAGGAAATCTGCAGAGATGAAAAGAAAGAGAGATCTTGGGCACATCCAAAATGACTGATTCTGAAGAAATATGGTACATATGTCAGAATGATATGCATGCACATTTGAATTATTTTAAATTTACAACAAATTACCAACAAATTAACTGTTTTAACAGATTTCTAGCAAATAAATGGTCCACAAATTTATTTTGGGGGCACCAGACAATATGGCAGATGTCTTGGACTTGATACTTAGGCCTAGAGACGTGAACGCAAAAGTAAAAGTTTGCGGCCGGTTACCAATATCATTTTATAAATGTTAATTCAAAGTCAGTTATGATTAATTTAGACGAGCAAAAGTGTCCAATTTATGCTGGTGATCTTTCCATGGTAGCCCCCATGAGGTGACCTGCATCATTTCAAATAAATCAGCATTCACTAGGATACTGATAAGACAGTCTTCATCTTATGGGAGTGTACATGATTTCGAGCAGGATTATTATTATTATTAATTTCTTTTGGGGTTTTAAAAAGAAATATTACTGAGTGGAAGGTGAAATGAACCTCCAAAAACACACTCTTTGAGTCTTTGTCATGTGTCAATGAGCCACATAAAGAAAAATGTGTGCAAACGTGCACACAGGCAGACAGATATGCACAAAATCAGCTTCACAAAATATTAGCTACAAAAGTACATTCATATATATCGTCAGTTACATGGAAAAGCACAAATGAAGAGCCTGTCATCTTTTGAACAAGACTGGCCTGTCTTTTAAACATTCAAGGTAGCAAAAAACATTAACTTCTTTAGAGAGACCTAATCCATCCAGCTCCATGTCACTTCACCCACACTAGATTTGGTTTTGCCTGGTGTTGCCAGATCCGCTCACATTAATCATTTAGGAAAACTCTTGAGGGCCTGATTACATTCTATGGCTTTTTAAAGCCAACATTTCGGTCTGAACTGTTGCCACAGAAAATTAGAGAACTTACAGACTTGCTATACCTAATCTCTACTACACAATCAGATGTTAGTTTCCATTTACGTTTGATATAAAATGGAAATGTTTTGAAAGCTCACTGCATTTATTTGATCAAAATACAATACAAACAGTAATACTGTGAAATATTATTACCATTTAAAATGCATTTTTTATTTAGTGACAAGATATGCCATGATTTATTCCTCTGTCGTTGCTCCAGTCTTCAGTGTCACATGATCCTTCTAATCACTCTAATGGACCATCACAGACTGTGATGATGCGTTTCCACAGAATTCAACATCGCAAATCTAGTCAAGTTTATCATATTTCATTTTGAATTTGTTTATATACATTTATTTTGCTATACGTTGTTTAAAGACAAAACACGATTGTGATACTGAAAAAAGACAGCAGGATACCAACTGAATATAACCATATTCTATGTTAGACACGGCTACTTGTGAACAGATTGTAAGTTTATGCTGTGTGACTAGCGCAGAGACTTCTGCCATAACTACTGTCTGTATGTGTGCGTGTGTATACCTTTTTTGGACTTTGCTCCAATCTTCAGTTTGGACGGCCAGGCAATCTGAGTGTTTGTTTCATCCATGACCTTTAACACAAAAAATTAACATGAGTGGATGGAAATGCAATGTAAAACACTCAAATATGCATTAAAAACACATAGGCTTGCTACGCTAAATATTAGCACATGTTTTGTCATTCTCAAACAAACACACAAGAACTTTTTCAGTTATGCTAAAATATTCACACTGACAGAAATGTTCAGGCTGTTTTAACAGAGGTCTTACAATCATCGCTCTTCTCTGGCTAAAACATGCCCTACTTTCTCAGTTTCACACACAAATACACACAGCTGGCTCAAAAACCTGTGAAACATGTAACAGCCAGTTGGCAGCGAGCCTTTGACAGGCCTAGCGTGCTAACCAGTAGCATATGTGAAGGAAAAGAGAGAAAAAGCAAGAATGGTAATGTGTTTTGTGTCCATATAAAATACACAAAAGAGAAACTTATGGTAATTTGCAAGCTACATGAATATACAGGTTCAAGGTTTTAGAAAACTCTGCCATGATTTTGCCAGGAGCTCAATCCTCCACTGGAAGAAGGCAGAGTGCTTCACTATTTTTAGTGGTTTTGTCTTTCATGTAAATTCATTTTTTAGAGAAAACCGCAACTTTGGAAACACACTCCTTTGTCTCTATAGAAAACACATTTCTTTACCCGTTTTGCGGCACACTGTCTATCTTCGTGTCTTTAAAAACCTCTTGGCTTTCATGGTCAGCAAGGCTTTACTGTACAGCAGTTCTCATGAGAAGTTTTGGCAACAAACCCAATTTCTTTCAGGAAAAAAAATCTGAGCATGAAACTGCAGCAATTATATAGATATATAAAAAAAAAACGGTGTAGTTTTCCACAGGAACTTTAGGAGAATCTCAGCCTCTGGGCTAATACTAACTAGACTTTATTTATTTTAAATAAACGTGGCATAGATTTGCACCTGCTCCTCAGACAGAGGACTGTATAATAAGCAGTCATTTAGGCTACTGACTTAATTGCTCATTTATTGTAAACTGGCCACAGTAGTGAACTGAAGACGGCATACGGAAGTAAACATGCAGGCACTGAAGTCAGCACTTACATATGCATTTCTAAGGTGATGTGCTTCGGAAGCTAGTGAATTTGTACAGAGATAAAAAAAGACGCAGACGAGGAAGAGAAGGAACGTTTTTTTGTGTATAGTTTTCCGTCTAGTTTTGGTTGTATAGAGCCGTCACCGTAATACTCATGAGTATAACAGCTCACTGACCGCCCCTCTATGACTAACTTCGCTGCCAACTTCTATGTTTTACAGAGTGACAAAAGTTACAGTATGTTAAATCTTTGAAATTACTCCCATCAGTGCAGAATTGTAACGAATGTCGATCTATTGTAAATACGTCAAGTGACGTAAAAGTCGCATTCATTCCGATGTGACTGTTCAGACTGATGTCGCTCGCATTGCAAAAACATCAGACCTGTCTCTGTATTCGGACCACATATTGAAAGCTATGTTCAGACTGCAAGTAAAAGTGGCCCAAATCGGATTTTTTCGGATGTGACTCAGATCTGTTTTTCTCATGACAGTGTGAACGGCACAAACCACATAGAATCTGATCTTTTCAATTCCGATTTTTGCCACTTCCATAAGTGGTCCTGAATCCGATAGAGGACAGAAATTTTGCAATGCGACCTCAGTCTGAACAGTCATATTGGAATTCATGGACTTTTACGTCACTCTAAGGCCCCGTTTACACGTACATGGTTATTTTGAAAAACGGAGACATTTGCCTTCGGTTGTGCCCCTCGTTTACACGCAAACGGAGAATTCTCCTCTGAAAACGATTCTTTCTAAAAACTCCGGCCAGAGTGGAGATTTTGGAAAACTCTGTTTGCACGTTTGCATGTAAACTTAGAAACACAGAGTTTTAGGCAGCGACGTCACAGTATGTGACTATTTTCGGGATTCTGGTTGGCTAACATGGGCTTGAGCTTCTCGTTACACTGCCACCTACAGGTTTGGCATGCTCTTGACGGCATATACACGGGTTCGTGTGCACAGGGTTATTTTTGAAAACAAAGAGGGGTGAAATGTCCGTTTATGAAAATAGCCGTCCACGTGTAAACGTAGCCTAAAGCACATGTCAAACTCCGCTTCTAGAGGGCCACTGTCCTATAGAGTCAGTGTAGCTCCAAAACACCTGCCTAGAAGTTTCTAGTAATCCGAAAGACCTTGATTAGTCGGTTCAGGTGTGTTTAATTTGGGTTAGAGCTAAACTCCACAGGACAGTGGCCCGCAGGAACTGAGATTGACACCCCTGCATCTAGAGCTACATTCGTCACAATTATGTGCTCATCATGGGAGACACTTCAAAGATTTTACATACCCAAAGTTATCAAGACAGTTACGAAAGGTAGTCAGTGGATAAACAGTGATGTGTCAGAACTAATATATATTAGTACTATATACAGGCAAAACACAAGGGCTCGTATCATAAATGTTTTAAAACTGCACTCTTTTTTTGCATCCTCGTCCTTGTTTTTTATATTGCCTGCACATAAATTCACTGGCTTCCGTGGCAGATCACACTTTAAATAAATGTGTAATCACTTACTTTAATGTACTTCAAGTTTGCTTCCATATGACAGCGTGCTGCTTGACGTTTTTTTATTGTTTTTTTGTACATGTGGGTCACTCCAGTATCATGATCTGTTCACACTACAATGTGAACCGCTATACAAAAACAAAAAATGTTGGATCAGGGTCACAAAGAATTTTATCTTACCACTAGGAGTACTCCTAAATCGCACTAAAAGATTTTAGCTAGGAGTGTTCTCTTAAAAGTTATTCACAACGCCTTTCAGACCTACTCTTAGTAAGGAAAAATGACAACTCCTAAACTAAGAGTGAGTCTTCGTTGCTATGGATGACGTCAATTATCATGCAATGATCACGGTGATTGGTTGTTAGATGACAGGGCCATCATGCGGAACATAACACAGACGCACCAAATCATGGAATTACGACATCTATATATGTCTGTGGCCTACAAAACAAAAAAAAAGTCATCGAAATGCATATATATTAATGACATGTTTGTGCAGGCCCCAGTGAAGTGTAATTCTAAAATGGCAGAGAGAGAGAGACAGAGAAAAGTTGTGAATTAAATTAAATCAAATCAAGGTAGCCTAATACCCTAATGAAAACCGCCACTTGCCTAATAATGAAAAACGACACTTGCATTAACACTTGCTTGGTTAATTGACATATTAGCCTAAATAGACTACTTAAAGCAAGGAAATATTGCTCCTATTTAAGTAATGTAATAGTTGAATGACGGTGGATTATGAACTCGCCAAAACGGAAAAGAAAGCCCAACTGGACGAAGGATCAGTTACTGCTGCTGGCCCAGTTGGTGCTGAAAAATAAAAGGGAAATTCGGCACTGGGATACAACATCGAGAATTGTGAAGTTTGCATCGAACACAATCTGGGTATTGATGGAGTGGGTTTTCTTTCTATTCACAAACACGTCCTCATCCTGACGTGGTGCAATTATTTTAATATGTGTCCCGTCTATAGCACCGACCACTCCGGGCACACCGGCAATATCCATAAAGCTGGCTTTGTTTCTTTGGAGTTGGCGAATGTCCAAAGGAAAACTTATGAACTGTCGAATAATATGGGGTCTACAGAGTGCATTGATGGTTTGGTGGATGGATCTGCTTACCGATGGCTGGGATATCGCTAGATCGTCGGCATTACACAATTGCATTTTCCCCGTTGCCAGGTAGCGAAGTGTTATCAAACATTTCAATTCGGCACTGATTGGGTTGTAGCGATTAGTTGGTGCTGTTATTGCATCCCTCACAAGATCCACAACAATCAGTATTCCCTCACGGTTAAGGCGGTGTCTTTGTAATAACTCCGTGTCATTGACTGTCTCCAACACACTGTGTCGCGTGGCGATTTTAAGATCCTTTGTGAATAGGTCTTAGTGAGTTAGGAGTCCCAGACTTAGGTGCTACTTTTAGGGCTAAAATGCTTCGTGAATTACTCTTAGTGAAAAAAATGAGCAGTCCTAAAGTTAGGAGTGACACGCCCATTATTTTTACGCCAATTAATTCGCCAGTTAGGAGCTACTTTTAGCCTTAAAATTCTTTGTGAATACGGCCCCTGAGCATTAAATTGGAACTGAACACTAAGGCTCGCACTGTAAACGTAGCCAAACTGGCCCAAATCAGAATATATTGAAAATCATGAAAATAGTTACAAGTGGTTTGTGCTGTTCAGTCTGTTATGAAAAAATAATAATATCGGATTTGGGCCACTTTTGCCTGCAATATGAATGTATTCGCATTCATACACCACACAATCTCTTCAATGGACCTTAAAAATGGCGGGCAGAAGTGAGTGATGTCATAAGACAGTTGCGATCATGCACTTATTGCATGTTTACACCCAAGCCTGCGCATGCTCGTGCTTAAACTGGGAACATTCAGTCTCACGTGCTATTCTAAAATTTACGGCCCATACTTTTCCAGGTTTCATTAGTCTTGGACCAGCGGTTCAACAGCAGGCTTCAGTTTTTATTTTGTTTTGACACCCTAAAGGACAAAAGAACATGAGAATGTTTTTTTTTAACTTAGGGGAACAAGTTTATTAATCTCTCCAGATCTTCTTAAGTCTGTAAATTACACGCACAGCTGTGACACATCCTGTGATTTAGAGTTGTGAAATTACGGCTTGAAAACAGCAAAGTTCAGCAAAGCTACAATAAAACAGCAATGTTCACATCCTTGATATAGTGTGCCTGAATGAAGCTTGCATTTACTTCTATATTACAACATCCAAAAACATTACAAACAACTTTACCATTCCACAATTCTTCTGACTAATGTTTTCTGTCTTTGGCTTTATGAAATTACAAGCATTTTCAAAGAGTCCAAAATTCAGGGTATCATGCTTGATTCTGCATCATACTGCATATGTGACATGATGAACAAAAAAGCTACATCTTATGTATTTGATCATGTGTTTTTATGTCTTGCAAACATAACCACAGATTTTCCGAATGTATTGTACCATGTTGGTAAAAATTCTGCTGATTTAAAAGGTCACCAATGTAACAATATGTAACTAGCTAACATAGCAAAACTGCAATAAACATTTTTTTTATATACAATAATACCAAATATAATAATTATTTTATATTTTATTAATATTATAATTGTAAATAATAGTCATAATTATTATTATTATATTTTTTCTTGCAGTTTTATACACACTACAGTTCAAAAGTTTGGTGTTAGTAAGATTTTTTTTATGTTTTTGTCTTTTTTAATAAATTCAGCATTGGTGATATTTTTATAAAATTATTATATTACTAATTTTATCCAAAGTCACTTGTAGACACTAGAAACTAGCCACTTGTAAGCTAAAACCAATGTAACTTTATGACTGCAGCAGTACAGTAGTAGCAGCATATTTGCTAGTCTGTACTTTCCGTTAAGCAATGCAACAACGTCAAACCGCTCTACACCGATGGCCTTGAACCAAACGAAGACACAATCAAACATGCCTGAAGGAAAACTGAACATTTCAGATGGGATGAAAAGGTGACCGGTGCTTAAAGTTTGTACAGGCAGAGAGCCAAATCCCATTTCCATTCTGTGTGTTTGTGTTGTGCTGCAACGCTGCTGTGCATTCTATAGGTCTTTATTCCCGACCTGCTCTCACTTTCTCTCTTGGCTGCTTTCTTTGGCTCCGCTCTGCAGATGAGGGAGATTTCTGACAGACCACACAGCAGTTTTGGGGTTTGCGGTTTATTTTTGTGACAGACCAGCACATACCTCTCAAATGGGTCAGACGATTTCAGAAAAATTGGGTTAGCTATACATTTGAAAATGTTACTTTCCTATTCCCCCACACCCAATATCATCCTGTCACAGGAATGTACGCTCACCGTTAACAGGAGAAAGAGTTTAAAACAGCTTCAAAGTACCAGAGTCGCACAATCTCTGATCTTCATAGAGTCATTAAAAATGGGCACAGTGATGGAGAGCTGAGTGTTTATGTTTGACAAATGATGTGTATGAGAGAGTGCACGTGAAAGAGCATGTGTATAGAGATCTGCTTCCTGTTTCCTTTGTTGATTCAGCTGAGGAGCACTCAGGAGAACAAGCAAAGAAAAGAGGTGTGAGGAGGAGAAAAGGAGGGAAACCGAACAAGGGAAGGGTTGGGAAAGCCTTTACTTTCAATGGAGGCTAAACTGCACAGGTGTGCACTCTGAAATAAATAAAACACAAATCCATGACAAACACTGCAATATATTTACTGCTCTGTAAGATGGGCTCTTCGTGGCACATTAGGAATTAAAGGGATAATCCACCCAAAAACATTTCTGTCATAATTTACTCACCTTAATGTTGTTCTAAAGCTTTATGACTTCTTTTTTCATTGGGAACCAAACAACATTGGAGCCCATTGACTTCCATTGTAATAAGAAAAAAAAACCAGACATTTCTCAAAATATATGTTGCAAAAAAGCCTTGGAACAACATGAGGGCGAGTAAATGATGACAGAATTAAAATTTTGGGGTCAACTAGTTCTTTAACATAGTGTTTGGTTTGACAGACTGACATTTTTATTATATAAAATCACCATTCAAAAGTTTGGGATCAATAAGATTTATATTCTAGTAAGTAATTAATACCTAAATGATCAAAAGTGAACTTTTAAACTTTCTATTCATAAAAGAATCCTAAAATAATTGACATTTAAAGTGATTTTAAAAGTATATTAAAATAGAAAAGTTATTTTAAATATTTGTAATAAAAAAATTACATTTATAAAAATTGAATAAATAATACATTAAAAAATATATTTTTCAAAATATTGTTTTACAAACCTAAGCTTTTGAACAGTATTGTATATATTAGTATTATTAAGAAAAGCATCTCAAGCATCAGATTGTTAAATAATTAAATGGAAAAAAATTAAGCAAGCATAAAAAATGCTCACATACGAATGAACATAAATCACAGTAACATATGCACCTAAATAAACCAGAGAGAGAGAAAAAAAAAAGTTGTATCCAGAGCTTGTCTCCTTAAAATAATCTAAAAAAGAGCTCCAAGATTTCAAGAAAAGATCGGGTTTCATTCTAACTCCAAATTTAGTATTGTATATTTATTTGACATTTATTGATATTGAAACGGTAATTATGCCAGCAGAAGTGTAATTCTCTGTCATGTTAGATTCTGTTGAAATCTAACATGAAATCATATTTTGTGAATTTTGAGTAAATGCAACAGTAAAAGTACAGTGAAGAGACTGGCAGAGACTACCACTGTGGTGATGTTTGAGAAAAAAATAATGATGGAGATTGGAGAGACGGACACAGAGACAGAGATTGGCATAATATCAATCACTTCACTGCAGGGAAGGGAAATTCAACAAAAGTTTTAATCACTGAAATGATTACTCTCAACTGCCTACCACCCGCTAACAAATACCACCCATGTCACCACTATAAAAATGATCAGACATTTGTGTGTTTCCTCCATTTATCTTTGCTTGTGGCTGATTTTAAGAAAACCACCATCAAATAGACACCGCCTGACAGGACAAAACAGCGACAACCGCTGGACAGAACAAAGTTGCTGCTCCTCCTTTTTTGATAATCCCTTTCATTTTGATGTACGTCATAATGATCTGCCACTACTTCTGTTTCATTGGGACTTAAAAAAAAAACTTCACATACAGGCCAATCCGCAAACTGACAATAAAGTGATCCTTGCGTCTGCATTGTTTACACATGATACATGAAGAACAGAATCATCAAGTCTGCTGGTATTTGATCTCTAACAAAGATTCATTCTCTGCTAGACATTATTGCAAACATGACAGTCATACAAGAAAATAATATACATATAAAGAGGATACATATACCATTTTAGACTGCCTGAGAACTGGCATTTACAAATAAAAGATTACCACAGAAGTTTCCTGGATCAACCATGGAAAGACAGCAAAAGTGCAAGTGAGGACAGAAACCAGTGATCATATCAATACTGCAACCAGAGTAGTGCTGTTCATAGACTATATGCAAACCTCAATCGTCTGAGCCAAACCAAGAATATTTTGACAATTTCATTGGCCCTTGTTATCTCTGTTTATTAGAAACCTAAGCAGGGATAATTGTTTGGACCAAATCAGTCATCATTCTGAATCGGCCCCTTCATCGACCATCTTTTGTCAGGTTTATTATGCATTTAAAGAAGCCTTACCACAAGCTCTCTCTCACACACTAAAAACATGCTAGAAACACCAGCATGCTACTGGAACAGGAATGATGGTTGTGGTTGATTATCTTTTTTTTTAAATACTAACCAAAAGAGCAGGTACACCTGAAATTTCATGGAAATAAGCAAAAATAAACAGATTTATTCTCACCTTCTGAAAAAAATCCTCTCCTCCATTTATCCTCCCCTCACTGGCTGCTGTGTAAGAAAAAGAGAGAGAGAGTTTTACATTACCAATAGCAAGAGAAACTTTATTTCACAATTATTTCTGTTCACTAAATTGTTGAACTTTTTGAATGTTATTTAAGCAATGAGGCATGAGAAGCCATGCTATATTGTGAATTAGTTTTAGGTGCCATTAGGCATAATGTGAGAAGCACAGAAGTTTCAATCCCAGGTTCACATACTTACACAAAGATTTATTCAAACACAACCACAAAACACACACACAAGAATAAGGCAGCAGCATTCTCACAGCCTTCTGAAACTACCGGTAAGTGTATTTCATATGTCACACACATGCTTGTCTTTTACACACACAAGCAGCTGTATGCAAACTCACACTATCATGAGTTATAGCTGACAAAAACACAGATCGTAAATCTTCATAAACACACACTTGCAGAATCCTACACAGGGTTTAATGCTTGCATATGACTTATGCATGTGTAAAACTGATCTTTGACACTAGAAAAAGTCCATTTAAACTAACTACTACAATGATCTAGATCATTTTCTTGACCATTATCAGATTTCGGATCACTTCAATATGTAATACGCAATTAAAGTGTGATTTTAAAGAACTAAAATGTGTAATGACTCAACGTCAGGTGGGATAAAAACATTGGGTTTACAGGAAAATCTGAGAATTTGTTTGCTTTGGTGGGACGCTGGGTCTCCAGATGTTTGGTTTAGATTGTAGTATCATATAAAATTAAACATTCTTGTGTATGTGTCTGCATAGAGAGTGATTTATCTAATAGCACCAAGCCCTTTCCTGCACTTTTCTTTACCTATAACGTTGAAATATGGATTTCATAGAGTTCAGAACAACAAACCCCAAATGGGAGGAAATAAAAGGGTTAGAAATGAGACAATCTTGTCATCTAAACCTCTAGATGACCCTAAAATCACAAGCAAAAGCACATCCACCCATTTCTCCATGAAATTCACTACATTTCCAGATCAAAACAAGGATAGAAAGAGCTACAATTACAAGAAGTTCCCATCTCATTAAACCAAAGTGTTGAACCCACCTTCAAAAATCATTGCACAGACTAGAAACAATGCTGGGATTTATATGGCAATGGTGAAAATTTGAGATTCTTATTGAAAAAGATCCATTTTACACATGGGGTACTTTTTTATCCCTGTGTACACCAAACCCATCTTAAGTGTTTGCTGCCAAAAAAGCTATTTTTTTTGTTTGATCTGACCATAGAACCCGTCCCATTTGAAGTTCCAGTAGTGTCAGTTACTTTTCAAACGTTCTATGGACAGATGAAACAAACAAAAACAAAAAAAGCTTTTTGGCAGCAAACATTTAAGATGAGTTTGGTGCACACAGGGATACAATAGTATCCCATGTGTAAAATGAAATACTCTGCTGGATCTTTAATGCTGTGGGCCTAATTTTCTGCCAGAGGTCCTGGACATCTTGTTCAGATAAATGGCAATGATGGCATCATGGATTCGATCAAATACCAACAGATAAAAAATCTAAACCTGACAATCTCTGCTAGAAATCTTATAACGGGCCATGTTTGGATCTTCCAACAGGACAGTGATCCAAAAATAATCAAAATCAAAACAAAAATGGGTCACTGAGCACAAAACCAAGCATCTGCAATGGCCATCCCAGCCAACCCTATAGAAAATGAGTGGGCTGAACTGAAGAGAAGAAGCGCCAACATGGATCTGGGAATCTGAAGGATCTGGAGAGATTCTGTATGGAGGAATGGTCTCTGATCTCTTGTCGGGTGTTCTCGAAACACATCAGGCATTATAGGAGAAGACTCAGAGCTGTTATCTTGGAAAAAGGAGGTTGCAAAAAGTTTTTAATAAAAGGGGGCAAATACTAGCCTGGCTAACGCCAGACCCAATTCTCGTTGAGACTTGGGTCTGGGAACCACATGTACATTTTCTCGTATTTGAGGCGTGGTTTACGAATGCCCGGCGCCGTTTATTGGGTGCTAAGAATGTCTATCAAATGCGCCTGTACGTGGCTCATAGCCAATCGTTTCCATTATACCAGATGACGTATGTAGAGCGACAGAAATTAGACAAGGAAGAAGACGATGGGTAAGATATTTTTGTGTAAACAATGACGTTCAGCGACTATTGCCGTTTGTGCAAGATAAACATGAGGGTCGAAGGTATATATGGATATAAACAAACTGCTTAGTTGTGTCACATAGATGTCGTCATCGTCTTGCTGCTCCCTCCCCGTTCTGTGATTGGTTCCCTAGATGAGGCGAAAATCTGGTCCATGGTATCCAGACTGCCTTTCAGCGTGAATAAAATCGCGCTGCGCAAAGGCAGTATGGGGAAACCCAGGCTAGGCAAATACAGTAATTGTTCCCAATGTGTTTTGGAGAAAAACATTTATTTCATAATGTGATTTCCCCCCCACTTTCAATTCTTTTACTTCAATAAAAGGTTAGATTTTTGCATAATTTATATTTATATATATATATATATATATATATATATCAAAAGGATAAACAATGCAGATAAAAAATGTTTAAAGCCATATTTGATCATATTTACCAAGGGTGCAAATAATTCTGACCAGCATGTATGTATGTATGTGTATATGTATATATATATATTTTTTTTTTAACAAATTGAATTTTAGACAGACAGACGTTTGTACTGTATTTAATTTTTTATTCTAAACTGTTTTAATTATTCTTATTTCTTTTTATTAATTTAATTTCTTCTATGTAAAGCACTTTGAATTACCATGTGAGACAGACAGACAGACAGAAATAAATGCAGAATTTGTGAAGACAGAGAGTCGTGAGTTCACTTTATGAAGTTGAGAAATCTGAGAAAATCCACTTCACATCTCTCCTATCAGAAGCTGTAAATTGAATTAAGAGTTTTATGAGATGTTTGTACAATGTTTGTACAATGTTGTATCTGTGCAGCACGGATACACATATGGTCACACATCTGTAATGAGTACAGCATGTAACAGATTAACACCTCTGAACTGAATCTGTCCCTATACTAGATACTAGCTATGATACTCACTTTCTAACACACACATCCAATTGAAAACATGTACTGATGCACACACAGAGAAAAATATGAAAATAGCAAGTCTTAAACCAGACAGAATGTTAAATGCAGTGTGTGTGTTGATTTCAGCTCTTTCTTGTGCTCTATTTAGAATGTGGGTCACAAAAACTCCACAGAGTTTGAGTTTCTGCTCTAATGAAACAGCTTCACGCACAGATATAGAGTAGTATTTGATTATAGCACAGCTCCTGTAAACTATGTGTGTGTTAGGAATGTGATGAGTAAGTGAGTTTAAGAACAAAACTGTATAATTTTAGTGTATTTCTCCAGGATAATCTTGGAACTTCCCTTCAACTCCGGAGCTCAGAGAGTGGGCGAGAGGATCAGAAAAACAGACCTACGATACGAGAAAAACAGCGTCTGGATTCAAATCTTACTATTAAGAATTGAAACACTTGTTCTGCAGTCAGAGTGTCACACTCACAGCCTATCTATACCATAATTCAAATGTTTGTGGTTAGTAAGATTTTTTTTTGGACAAAAATTAACATTTAAATTCAACAAGGATGCATTAAATTGATCAAAAGTGACAGTAAAGCCATTTATCTGAAAAAAGTATCACAGTTTCCACAAAATTATTAAGCAGCACAATGTCCTCAACATTGATAATAATAAGAAATGTTTCTTGAGCGGTAAATCAGCATATTAGAAAGATCATGTGACAGTGGAGTAATAGCTGCTATAAATTCACAGGAATAAATGACATTTGAAAAAAAAAAAAAAGTTTTATATAACATTATTTTAAATTGGAATAATATTTCACAATATTACTGAGAAGTAGAGACTTTGTTCAAAAACCATTGAAAAAAATCTTACAGACCGACTCAAAAAGTAGTGCAAGATATAATCTGATTGGTTACGGCAAAGCCTCTCACGACAGGAAACATGAATCACGCTACATATAAGCACAGCCCTGGCAATGCCCAAACTAAAGTACTCAGCCACTTGTGCAAAAGATTCAGGGCTTTTATCTTCTCAAACTATTTATTCGCCATGTCATAACTTGAGATTACACACACACGCCGCTGACAGCAAATCTATTGCAGACTGGTTGTACAATTTGCAACATTTTCTTTTGCAACTTCTAAAAGCAAGCAGTCTGCATGAAAGTAAACTCATACTCAAGAGCTCAAAGCCGAATGCCTTTTAGAAACAATGTGTACCACTAAAAGACAAGTCTGTGAAATTATTCAATTTAAGATGGAAAATATAATCTGGCAATATAAACAGCAAAAATATTTTGGATTATAACATACAGATGTGCCGAAAACACATTCAAGACCTCTTCCAAGGTATTGACTGAAAAGGATTTGGCTATAATGTGAATTAAATAATGTGAACATCTCATCTCTCAGTGTCGAGACACGAGAATGAAACTGTATCCTTGCATGACAGGTTATGAACATAGATGAGTTTGCAGCCAAACTAAAACTCTCCCACACCAGATTTGGAGTATTTCTGCCAAACACAAGTTTTAGTAATCCAATACGTCAGTTCTTTAAGATTTATCTCAAGTATTAAGTATCTTATTAAAACAACTGATGTATTAAGTCCAAGAAATGGATTTACATTTGTAAACATAAAAACAGAAGGCTTCCTAGAAGAAAACTGCACCAATTCTAATTCTGCAATGAATTCTAATACTACAATGAGTGATTAATAATTCATAAATACACACCAGTGTCCGTTTTATATTGATTTATTCTTAAACATCTAAATTAAGTGCCTTTTAATATTCAAATTGCACATGTACGCACATAAAGAAATCAAAATCCAAGGTAACAGACTTGTGTTTCCCTGGCAACAGTGCACAGAGCCATAAGCACATTCCCAAAACACAACGCACTTCCTGTTGCTTCACTCAACATGCCAGACACATGCAGCATGTTAAGAATGATGCACTTAACATGCACCCAGACGAAAATATACTCAATAAATAAAACCCACATGTCAGAAGACACATGCATAAGCAAATGAATAAAATACAAGCAAACTTTTGGTGGTAACAAACCCAACCCGACCCACACACTCACAAACAAAAATGTAACTGACAGATGTGAGATGCATTGACATTGATTTAAAACTTAATATATAGATTCACATCCTACTGTACAGAGGAAAACCCACAAAACCCACAATTTTGATCACATAGCCACTGAGGGGGGCATTTGATTTCCATAAAGTGCCGGAATAAACTCTGCTAAACTAACACTACATTCTTTTTAGAATTTCTTATCACACCGAATATAAGGTCAGGCCAGCACACATTCCTCTGTTTTTAATCAAAACCAGACATCTGATGTAACAGCCATTGGGGTAAAGAGAAAACTGCATTCTAATATACAAACTATTCCCATAAAAGTTAGTGAGAAAAAGAAAGTGCGAGGGAGGAAAAACAGTCATTAAAGTGCGTTTGCATGTTTTTCCCTTCTAATTTCCACTTGCGTGAGTGATTATTTGACGTAATGACTATCTTTCTTTGGTGCTTTCCGACAAAACCATAAAGCTGCTCAGATTCCCTTACGTGAACATGAATCATAGGTGATGATCCACTTCCTTCCATTAGTCTTTCTGAATAAGTCTATAAAAATGAGCTGATTTAGTCGTGGTCTGGCCAAAGGGGAAAAGCACAAGAATGGGTCTCCCCACTGTTTCTGCCTCGCCACGTTCGCCAATGTTATTTTTAAGAAAAATGGTTTTAATTGTAACCCTCTCTGTCTTGTTTCTCTCAGCCTCTCTCCTATTTCCCGGAAAAGGGGAGCAAAACTTTGCCACACAATAAACCTTCACACAAAAAAACACACATCACTGGATTTATGATCACGCCTACTGCTCATCCGACCAATCAAAACAACAACCGTTCAAACACCTCCAGATGTTGCACATCATCCGGAGCAAAGGGATGATTACGAGTCACTGAATCATAGGTGTGGGAAAAATCTCCACATCACTGCAACAATGATTGTAGAGTAAATATATGTGACCCTGGATCACAAAACCAGTCACAAGTCGCACGGGTATATTTGCAATAGCAAACAATACAGATTGTATTGGTCAAAATTATTTTCTTTTATGCAAAAAAGCATTAGGATATTAAGTAAAGATCATGTTCCATGAAGATATTTTGTAAATTTCCTACAGTAATATATAAAACATTTATTTTTATGAGTGAATGCAGCACAATCGCGAACATGAATGGACAACTGTAAAGGCGATTTTCTCAATGTTTCGATTTTTTTGCACCCTCAGATTTCAGATTTTCAAATAGGCCCTAGGTGTATCGTGGCCAAATATTGTCCTATCCTAACAAATCATACATCAATGGAAAGTGTATTTATTCAGCTTTCGTGTGATGTATACATCTCAATGTTAAAAAATTTACCCATGTGACTGATATTGTGGTCCAGGGCCACATATACGTTTGTGTGATGTGAAAGGTGTTGTTGAACGTCTCGAAAATGTGGTAGCCTTGCTATGGAAGTTTTCCTGGTGCTCTTGAGCTCTCTCATGCTGAACTGACCTTTGACCTGGGGTCCAAATGTCAGGGAAGCATTCACTCATGCAATTGCACACATGAACACATTCAAATGTGGCAGAAGGGTACTGAGGGTCTTAGTTGTTCCATGTTTCCCAATACACAACTACGTAGAATAAATAAAAGGCACATACACATATATAAATGAATGTCATCTATGGCCCTAACTACATTGAGGATGGTTGGTTTGAATGCATGTTAACAAAAGCAGTCTTTGTAAACTAGAGGCCCTGCTATAACAGACCAGAACTTTTGTACATGTTTAGAATAGGCCAATACCAAACCACTGACCTCAACTTGTATTACTTAAGCTTGTTTAAAATTCTAAGTTACAACAAAAGAAAAACAAAATGAACTGAACATTATTCTGCAGTGAAGTAAACTGCCCATTGCTGACAGACTGACGGCAGAATATGACGTAAGTGTTGAATTGAGCTTTAACCATTTGTTTGTGTGTGTTTGTGTACAGGTTTGGCTTTACTTCTTGTCACATTTGTGAGAAATGTCCTCACACATTTAGTTATGACTTGTGAAGTGATTCTTACTATTTGAAATTAATCATAAATCAGCCAAAATATATTTGACTTCACACAAACCCGTTAACATTTTTATATTTGTAGGTCTGGTTTAGGATTAGAATATAGTAAATATCATTATCCTAGTATAAAAACACTGCACATATAAGAGGGTCTCACAAATATAACTTCAAAAGTCTGTGTTTCTACGCATTATTATGCACGCGACGCCCAAATATTTGAAAATATTTTCACACAAACAGTGAAACATGTTAGAAATTGACTTGAAGACATTTTTTAAGGGGTCCTCAATATTTGACAGACTCATACAGAATCATGTTTTGCTTCAAATCTACACACATAAACAGGTTTTTAATCAACCTAAAGTCAAGCCAAGCCAAGTTACCTTTATTTATATAGCGCTTTATACAATACAAATTGATTCATAGCAGCTTTATGGTGATAAACAGGAAAAATAATAATCAAAAAGGAAAAGTTCTTTCAAACCTGTATGAATTCTTCTGTGGAACATAGAAGATATTTTGAGAAATTTCCCCATACAAGTGAAAGTCAATGGCAACCAAAACAGTTTTCTTGAAAATATATTTTGTGTTCCACAAAAGAAAGGCATAGGCCTACAGGTTTGGACCAACATGAGGGTGAGTAAATGATGACAGAATTAAAAATGTTGGGTGAACTATTCCTTTAAGTTTGGATCTTCTCACTGGGATAGTGAAACCAGTATGTGTGTAACTTATGTACACGTTGAAAGACTTTGACAGTGGTGACCTTGATTGATCAGTAATATTGATCTCATATTCATCATATCTTATTTACATTTCATTGAGGTACTGCTGAATGCTTTGAAATGACTGGAAATAAGCAAGCATTTCATGTAAATATTTCATGACACTAAAATAAATACATGAACTTGATTAGTTATGAAAGTCTAACCTCAACATATTTGTGCTAAATGAACAGGAGAAGCTTAGGCTATTCTATTTACAGAGTGCATGCAAGAACCTAAGTTCAAATGCAAAAATTATTGTTAGTTCATGTGCATTTCTGTCTTACTCAGCTAAATAAAACAATAAAACATCCCAATACTGGTCTACATGCTCTACACAACAAGCATCGTAGTCAACACATCTCCATCGAGATGTACTTCGAGGAAACATTGTGATATTTTTAGACAGAACTATTTATGTGACTCGACGCCAAGCAATACTGCAATGTTAGCTAAAAGTATTTTCAATACATCAAACTGTCTTCCCAGTTCTTTTAGGGAGTTTTTAAGAAGTTAACATACCCAGTAACATAGTTTCTAGTTTCTTGCGGTCAACTCGAAACCTTTCCTCGGTCCAATCTGGGTCAGGCGGGGAGATGTGGCCGCAGTGGCCGCTAGAGTCATCCTCAGACACGGCAGACGGTGAGTCGTCGCTCCGCTCGCTGCTGGAGCCATGATCATGATGCATGAAACTCAGCGGCTCAGCCATTGCACCCATAAAGTGTTTCAAACGTACTAAACGGGGTTCATATGTAAAAGGGGCAAACGGTAAGTCAACATTAGGAGAAAAACATTCCGATGTCCAGCCAAGTTTTTTAAGTCCCTTAAAGTTACTGCCACCGAGAAAATCAATCTGCCCGTTAATTCCGCTCCCCTCCACTTTTCCTCTGGCTCCAGGACCAGAACACAGCAACACACTACAGTTGGAGGACATGGATGCATGGATGGATTATGCTCCTATGGGAGCATTCACGTGTCAGGATAACCGCCCACTCTCCTCCCAAACTTTTCTGCCATCATCATATCCAGTTCGCGCGCCTAGTTTCTCATGCATGCGCGGAAAATAAAACATTCGTAGGCCTACTTATAATTTATATTATATATATATTTTTTAATTTAAAAAAAATCTTACAAAACCACTTTGCATGCCCCTCTGCAATGATTCTGTGATTAGCATGCTTTCTTTAAAATATATATATTTTTTGTGTGAGGGGGGAGGGGGTTTGGGAGAAACGCTGGCAGTGGTAACGTAGCATTTTCTTTATATCATTCCCCTTAAAAAATACTCAGTGAATCATTTAAATAAACGTTTGTAGTGCAGCCTAACATGTTTGTCATGTGACATGCGTGTATATGAAGACTTCAGATGCTAAAGCCTCTGCCATCTGAATCTTTCTTCCAGAATTATCATTTTTATCACGCTTGTATGTTTATGTTCAGTTATTTCACTTCAATGGCGAATATATATATATTTATATATATATGTTATTCTGTAAGATAATGTTCTAGGGAAGTGTTGTTGTTTTTTTACCTAACGGTTACATTAAATAACCTTTATTGTAGAAAACTATTACACAAACAAAAATATTATTCTTCTATTAACTTATCAAGTATTTAAATGTTTTTTTTTTTTTTTAAATATGTAATTATAGGGACGTCACTGAAACTTTATAAAACTTTTTATAAAAACGCATTTATAAAAGCGTCTCTGCATGAAGGAAATCCTTATGGTGGAATAAAACGGAGGAACATCGCCATCTAATGGCACACATCTACCACGCAGCGTGAGCAGTATGTAGTTTGATCCCTGATGTGAACCAATTCCAAATCACACACATATGGAAAACATCTCAATCCCCCTTTCTTTCTAATAATGCTAGAGTCGTCATAAAACAGCTGCAGCCAGACACATATTTTATAATAACACCTTTTAATGCAAAAACAATAAAAATGATCCAGTATTGTATTTATTTCTATACAATAAAATTACTAAAATGTAGCTAATCCATTTGAAAATAAAACAATATTTTTTTTGTTATGTGTTAACTGACACATCCTGGTTGTTCCAGGATGCCTCTGTGAACAGAGACAAGTGACTCGGCCTCCTGAACAAGGATTTTCTGTGTAGTTGTGCGTGTATGTATGTATATATGTATGTGTGTATATGTGTGTGTGTGTGTGTGTGTGTGTGGTGGTGGGGGAGGTTCATCTGTTGGTAAACGTCTTGTTTCTGTACAGGTGCGTTGTAGAGCCGTGTGCAGTAATAATGTCCATGTGCAATCATTTCAAAATCTTGCCGTCCAGTTACATTGCATACTTCTGAGTCCATTCCCTTGCCAGTCTGTTATACCTAAACACAAAACAAAAACACTCAGCTGATATTAAAATGAGTATTCATGAAGTGCCAGAATTACAGCTGAAAAATTAGAGCAATTTGGTACTTAAACATTTTATGTATTGTTTGATAGTAATAAAAGAAGAATGTGTAGAAAAGATATACAAATGTAGTATGGTTGAACCATACAGAAGATGACGGTCCATTGCAGATGTAGTTATTTTAGCAATAAAAACAGTGAAAGAGAGAGAGAACCATACACACAAGGTTACTTACTTATCTTTGTCAGATTTGTAGATGTGTGCAATATCTGGAACTAAAGGGTCATCTGGATTTGGGTCACAAAGTAGTGAGCATATGGATAATAAAACTGGGGAAACAACAACAGAAAACAGCAGAATTGTTTAAGTGGTGTTGATAAAAGTAAAGTGAATACTGCTCGTATTTTATGAAATAGTCACTTTATGTGCTTAATGCTGAATCCCTTTTAGGTATATATTTATATTCTTTGCCAGGGCAAACTTTCCAATATAAATCAATGTGCCAGTTATACTTATTGTTGACACACTTTCCAGGTTAAATAAACATTATTACTTACAGTATATACGTATATAAAAAATAATTTGTTTTGTATTTCATAATGTTTGTTAGCCTGGCAAGCCAGACCTAGCCTGGTTCTACCAGACTCTAGTACATTTCATTTGTACATAGAGTCTGGCCTCTCTCCATCGACAAGAGTTAACTTCCTTGAAGGCGGGTACTCTGTTGAAGTTTAAAAGTATTGGATCTGCCCAGAGCCACTCTGGATCTGCCATAACCAATCGCTAACGTTTGGTCGTTACGTATGACGACTCAAACTAGCGCACAACCTCAACGTCATCGTTCTCAGCCACTCCCTCTGTTCGCTGATTGGACCTGCAAAAAATTGATCGGAGAAAACCCAAGAATATACCACAATCCCAGACCTAGTACTGAAGGAAAATTAAAATTGAGCGGAAGTACGTAGGAGGGCAGATCCAGGCTAAGCCAGACCTACATCAAGATGTTAATTTTGCTGCTGCTAGAGTGCGTCTAAATTTCTAGGCTAAATGTTTGTAATTAGTGTGACTATTTATTAAAACCATATTTCTCATCAAGTTAGTGCCTTCTGCCTTATAAACGTTTTTTACATATTTTTAAAATAATAACTATAAGAATGCAGTGACAGGCCAAGTATGGTAACCCATACTCATAATTTTGTCCTCTGCATTTAACCCATTCAAAATAGTGCACACACATTAGGAGTAGTGAGCAAATAGCCATTACAAAAAAAAAGAAGTAGTATGGCGTGCTTTTTCTTAACGCTCTGTTTAAAATGTCTTGTGTGTTACATACTCTGGGTTGGCTGAACTTACTTCCAGACGCGCTTTTGGAGCCAGCATACTTTGAGTAAGCCAGGTTTGGGGTTAATCAACTGGGAGTTCAGTGTATGTTTGACTGTCTTTAGGATTACTAGAACGCTACTGGCAGGTTAGTTTGATAAGGTTTAGTTTGAAAGCCAAACTCTGCAGGAAAGTGTATCTTGATTCTTGAGGGCCAGAGTTGCCCAGCCCTGATGTCGATGTTATCAAATTAGACATGTTTATGATGAAAAGACCGTCCAGGATGTTAGTGTTCTCTAACCTTTGGATACCGTGAGGGCAGGTGACCACTGGGAACGCAGAATGTCCAAACAGATGCTTCCATTACTGTTGATATTTGGGTGGTAAATTTTTGTTGTGAAGGCAAGCTGTCAGAGAAACACAATGTCAGATAACTAAGAACAAATAATCTATGGATGAGGTAAGAAGTAACAGATGTAATTCTCACCTTTGGTGGTTTAAAGGGATAATCAGTCGGGAAATGGATTGTGAGGAAGAAAACCCCTCCTTGATATGGACTATCACCCTAGGAGGGAGACAAAGAGAGAGGTTGTGTATGACAAAGCTAATTCTTTTTTTATTGAACCAATCACTAATTCCACAAAATAAACATGTGACCTAAAAATGACCTGAAATTATTCATGTGTACTTACTGGGCCCATTATTGTCGCCTGCCAGTGGAACACTGAAAGAGCAAATAAAACATATTGAACAGACCATCCTGTCAAAGAATTAAAGGCCATGATTGAGTATGTTGTTGGTGGAGACACTTACAGTCCTCTCCGAGGGGTCCGGCGGAGCACTGCGAGGGTGGATCCCGTTGCAAGTCCTGTAGCTCCTACAAATACAATAGAAATGGACGAGACAATTTATTTAAATTTCGATTAAATCAAAAACTGATCTAAGAAGCAAGGTTTCAATTCAAACCAGGATAATGGTTTACGTGCATATTTCTGAAAGATTAATTAACATTCGCAAGCTCCAACCCTACTCTTATAAATGCAAGGTTTTAGAAATAATTTTTATTATCATTTTCTTTAGTTTTGGTTTTTAATTATTTATATTTAGCTTTAATTTATCTTTATTTCTACTTTAGTAAATTGTTATACAACATATATATTTATATATATACACACACATATACTCACATTATATAATGTTGTCAAGACTTTCAGATTACATTTATTTTAAATATAACATATACAATATGTTTTATTATTATATTATTATAATGTAACATTATATTTTACATATTTATGTATTTAAGTTTTTAATGTACTCACTGTCTAAACTGACTATTAGTTCTATTAAAATATGCCTAACCTTGTTTAACTACAGCTGCTTAAAACATCCCCAGTTGATGGCATAATTATCACATTTATAATATAATCTTTTCTGATGTCTTAAGACTTGAGTTCGCTTTGTTTTCGACATAAAGATCTTTTCATCTGGCCGAAAAATAAATTCTTCTGATCTTCCGACTTTACATAGTAATGTGGACAGAGAGATAGTTCACTGTATCAGTCGTGTGTAGATCTCTTGGATCGCCTTAAAGCTAGTCTACTTTTAAGACATTTATTATATTAAGAAATACAAATATTACCTTCTGAATCCTTTTCAAAGCCATCAGATCTCCGCTTCTTTTCTCCGCCTGAGGATGTGAAGAGAACAATAATAAGAGAGCGGACATGAGGGGAGTTTAATTCAAAATAAAAGTCCCTGTAACCTGTTATGACGAGTGAGGGAAAAGTGGCAGGTTTCTCCATAATAATAGCATATTAACGAAGCAGATTTCACAGACAATCCGGTGCGTATCTGTGTTATGTCTGTGGATAATGTTTATTTATTTCAAAGGTTTATTTACAATATGTTCTGTTGATTTCTTGAACGCAAAGGCTTATCAAAAGTGTTTAGCACTGAACAAAAACTCAGGCGTTCTCAGCAATGAGTGGATTCTGAGGTCTGCACACAAATCCTCTCATTATTACTAAATAAATAAAATACTGTACATATACATACATACTATACTGTACATACTATACATAAAAATAGCTGTCTCCTGTTATTCAATATTACTGAGACCGCTAGTAGTAGTAGTAGTAGTGGTAGTACTACTAAGTAGGGTGATACGAAATACGAATATAAATAGGAGAGAATAAGCACGAGTTTGTGTGTTTTAGGAGTTAGTAATAAGGTAAATGTAACCCGTCTTGATGCCTGTAGTGTTGGGAGAAACAATTTAGCAAAATGATTCACTGTTTCGAAGCGTTCGAAACGCCACACGCTGGTGACCCCTGCTGGTCAGAACAGTGCAACAACACTTAGGCCAAACATGCATAAAAACCATATACTGTCTATGATAAAAACACCTTTTACAAACCCATTGCAAATGTTTTATTGAATGTAAAATATATCAAATGCAAGAATCAACTAATCATCTAATAAGATTAAATAACAACTGTTGGTGTAATATGTGTTCTTTTTTTTCATGTTTTGATTGTTACATAGCTCAGCTAAACAAGCCAATAAGAGACTATTAACTTATATTATTCCTTTCAATATTGAGGTCTAATTAAACCGTCTACAAATGTATCAAACTGATCAGAGATCAAGTAAAAACCATAGACACTTGTCCAATGGTTCGCCACTGGGTGGCGGTCTCCGTGGATCCGCATGATTCATTCACACAGCCAACAGTCTATGGTTCACAGAGATTATCGCCCTCCAGCGGTGAACCATTGCAATTTCAAAACAGTGGCCCTGTCCCAAATGGCGCACTTGATGTGGACTTTCGGTCTCGTGGACTTAAATTGCGCGTGCTCGCTGAGTCTACGAGTCCGTAGACCGTCCCATTCACCATTTTAACGCTCTGAAGTGTGCTCAGCAGCGCCCCCTTTGTACCCTTGAAGCGGTCTTCCGCGAAGCCCGCATAGATGCAGGCTTCACGCACTTTAACTACCCAGGAATCCTTGCGAATTTGCGAAAGGCCAATCAGACAACGAATGGGAGGAGCTTTCGCTCGCGTTAACATGGATGAGAAGAGTGTAAATATCATTATAGTTTTTATGACCTATGTGTACATTTTACCCGTTTATTACCTACAGTTTATACAACCATTATGGTCATCAACCAGTGGTTGATGTCTCAAACTTAAATATAAATATATTTAATATATATAAATATATAAAAAATATATTTAATATAAACATAAATAGCGCACTGAATAATAGGCTATGATCGCATTATGATTCATTAAATAAATATAACCGAATGTCAGGGCTTTACTGAGTCATATGTAAATGTAGAAAAATCATATTTAAACAACAACCGGACCGCCTTCCTATTTCCGGCGTGGCGATCGAGTCTGTCCCATAAATACCTCTCAATGCGCCCTCGTGGACTCGTGCCAAGGGCCCTATAAGTCTGCACTACATGACGTCACCAAAGTGTGGACTCTGAGGAAGTCCACAAGTCCGGAGTGTGCCATTTGGGACAGGGCCAGTTACGACGTAACGAAGCCTCGTTTGCTAAAATCACGTGACTTTGGCAGTTGAATCCAACACGGAAGTGACTGTGAGTTTTATTTTCATTTTTTATAACTTATCCCTTTCATTTATATTAAACCTTAAAGTTCTGCATATTTAAGGGCGTATAGCACTTGAGTCGAGTGACTGGTGGATTCCAGCCGCTGAACTTTGCATCTTTGCTATGGTTGTGCTTTTTTGATTAAGGCCTAAGTTAATTATCAATGAATACGGCTTGCTGTGCGGTTAATTGTACTAAGTACTAACAGACACTGGGCTCCATTTTTTCCGGTGAGTGAAATTCTAATATAATTGTATTTATTAATTTATTTAAAATTATTTATTTATTATTTATTATTTTATTTAAAACTTAACTACACTCCAGGATCAGACAGACTGTGATTAGCTGTAGGTAGAAACCATCTGTATGGTTTCTATGTATACAACAGTCATATAATGTTATGCCTACATTTCATAAATAGCGTAACATTTACTAACACAGACTTTTGGAAGTATTTGTTTGTTTAATTGTTGACATGTCTTAAGGCGGATTTATACTTCTGTGCCGGACCTACGCTGGAGCCTCTACGGTCTACGCAGACTACGCGTTGGTTTTCATTTATACTTCTGCGTCGTTGATGCGCAAACATGAGGGACATTTTTGGAGAGGTGCAGGTCAGGGTACGCCGAAGTGTACGCGCGCTACACACAGCCTATGACGTAGCTACGGCGTGAGTTCGACAATTGGGCTTTAGCCTGAGTTAACTTGATAATGTTGAGCTAGGCGGGTGTGGTTTCAGCAACCAGTGCCTCAGCTCCACCCACGTCCCACCTCTGCCCATTTTCGGTTATCCGAGAGAGGCTTGTTCGACTTGAACCAGGGCTGCACAGACGACCGATCGGTTTATGACATCAAAGTACCGCGAGAGCAATTCAAAAGCATAAGGAGCCGTCTACTTTCTATTTGCTCTCGCGGTACTTTGATTTTATTCACCGATCGGTCTGTGCAGCGCCGGTTCAAGTCGAACAAGCCTAATGTGACACACTGCCAAGATGCCGACGGCCGGCTCCGCCCATTTTGGGCTTCAAAAATGCTCGTCAGAAACCTACGGGTGACGTCATGGACACTACGTCCATATTTTTTGACAGTCTATGTTTTATACATGCTCCGAAACACTGATTCGAAACGAAAGATTAGTAAAGATTTCGAAGCTTCATGAAGCAGTGTTTCGAATTCGCCCATCACCTACCGGCAAACACAACAAACTGGCAACGAGGTGGAAAGCTAAAAAATAGGATAACGCTCAACGCTTCATTATCACCAACTCTGACTGTGAGTCTTCAGCTACACCTGATTTTGCTGTGAATCTGATAAACATCTTCCAAATGCGGTAGAATGTCCGGCAGCTAAGGAAACCTGGAAAAATTGCAAGAAAAATTTAATTTGCTCGTGTCTGTAGAACGATGCAAATTCACACATGCATGAAGTAGTAATGCCTGAGTATACGCTACTATAACTTCAAGATACTGATGTATGCACTTAACTCCAATGTACTGTTCAGGTAGAAGCTGGGTGCAATTCAGAGCATGTATGATTACTTTGGGAAATTACCCTTACAGCCACCTTAAGTGTGCTTAGTCACTTACTCATATAATTCAAATAATGTGATTTATTACATTACATTATATAGCAGTGGCTGCTTGCCACAGTAAAAAAACGGCTGCAAATGCTCTGTGAATTTCTATGTGGTGGACAAAGGAACTGCATTAATGGGCATGGATCTCATTAAAGCTTTTAAACTGTACATTAAAGGAGATATAATCCTGCCAGAGCCTGCTACATCCTTTGCATCTTGCTCTTCAGAACCAGTGTAACAGCTCTCTACTCAAATGGACTCATCCTCCTAAGTAGGATGTCTTGCAGGGTTTATGCATAAAGTCAAGGTGTCAGATTCACTCATGCCAGTATACGACAGAAATTATTACGACCTTCCCTAGTCCGTAAGAACAGTTGTATCTGCTGAGTTGGACTGATTACTTTCTTCTGGAGTTATAGAGCAAAGTGATGCGTCATTGGTCTCACCAATTGAGGTGACCGTGAAAAAGACTGGTGGCAAAATAATGAGAGAACCGTATTAGGAGGTGATAATCCACAGTTACCCCTTTCCTCACATGGCAATTGATAATTACTGACTGCTCTAGCTGGATATGGTCTTCTCTACAATCGACCTTGAGAGGGCCTGCCTATCATCAAGTGTTTCAGAAATTCACACGTCAATGCTTGGCAAGGACTGTTCCATGTCCATGATGAAGCTGTACTGGCTGGGTCGTCCGGCCAGTACAGCACTTGCATTTAGGGATGTTAACCGTTTGACCGATGGTTGACCGTATCAACGTTAATCGATCAAAGTTGTCGGTAGTCGTAAAAAAAAAAAAGTGATCTCTAAATTAGGCTATTATAGACAGTGGACTAAACACTACTACAGTTAGCCATCTCATTCCAAGATCTTTTTGTGTGAAGTGACAAACAAATCCCTCACACTCAATTTTTCATAACTCGCCCGTTTGTACTTAATAGATCAATAAAAACATTTGGCACGAGGTCACAGCATTTGGGTTCGCGCGCTCACAAGGTTTGCGAAAAGTAAAGGCTACAGGCTAAAACACTCGAGGTTAGAGCCAGGGCAGACGACAGGATAAAGCGTGCAAAGAAGAGTATTGTGTGGGACCATCAACAAGAATGAAAAAGATGTAAGTTGCAACTTGTGTGATACCGTGCTTAAATGCAGTAGTATCACATCATCTATGATGTATCACCTGAAAACGCGACACCCGCAAGCCTCTTCGGAGCTGTCATTTTCTTAAATGAGCCGCGGCAATGTTTCAAATGAGCTTCTAACGCTAGACAAACACCTTTATTTTCAACGCAATCACCTTGTACCCAAACCATTTCGAAACGAAGGAGCCATTTGTCCTCAGATTACATACATACGTTTGCGGGACTTATGTTTCGCGCTGTTGGGGATTTTAAAAATGTGACGTGAGTGGAAGGGCGGCGCAGGGGTGTGTGTGTGTGTGAGCGGGAGGCAGAGCGGCAGAGAGTTGCGAAATTGCAGGCGCGGCTCGAAATGGCTGTTATTTCAAATAGCGTAGCATATTTTAAACTAATCGGTTAACCGGTTTCAACCGGCTAATGAGGCTCGGTGGTCGGTCAAGAAATGTTTTAGTTTTCGCCATCCCTACTTGCATTGTATTCTGACAGCTGGCACCCCAATTTTCGAGGACTGCCAAGGCGATCTCTAAAGGAAGAGGTTTGGGATGAAAATGCTAAAGGAAAGAAAATATGATGGTTAGATGGAGGTGGTTTTCCAAATGAGGATTTTTGCCCACAAATTTAAAAGAGATCATTCTCATTTAAAATAAATCTCTCTCTAAAGAGGCCTTATCTGCATTGGGACTCACTGCAGAGTCAATGTCCCCATCTGCATTGGGACTCACTGCAGAGTCAATGTCCTCATCAACTGTGGGACTCACTGCAGAGTCAATGTCCTCATCAACTGTGGGACTCACTGCAGAGTCAATGTCCTCATCAACTGTGGGACTCACTGCAGAGTCAATGTCCTCATCAACTGTGGGACTCGCTGCAGAGTCAATGTCCTCATCAACTGTGGGACTCACTGCAGAGTCAATGTCCTCATCAACTGTGGGACTCGGTGGGAATAAAGTTGGTAACAACTGTGGATCGGATGTTGGAGAACTTCCTTCTCCAGCAGATCCTCAGCAGTGTGGGAGATGTCAGCGCTACTGATTCTGTCATTTTACACACCCTCAAATTTTCCCAAACCTGTATGAATATGGGTAACCAAACATTGATTCCTGCATAGTATGGTAAATAAAAGTGCTATGAAATTCAATAGCTACCGTCAACTGTTTGGTTACCGACAATCTTCAAAATAATTTATTTTGTGTTCAGCAGAATTCATACAGGTTTGGAACAACTTGAGGATGACAAATTTATTTTTGGGTCGTTTTCAGTAGTGATTAGATTCTGAGTTCAGCACACTTGCAAAAACTGTGGGACTCATTGCAGAGTCAATGTCCTCATCAACTGTGGGACTCATTGCAGAGTCAATGTCCTCATCAACTGTGGGACTCATTGCAGAGTCAATGTCCTCATCAACTGTGGGACTCGCTGCAGAGTCAATGTCCTCATCAACTGTGGGACTCACTGCAGAGTCAATGTCCTCATCAACTGTGGGACTCACTGCAGAGTCAATGTCCTCATCAACTGTGGGACTCGCTGCAGAGTCAATGTCCTCATCAACTGTGGGACTCGCTGCAGAGTCAATGTCCTCATCAACTGTGGGACTCACTGCAGAGTCAATGTCCTCATCAACTGTGGGACTCACTGCAGAGTCAATGTCCTCATCAACTGTGGGACTCATTGCAGAGTCAATGTCCTCATCAACTGTGGGACTCACTGCAGAGTCAATGTCCTCATCAACTGTGGGACTCACTGCAGAGTCAATGTCCTCATCAACTGTGGGACTCACTGCAGAGTCAATGTCCTCATCAACTGTGGGACTCATTGCAGAGTCAATGTCCTCATCAACTGTGGGACTCACTGCAGAGTCAATGTCCTCATCAACTGTGGGACTCACTGCAGAGTCAATGTCCTCATCAACTGTGGGACTCGCTGCAGAGTCAATGTCCTCATCAACTGTGGGACTCGCTGCAGAGTCAATGTCCTCATCAACTGTGGGACTCACTGCAGAGTCAATGTCCTCATCAACTGTGGGACTCGGTGGGAATAAAGTTGGTAACAACTGTGGATCGGATGTTGGAGAACTTCCTTCTCCAGCAGATCCTCAGCAGTGTGGGAGATGTCAGCGCTACTGATTCTGTCATTTTACACACCCTCAAATTTTCCCAAACCTGTATGAATATGGGTAACCAAACATTGATTCCTGCATAGTATGGTAAATAAAAGTGCTATGAAATTCAATAGCTACCGTCAACTGTTTGGTTACCGACAATCTTCAAAATAATTTATTTTGTGTTCAGCAGAATTCATACAGGTTTGGAACAACTTGAGGATGACAAATTTATTTTTGGGTCGTTTTCAGTAGTGATTAGATTCTGAGTTCAGCACACTTGCAAATTATCTGATTATAATAAACAATTATGTAAATGAGATTCATTGTGCATTCAGCTTCATTGATTATAATGGAACTTTATAATGGAGATCGTGACAAATTGAGATGAGTGACAGCTTTTTAGTGACTATAAAGGGAGCGCTCCTTGTGCGCTTTGTGCCATGCCAAGTCCTGCATACTGTCAGCCTATTTGCTTGATTTTCTGTTCAAATTAACCGTGGTTTGTGAAGTACGCTTTAAACTGGGAGCGTTTATGCTGAGATGTGTAGGTTGTGCGGTGACACATAACTTTAACTATTTCATGGAAATCTATTTAAATGTCTTTTAAAGGGGAAGCGCATCTCCTTAGATTTACCCTGGAGTTGCTTCACGCTCCGCCTGTATGTATGTTCCCAGGTAATGATAAATGATAAACTGTCACTAGTATAAAGTGATTTAGATAAAATCATCCGCTAGAATAATGCATGTTGATGCAGCCCCAAATGTAGCCTATAAACAGGAAGGAAAGGGGACTGGAAGGGCAGAGTGTTTAGTGGATGGGTAGCAAGGGATTACTGTAGGCCTAATTCATTTTTGATGCAGGATGCAGATGTTATGTATGCTAATCGCAAATTAGAGCTAATCCCAATAAACAACATATCAGACAGAATTACTGCCTGCTTCCTCTGCTGTGGACCTTACTTCACTGTGGTGTGTGAGTTACATGTTTACTGGTTGAAAATAATCTGCTTTTCTTTGTGTGGTTTTGTGTCCATCTTTCATATCACTTGTCTGCAATGTCTGTTCAGAGATGCACTCTAAAAAATTCTGGGTTGTTTCAACCCAATTTTGGGTCAAATATGGACAAACCCAAACGTTGGGTTAAAAATGTAATTTTAACCCAACGGCTGGGTTTGTCCATATTTGACCCAAAATTGGGTTGAAACAACCCAGCATTTTTTAGAGTGGAATATATATTACTTATACATCATTGTTCCCTTGGTGTAAATGTTTTCTTTTGAATATTAACCAGGATTGTATACACTCCAAAAAAATGTTTGGGTCAAATATGGAGAAACCCAGTCATTGGGTTACATTTTTAAATTGCATTTTTGATCCAACGTTTGTCCATATTTGACCCAAAATTGGGTTAAAACAACCCAGCATTTTTTAGAGTGTACGAGTAGGCTAAGTAATAAAGTAAGTCATTTTATTTCATTGTTTGTTTTATTATATTTATTATATTTAAACACATCCTCAGATTAAGCATAAGGTTTAACTGATTTATTTGATTTATTGCAGTTGGGCTTGAGGCATTCTTTCATATCACCACTAGATGGAAGCACTACGAGAACAAAAACAACCCCGTTATTGCATCATTATGCATCTCATTAGCATTGAATAATTGTACAGTAAGTTAAAAATTGTAAACAAACAAATATTAATATAGAGATTTATTAGTGTATTTGTTTAGTTGAGGTGGGCATTCACAGATGATGCTGTCTGATAGAGAACCTTTAGAAGCTACGAAAATTGGCTAGCGCCTGTGCTTTAGTTCTGCATTAAAATGCCAAATGGTCTCGCTTCAGACAACCTTGTCAACTTCATCAGGAAAACACTGAACCAAATCAGCTTTGTTCAGATATGTGATTCCACAGGGCTTGCCAAAGGACGGTTGTGTGCCAAATGCACATCTGTATGTTTAGAGCTCTTTGCGCTACTAAGCTACTTACAAATTAGCGGTGGACATCATATTTTCTATTCATCATTATCATAAACATCACAGCTTTGACCTCTGCCAATCCCTTCAGCGTTCTCTCTCCCTCTCATACACACGCGCACACACACAGAAAGTACAACAAACATGGCTAATTTTTACAACTAGTGCTTGGCTCTGGAGCATCTGAAAATCTCCTGTTTGAGGTCAAAGTTAAGCCTATTACCAGAACAGATGCTGCATTAGGATATATATATATATATTTATTATTATTATTTTGTTTTGTGAGGATCTTTTGGAGTACATGAACGTGGATAGTCACGCGGCTCTCTGGAAGGCCTACTTGATTCTTCTTATTGTTGAATCGTGACATTCAGCTGTCTGGTATTTCGCTGTAGCCTACATCCTGTTATTGGGGATACTGTCAGAAAACGAAAACAATAACCTTGCCATAAGTCACACTGTGCGTACAGGTGTTTATGTAACTCTTCTGTGCCCTAAAATCAGGTTATTTTGTTTTTCATTAATGGCCATTTCCAACAAGGCAGGATTATCTTCCTGTCTAACCCTGTGCATAATAGTTTAAAAAGGACCCATCATCTATAATTGTTATTTTGTTAAGGGCAGTTGGCACGAAAGATTATTGGGATCAGCAGTGATTGATAATATTTTAATAGATTTAATTCCTATGTCCTGAGCTTGTCTCAGGCTGAAGTGTTTTAATCTCTGTTTTCGTGCCCCTCTCCTCTGCTAATCTGTTTTTCTATTATTCTCTTTAAAGCCCTAACAAAACAATTACTTTCCTAATGTCATATTATTGAGATTAGATACTATAAAATAGTTTATTTAGCCATTATAAATGATGGTACATTTCATATAAACTTTATACTAACATGCCAATTAAAATAATAATAATCATTATTATGATCTTTATTGTTATGTTTATATTAAAGACTATTAAATTAATTACAAATTGACGTTTTTAAGCAAACACATTTGTGTTATGTATTTGTGATCGGAAAATATGAATTATGATGATGATTATGCTAAGGTCTTAGAGCTTAACCTTAACATTAAACAATTGGATAATGAAGTCATATTTATAATAATGATAAACTAAATTTGATAATATAACAAAACATCGTGTTTATTGGTTTCCATTGACCTTCAGTAGGATGTGACGGTAAATATCTAAATAAAATCATTCCTCAGAGATAGTATTGAAATGAACATGTTTTTCTTAAAGTGGTGCACTTCTGTTGCGAGGTGATGTTCTGTGCACTTAACACACCTGCCCTGCAGTGGAGTAGAGCCTTTGTTGAGATTTTTTTAGATAAAGACATTTCTGGACAAAGCTCATAAAAGCAGGCTAACATGAATTAAAGATGATTTGGCTATTGAATAGTCTGACAAATTGCTTAACCTAGTTGTTGTTTGGCTTAAATGTACCTTAATATTGTTTTCCCAGATGGTATTTGTGTAACCGGGCATCTAACGGGTCAGCAGCATCCATACTGGAAGCCTTCTTTAAACCTTTCTCATGTCCTTGACAGCAAGAAGACTCAGTGATGAAATGAACCAATTTCTTATCCTTCCATGTGGCAACTCGAGGTAATTCTCTGACATATTTTTATTTTTAGTCTACTGAAACAAAGAAACAGAAAACCCAGAATCAAAAGCGTAAAATGTTTAATTTTTTGTCGTGATGTGGATTTGTTTGTGCTGGTATTATATTGCTCTGATGACATTGATCGATGCAAAACATTCATCATCACAGCAGGTAAAGTGCTTTAAAAATCCTTTCTGGGAACTTTCTGTTCCCCCAAAAACATGCCATATCATAACAGGGAAATATTATGACATTCACAATAGTGGTGCTGAACAAGTGGTCACCCTGAAGCGGCTGAGATTTTTTGACAGAAAAAGAATGAATAATGCCCATGAACGTATCATAAAACATGTAATTTAACACTTTTTTACATTAATAATTATTACACATCAAAGATAAAATCATTCAGAATAAAACAGTCTCTAGTATTCAAATAACATAACACAGGAATGCTGACAAACAAAACCATTGTCAAAAGGTGAGATATTGTAAACTGATAGTCCTTGTATGTGCACTTCAAAATTGTCCATATTCGTTTGCATATTTAACTCTCATTTTCAGAATCACTGCTGTCTCCTGTGCGAGGTGGTGATCTTTTCAAAGTGCTTTTACTCTCTTGTTTCGAAGTGCTGGACAAGTCTATCGCCATGTCCTCCGAGTCGTCCGCTCCATTGGCTCCACTTGACCATGTCACGTCGCTGTCTTTCCCCTTGTGTTCCTCTGAATACGAATCTGAGTGCGTCGATTCAGGCGTGCCGGGAGGTTTTTTCCCTATTTCCAGAGACTTTTTGTGCATTCCTAAAAGAATAAAATGCAGACACCATTAAAAATTGACCTTAAGGTGTTAAATATTTATAGCTCTTCATTTAATTACAATTACAAGAGGAGTTGATTAAGCCTAATTCACACATATTTAAGTCTAAACATTCAAGTATGGACAACATCAGACAGACGTTCACAAGACACCTCAGCTATGTATTCAAGTGATCAAATACATATTTGAGTCTTTAAGTACTAAATAGGAAAACCACCTGCTGGCTCACCTAGAAGCCAGGGAGCGCATGAGCCCATCATTCCACTCTTGGCTGAGTTGATGATGGATTCTGGAAGTGGAATCGAGTGACGGACCATGGCACCGTACAGCCCGTATTCTGCCATGACACTGCTGCGGCCCCAGCACTTCTCTCTTTTCCTCCACTTAGCACGGCGGTTTTGAAACCATACCTGGACAGAATCAAACGTGGTTATTAGCTATTTGAGAGCGAGAGCAATATCAAGAAATGAAAAAACTGTGGAAGTGATCCTACCTGTATCCTGTCCTCTGGTAGCTCTGTCTTCATGGCCAGCATTTCTCTTGCGTAAACATCTGGATAGTGTGCTTCATGGAAGGCTTTCTCCAGCTCCTCAAGCTGATGCGAGGTGAAAACTGTCCTAAAAATCCAAACAAAATGTGTGGTTGAAACACTGACACACCAGATCCTTATAGAATTAACATGTAATGTAACATTTCATTTCTTTACATACCTGTGCCTTCGCTTCTTCCTCTTTTGAGAGTTCCCTGAGTTTTTTCCATCATTGTGATCCCCGGAAAGACAATCATCATCTGTAAATAATCCGCTTTTTGTTAATAAAAAATAAATGAACATAGGGGCAAAGGGCAGACAAAGCTGCGTCAAATAAAAAAAGTCAAAATGTGTTAAGGTTTTATTTAAATAAATAAAAAAAGTTAAATTACTGAATCATGCACATAAATTTGGCTACATCAACAAAAAAATTTTTTTAAGAGTTATGTCGAGCACAAATCTGTTAAAGGTTACGAGTTTTCAAAGCGTATTAACTGGGAGGGAAAAATTCCCATCAAATTAATTAACTAACGAATAATTTTTATCAAAAAGTTTCCACTGCCCGTACAGAAACGGAAATTTGCAGGGCCAGTTTCAGCACCAGCTGTTGTGAACAGCTCTTCGGCTCATTCATAACCAAATAAAGTGATTTGTACCGGAATAGGCGTCCCGTTGCTGTTCCATATTCTGCATGAAGTGGCTCTCTGTCCGTGACTGCAGGAGCGGGATGTGGCTCGGGAGAAAACACGGGGCCCCGGGAGGTTGTTGTGCCGCCAAACTACAGAGAAAACCCAAGCCGAGCGGCAAAGAGCCTCCCGGGAAGGCAAATCCTCCGACCGCCGCGCTCTGCCCCTCTCCATTGACCACTGCGCCCGGTCCGGACTGATGCGGCTGAAGATCCGAGTCCAGACCGAGCAGGTCTGTGATTGCGAAACCTTTGGACCGAAATCCAGATCCATTGAGGCGTGATTTGTCGATTCCGAATGAGGGATACAGTTTAACCTTAGGTTTTTCGTCTATAGCCTCTTCTCTTCCAGTCATGGTGGCAGTTTGTTTAATTCACTTTCTCTCTGCGGAGGTCAGGCTGGTGGGACGGTTAAGCGCTCTGGCGGGACCATTTATCCTTCTGTCCAATCCAGCAGATCATCGGACTGTCCAATCAGATCTAACCTCAGATATGTCTTCCAAGAGGAGGCGTTTCCCTTTTTCAATCACAAAGGATTAATTGCCACCAATTTTCCCTTTAATCCGATAAGGATTTTCCTCCGCTGAATTGGTCCTAAGTAGTTTTTCCCTTTGGATGGAAGATTTCACTCATGTGCGCAGCCTCTCGTTATTGAAAATGTTTATATATATGGGGCATTTCAGTTGGAATCAGAATGTAAAATTATTAGAAATGAGAAACCGAAACGAGATCAATATTCAACATTTTAGTGGCTGACTGTGTTATCAAGCTTCGTTTCGTGATATTTGATGTTTAGCCTATATACTTATTTATCGTTCGATAGCAGTATAATCTAATTTCATAGGCTATATTTTCTATAGTGCCTAAATTACTTTGGAGACAGAACAAACTTCACCAACAAAGGAAAAAAATACGAAAAATGCAGTTTCTCCTCTAGTCTTATATTTTTAAATGAAGAAAACCTTAAATCTCATTGCCAAGCTTGCACTGTGCTGTAGACATTTAGTTTGATTTTAAATAAACCTTTTTCTGGGCTTTTTTAAACATCGTTTTTGCTTTTTGAAGAAATGATTTCGCTGCCTTAAAAATGCACACTGCATAAACCCATTAAAAACAAGACATTATAGCTGCGTTTAACGTCTGAAAACAATAACAACAATGGCAACATGATTTTATCTTGGTGAATAATAGCATAATAATAATAATAAAGTAGTAGTGTTATTAGCCTATTATTATTATTAGCTATTATTTTTATATTTACTGTGATAGGCTATTTACTGTTATTTAGTTGTTGTGATAATTATAATATGTCTAATTTGTATCATTATTTTATTAAACTAGGCTATTATGAATCAGTTAATCAATATTAATGAAACAATATTAATTATATTTATAAAAAACTAGAAAACAACTGCTAAAATTAGTCCTAATGTGCATTTATATTTTACACAAAACGTTCTGGCCATTATTTTTAGTTTTTGTTAGTTTTTTTACATTCGCAACATGATTAACACGTTTCCCCACCAAGATACTTTCAGGCAAACCAGTCTCCAGTCGCAGTTATAGATCTAATAATTCCATCTTTAATTTCCTGTTTGGACAGATATTGGAATAAAAAAAACGTAATTATCTTGACGTGATCACATCTGCTATATATTTTTTTATCTTTATTTCACTGAATTATAGCGTCATCAATGAGGGAACATGAAGCTCCCAATCACCCAGTAAAATATTTTGGGAAATGAGGTCAGAGTTACGGTAATAGGCTACTGCTGTCAGAGGCCATCCCAGGTGTTTCACAAACAGCAGGCAAAAACGGTCAACATCTCAGCCAGTCTGTTTCGAAAAGAAGCAATTAGAGAAATCGTCTTACACAAGATAATTAAATGAAGTCCATTAAATTCGTTTACAACATTAATCTGTCATATAAAGAGCTCGACTCTGTAAAATCTGCTTTTAGGGCCCGTTTCCACCAGGACGACCTCCAGCATTTTAACTGGCATTTAAGAGAGCTGCTGCAGTAATCCTCATAACTGTAGCCTAACACAACGTTAACTAAAACTGAATGCGATCATACCAGAGAAAAAGGAGGGAGATCATTAGTGATCATGCTGGAGAAGAATAATCTCTGGCTGTTACATTGCACATTATTATTATTAGCCATGTTTGAATAGCCTATATAGTGCAACAGCAACAATACCAACGAATAATAATTTATTAGCCTATTATTATTATCATTATTATTAATATATAGCCTACTGTGTTGTAGGTCTGTTAACTTTATAAGAACTGGCACGAATACGAAAACATAATGAAGAATGTATTATTTAATCTTAGCCTATTTCTTACTTAAATCGACGGAAAAAAATCTTTATAAATTGTTTTAATAACGTATTTATTTATTTGTAGAAATTATTTCACATATTATGAAATAGGCCTAACGAAAATTGCCATAACGAAAATTCAAGGATGATTTCGCAAATCTTTTTTTAATAGGCCTATTTATTTATTTGTGTGTTTAATTTAGCCTATTGATTATACATTATGATTCCTTACTCGACTGACCAACAGCTTGCAATTTAACATTGCATAAACAGTCTTGTAAATTGTCAAGCAAAATAGGCTAGTCAATTAACAGTTTTTGTTAAATAATTCTAAAAAAACATTTCAGTTCAGAGACTAAACCCAAAACTTGACCGTTGATTTCTGGTCCTTCTATTGTTTTTAAGCAGACTGGAACAAACACAACTCAACGGAAACGGACCAATAAAACATCCTTCTATATAATTCATGGGGCTAAGTAACTGAATCGAACAACACGCCTAAACAGCGCTCGCTGTAAAGCGAGGAAATAAATTATGTTATTTTAAAGGCCAGATTACAAGGCTGGGTTTCATGGTGTCATCAGATAGGATAATCCAGGATTAAACTAATCAGTAAATGTTTCTCCGCTCATTATTTTCCAGAGAAGATTTCCAACCGATTCTCCGCCGCCAAGATTATTAATCTCTTAAAGAGCGTAACATCAAAAAATCGCTCTTTGCTCTAATTTCCTCTGGCCGTGGCGCGCGGCACATGGAGGTTGTTTGACTAATAGACATGCCACGTGCCCTAATTCTGAGCAGGATCCCGCCACTGGGAATCACAGCAGCCCCGCACGCGCGCGCAAACATCACATGCCCCGCCCACCTCTGAGAAACTGTCCACTGGCTGCCAGCAGAATGGCTATTAAGCAATAGGATTTCATGCAGATTTTACATTTGATATGATGGGCAAATTGTAGATTTTATGTAGACTTATAAGTCAAAAAGCTTGGAAAACAAATGTTTTATATACCCATGCAATAATAAGGATCACACTACCTCCAATGTTTCTTTAATGGCTTTGGGGGAACAAGATCCCTCAAAAACTTAATCATGGATTCCCCTTGTCACTGATGCTTTTTGTCACTTTACAACATTGGGCAGATGTTCAAATCTAAATCTAAATCCGGGTAGCTGTGTGCTTAAGGGTCAGAGGTCTTATGCGTTTGTTGTGCAAACATCTGGGCCCTTAGATCTCCAGATGTTTCACCCAATCTATTAAGATCCCAGCTGATTTGTAATCATCACAACACACCGCCATTTAAACTGAGTCTGACCAATGGTCAGAGTGCATATCACTACGACTTCCCGTCGCTCTGGCACTCACTGCTTTTCAACAACACTGGATGATCCCTCCAGACAACTTGTTTAATGTTCCACAAATACGGCGCCAGGATAACTTGGTAGTCTAAGAAATTCAGTCAGAAGAAAGCGGCAGTCTGTTGCACATAAGCTTCATCCTGAAACAACAAACAACCTGTAACCCTGCATCCTATTTGTCCCAAATCAGGACAAAATAAAGCGTATATTAATTGTAAGCAAAATGAAATGCCCTCATCCCAACCCTATATAATCTTTTATATAATAATAATAATGATGAAAAACCGATGCAGATGTCCATTCGGCTGCTTTCAAACATGCAAAGGGAGACCAGCCAGATAATCATTTTGCTGTATTAGAGGAGAACAGGCTTAACAGCATTTGTGCACAAAATTTCGAACTTACCGAGGGCAACGATTTGCGTTTTGACGGGGTAATATTTTGTAAGCTGCTGATCATTTTTTTTGGAACGTATGCCACATTAATGCCATGAATTGTAATCACACCAGTGTAGTATTCATCCTCGAGTGGTAAATAATTTATGTTGAGATTAGGTTTTTGCATTCTTAGCTCTGCTGGCAGCTTATCGACCCACAAATCTATGAGATTTAGTAATTCATTTTCTCTGTTTTGGAAATTGGTTTGCCTTTTGTTGCCTCACTATCCTTACATTTACTCTAATGAAGGCTCGACGGCGCCTGCCGTTTATTTCCATTGAATCTTTTGAATGTCCAGTAATAAAATTCCAATGATATGAGCTTTCCAAACAATACATTTTTGTTTCACACAGAATTTATGACAGTAAACATCTTTTGTAGAGGTTTAATTAAAGCGCTAGTTTATTCAAAAGTCATAATTTACTCACCTTCATGTTGTTACAAACCTGTAAGACTTTCTTTTTCCTGCAGAACCCCAAAGAAGATCATCGAACACTATTGACTTACATTGTATGGACCAATTTTGTTTCCAAAATATATTTTTTAACTTCCACAGAAGAAAAAAAAGCGGTCATACAGGTTTAGAACAACATGAGGATGAGTGAATGACGACTGAATGTTAATTTTTAGGTGGACTCTTTAAATGACATGTTAATACATGAGACCGAGTTGTGTGGTAATGAATACTTGATGACTTGTTGATCACTATTAATGTGTTTCCTGCAATAGACAAACACCTTTAGAATCTGTTACCAACCACTGAGAGCAATGAAGACCAAAAACAAATGCACACCCACTAACACCCTCAAAAAGACGCATTGTGCGAGGACGTGTGCTACAGAGGCGTTGGGACGCGGTTTTCTCGCTCTCTGGGGAATAAGTACAAAAGGCCAGAAGAGCCCACCTGGGACTAAGAGAGCCGGGTTAATTAAAAACCTTCCGCACGCACACGCTCATATTCACACGCAGACACAGAAGGATATCAGAGGTCATCTGATCAGTTACACACAAAAGCAAAGAGAAATTGGCCAGTCAGTTAGAGCTGTGAATCACTTATGTTGTAAATCTGCCCCTTGGGAAGACACTCCAAATTAAGCTGAAATGCTGTTAAATGGATTTTTGTGCACCCATGCTGGAGAATATTAGAATGCGGGTTAGTAATGTCTAATGCCACTACTTTTAGAGCAAGCTGCAGACTTTAGGGTTTCAGTAAATTGATTTATAGACTATTAAGTGTCTTGACAGTAGAGGCCAAATGGTTAGAGAGTCAGACTGGTAATCCAGTTCGATTCTTAATGACTGAGGTGCCCTTGGGCAAGTAGCTGCCCACTGCTCCGGTGTGTGTGCCCATGGTTTACAGTGTGTGTGTTCACTACTCACTACTCCTAATGTGTGTGCACTAATTTGGATGGGTTAAATGCAGAAGACAATTTGGGTTACCATACTTGGCCTTCATATTTCACTTTCACTTTTTCACTATTCTTTTTGGTGAACTATCCTTTTAAAGGGATAGTCCACACATAAATTAAAATTCTTTCATCATTTAATCACCCTCACGGTATTCCAAATCTGGGGTGCATTTCCTGTACAGCGCTATAACTTGTTTAACCATCATGCAATGTTGTAGAAATTAGGTAGTCACAACTGTTTCCCGAAACCTGTCGCTTGAACCATGTTAGTTCAACAATATAGGGCTGTCGGTAATTGTCACATGCAGTGGGGGAGTAATAACTTCTGCTAATTAATAGATTTTTATATTATTATAGATAATTTACATAAACAACAGAAGGCTGTTTATTTTTAATCACGTTAACATGCAGTATTTGGCGTACACTTTACTCCCATATACATGCGGTTTTTCTCTACAATATAATTTTTCTGACATGCTGCTGTAATGAACATGCCACCTGAGGACTACTGAGGTTTTGTTCCCCGTCCCTTTTAAAAAAAAAATATGTTTGATTCTTCACAGGTTCCCTCTGTCATGCTCTGGGGTTGTACATTCACACTCTTCAAAACCAGTAACCAACATTCTTCAAAATGTTATGTTCTACAGAAGAAAGAAAATCATACAGGTTTGGAACAGTGAGGGTGAGCAAATGATGACAGATTTTTGTATGAACTATAGGTGTATCATTACACATAGAAAGATAATTTATAGTTACATTTATTAAAATATCCTTCAACAGAATCAACATAAGCTTTTATAAGAAAAGGCAATATGGCAGATGGGAAAGGAACTGTTTCATAATTTGGATCTTGCATGTTTGCGTGGCACACTGTAAACGATAGCAGTAATTGCTATAATTCTATATCCAGACAGTGATTATGTCCTGGGTCATATTCAACAATGCCCTATAAACACCAGACCCAACTGAGTTTGTTTTTAATTGTTTAGCTGGTCCATTGTTTATGCTAGATAAGGGGACAACAATAGTCTGGCCACGCGTCACCCCCCACCAATCACACCCCATTCATCGCCTCTGGCCCACTAATTATTCAAAAATGCACATTTATGCAAATAGCCCTCCTTGTAGATTAACCTAATTCAGTGATGTAAACAACGGGTAGTCGTGGGATTAAAGTTTTGTAAATTAGTCAAGGCCACTAATGATCTCTGATGTCTGTAAGTCTGGGGTTTTGGTCTCCTTAGAGTAATGGTAATCTCACATCCGAAGTGAGGCCACGCCACGCAGCGCGCAAGACACGTTATAAATCTGTCAAAAACATAAACAATGTAACTGCACTCGCCGTTATGCGTAACAATTCAGGATTAAAGATTACTGGTGGATGCACCGGGTCAGAGGCATTTTATAAACATTGTTAAACCTCTATTAGCCTTCCATTGTAATTATGTGCGTGGTTATATGCAAATAAGCCACGTGCCATGCGTACACAGCTAGATTCTAGCAAGAGGCTACTTTTGAAAGTTAGGATAGTCCACCTAAAAAGAAAATTGTAATTTACTCAATCTCATGTATTTCCAAACTAGAAAACTAGGTTAGTGTGTGTGTGTGTGTGTGTATATATATATATATATATATATATATATATATATATATAAAATACTTTTTTGCAACATATTAAAACATAAGTCATACTCACAGGTTAATCAAGGAGTAGTTCTGATTGAGTCTTTAATCCTCCGGCCCATTGCTTGAGAATCCCTTCTTCAACACTTTCGCTAAAGCTGCCCATCACAGCTTGGGTCATCCTGAGTCACACATGATTAGCAAAGCTTTGTGACCCTGATATTATTAATGCAAACGTTCAATAATGGGAAGGGTTTTTTTCTCCAAAAATTCATATAAACTAAATAAGGGCTGAAATGGTTTTGACATTTATGTCTGCATTTTAAAGCAAATACTGGGGAAGCAACTTACTTTAGCTTGTCAATTCAGCTTATCATAATTGAAAATTGTTCAATTACAGTTAAACTGCCCTATTGAAGAATTTGTTAGCTACAAACTACTAACAAAAATGACCTAACAACACCAAGACTACACTACCGTATAGATCTTTTTGAAAGCTCTTACTGTATGCTCACCAAGGATGCATTTATTTGATCAAAATATAAAAAATGTAAAAACTATTTATTTTTTCTATTTTATTATAATTAAAATTCAGTCTTCAGTGTCACATGATCCTTCAGATATCAGTCTAAGGTGAGTGAAGGTGAAACTCGAAAAATTATAATATCGTGCAAAAGTTAATTTCAGTAATTCAACTTAAAAGGTGAAACTATTATATTATATAGACTCATTACATGCAAAGTGATATATTTCAAGCCTTTATTTGTTATAATATTGATGGTTATGGTTTACAGCTTATGAAAACCCCAAATTCAAAATTAGAATATTGTGAAAAGGTTTTCATATAGCTGCAAGCCACATCAAAATTATAACAAATAATAAAGGCTTGAAATATCTCAATTTTCATGTAATGAGTATATATAATATTTAAGTTTCACCTTTTAAGTTGAAATACTGAAATAAATGAACTTTTGCGTAATATTCAAATTTTATGAGTTTCACCTGTATGCTGATTTGCTGCTTAACAAATAATTATTCTGTCAATTTGAAAAGTGAAACATTTTGTTCAGGATTCTTTGATCAATAGAAAGTTTTTATTTATTTATTGAAAGCATTTATTTGAAATCTAAATCGTAAATAAAATTGTTTTAAAAATGATAACTGTCACTTTTGATCAATTTAATGCTGACCCAAACTTTTGAACTATGTAGTCTACTTGGGGATATAGGCTTATGCAATAAACACTACTATTTGTAGGAAAAAGTAGCTTGTTATTGGATAACGATAAATGTAGTCTATTTGTTACTTCATCTAGTTACACTCAATCACTGGTTAATAGTTACTAGACGCTTGATTTCACTATTTCAGACAGAAAAATAGAAAAAGCTGTGGGGGAGGAAAAGCAAGAAGGTCGTTCAGAAGGGAAAAGATAAAGGTAACAGTAGGAAGGATGCCATAACCACCAGTTGAGCACTGGTTTGTAAGCCAGTCCACTAATGACCTTTGTGTGTCCTGTTCAGTTAGCCTTGCTAACAAAGACACTATTCACACGCCATCACAGGCCTGTCTGACTCACTTAACCTATTAGACAGTGATCACTCTTTCTTTCTCCCACTCCACTCTTTCTTTCTCCCACTCCTTCCCTCTCCCCCTCACTCCTATCTCGCTCTCTCTTTCTTTCTCTTTTCTCTCCCCACTTCCTTAAAGTGTGCTAATTAGAAGGAATCAGGTCAATTATAAGATGGGGACTCATTATGAGGCCGTGATCAGGGACACATTGTGCTGTCCAGACAACCAACCGTCACTGTGCCGCACCATGGTGAAAAAGAGATGGTTTCACTTCATTTTGATGGTCCCTTTAACACATTCTGTTGACTATAAGTAACGTTGCACCTACATGTCTAATAACATTTATTAGAGTGTTAGTAGACTGGTAGGGTTAGTATAAGGTGACATGTAGTAGCAAAGTTACTTTTAGTCAGTAGAATGTCTGTTGGGGATCATCGCAATAAAGATTGAGTAGATATTAAGCACAGTCTACTAATACTCCAATGAGAGTTGACATGTAGTTGCAAAGTTACTTATAGTCAACAATGTTCAAAAGGGACCATCAAAATAAAATTACCAATGCACTCTTTACCTAAATGAGGCATAAAAAGAGCTTCTGTGTCAACTATCTGGTCTAATATCATAATATCAACTCAATATATACTCAATATACTCAATATTTCAACTCAAATCAATATTCCTTACTTATCCTTACACCAAGTGATGACAAATTGTTCATTCATACTACCATTCATGTACTTTGAAAAAAAATGGTAACACTTTACAGTAAGGTTCATTAGTTAAGTTAATGAAGAATGAACAATACTTCTACAGCTTTTATTAATCTTAGTTAATATTCATTTTAACATTTACTAATTAAAAACCAAAGGTTGTATTTGTTAACATTAGTTAATGAAAGATCATGTGACACTGAAGACTGGAGTAATGATGCACATCACTGGCTTTGCCAACAATAAATTACATTTTAAAATATATTAAAATAGAAAATAGTTATTTAAAAGTTTTGCTTTTAATGGATTTTTTTATTACATTAAATTACATTACGGCCTTTTAATGCAAATATCCGTGCACTGCATAAACATTTCACCAGTATATCTTCCCTGGAAATCAAACTAACGTCCTTAGTGGAGCCAGCTTAATTTTGCAACTAAAATACTTCTTTGTTCTTCTCTAGTCACAGTATGAGATAGAGGCACAAACTTGAAACAAATAGACTTTTGGTATGGTTTTAAATTTTGCAGTGCAAGGCCAGAAGAACTAAAGATGTACACTTTTCACAATATTAGACATTTGGAAAAGCTGAACTTAATTCGGCCCAACGCACCCCTGTCCTCAATGGGAGGAGAGGAGGGGTTTAGCTTTAACTGGCGAGGACTTTTTTGAAAGTGATAGGGAGAAATCATAAGAGTATTATAAAAGAACAATGAAAACAAAATCTGCCTTTGATTTGAATAATAGTTGTGATATTAAATCGGACAAAGGGATTATTAAAAGAGTGGAGCGACTATTGTCCTTTTTTATGTCCATCTTAAAAATAATCACATATGTTATGAGGCATATGGTTCATATCTGGGTGAAGGGGAAAGGAAAGAGCAATCTAGAACATGGATTACCAACTTATATCTGTAAGTATCTTTCCTCGCAATGATGTGATTGTAGTTCAACGAACTATGTCAATATTTCATTCTCATACGGAGGGTTAAGAAAGATATTTATACAAATAGATGATTTTTTTTTTAAATAATGTAAAATCACCTGTCTGAGGGCAGAGGTAGATATACATTGCATGATATGAGAGAACTTAAGGAATGAAACAAATTCACATTAACTCCATTAATTAGGGGAACATGGCGCTTGATGTGCCTACCCTAAGCCCTCTGGCGTTTGGTGCTGAGTGGCAGATGTCATGTGCTAACATTCAATAACTAACCTTGAGGAGCCTTGCAAGTTCCTATCCCTTGTCAGAACGTCTCCCAATCTGGCTCCAATCTGTCACAGAAGCTCCATGAGTGCACATGCTTCCTTTTCCCCAAGGCCATGCATCCACCTCATTCTCACACTGTAAGCGCTAAAGAATAGCTATATTAGATATAAATGCATATTTTCTCTAAGAATGACAAGATAACTCAATGATTTTGGACTCTGAAATCTGAAGGTCAGTTGCAAGCAAATTCTTGCATTTAAACCTACAAGAACCCGTATGTATGAGGGCATGTACGATACATTCAGCTCATTTTCTCAGTTAAGTGCCATTACCCATAATCCACTATAAGCACTGGAGAGCGCCTGTCGCCGTGGCCCTCTGAGTCCCTCTCACCCTGCTTTACCACCATCCACTCACCCGCTGCACCCACCCCACCCTCTGTGGTGGCAGGATTAGGCCAAATGAGGCTAAGAACAGATTGAAAAAAAAGGAGGAAAAGGAAAATAAGAAGAAAATCGGTTTTAAAAAATGCAAACATTGATTCACAATGGATGACGAATAAATCATCCTTTCCACTCATTTAAAAGTTCAGCATACGGTAAACGACCACATGTTTAGGTGAAACCAAACACTGCTTATTAAAAAGACTTAAACTACATTTTGTTTTGTTTTTTAAACATTTTTTACTAAATTTGTACGAAGAAGGATTAAAGTTGTGTTGTCAAGGTCAGATGAAAAATGTCTGCAAAAATGGATGATTAGCTAGGAGAAGACATGACAAGGACAAGCAGGAAAAGTTGCTCTTTACCCTATGTATAATCAGATTAAATCTAATTTGAAAGATATTACATTTTAACATTGTTTTATATTTATGTACTGGTTACATATACGTAGCATAATCATTTAATATTTGATTATAGTCGATTAAAATATTAATCGCGATTCATAACAATTTTTAGAGTTAATCACAGATTGTGCATTTCTGGTGAAAATGTCCTTCTGTTTATAATTGTATTCGTCTTGTAAAGACTCCAAAGTATTCTATTAGCTATTATTTATACAAAAAAACGTAGTGTTAAACGGTCCTTCATCCTTCAGACCAGGCTGCATCTGAAACCACATACTTTCCCAACTAGCAGGCGGAAAAAGTATGTGACCAAAGAATTCCCAGTAGTCATAAAAGAGTAAGCAAAAAGTATCTGGATGACCTACTATTTCCGGCGAGACTCTGAAGTATGCATACGATCCCATGAGGTCACGGGAGAGGATTTAGGAATGACAGTGAAGGGATGCAACTGACGCCGGTAGGTCACATGATAATGACAATTTGGCGAATGTAGTACGTCCTGATTATATTCATACTGCACACATTCGTACTATATAGAACATACTTTTTTAGCGGTTGTGAAGTAATTACTTATTCAAAATTATTACTTACTCAAGAGAGTATGCGACAAATCGCTAAAGTTCTGACAACCGGTGTTTAGAACTCGACAGGGAGGTTAATAAAACAAATTTAATGTCAAAATTGGTTTAAAGCGTTAAAGGCGCTCAAAAAATACTTGTAAAATGAACTACATGTCAGCGCCTCAATTGTGACAGATCTAATTAAAATATGAAGAAGAAAAAAAACAGAACTAAAAGTGGGATAATATGGATATAGATATGGGATAATAGATCTGGTTCCATGTTTCCAATGAGGCAGCACTAGTTGTGGCACTGGTCAGACTGCATGTCTGTAGTGCGGTCTGCAGGGTAGGCATGAGGATGCAGTGGGGCATGCAGTTATGGCAGCGTTAGAGACCCGTCTGTCTCCCTCCCTGGGGTAAGACAGGCACTCTGTGGCTAATTTTGCGCATATGCTCGATGACAGGCAGCCGGCGTCCTCTGCAGCTGCCAGGATAGAGAGATGGTGATCAGGCAATTTATGAGGTTTTTTTTTTTTTCTTGAAGGACATTCTGCTGTGATTTTAATATTATTAATCTGAAATAGGCCATGCAAGATGTGGCTTGAAAACAAAAGAAACACACATTTGGTGTAGTAGGGGTGTTTACGAGACATTTTCTTGTGCTACCATTCAACAGTTTTTGAAAGAAATCAATAGGGCTGCAACTTACGGTTATTTTGATAATCATTTAATCTGTAGATTTGTTATTATTATTATTAATTGATTATTTGGATGAAAATCTAAAATTATTATACATAAAACATTATTTGTAATTAATTCTGCCCAATGCTGTCCTCCAAACAATAAAGCTGATGAAAACAAATATAGTGAATTTATGTAGGCTATGCTGTACATTACTAGCAAAAAAGGAAAGAAATGCAAACATTACATTCTAAAACTTAAAACGTCTCGGTTACTAAACGTAATCTCGGTTCCCTGAGAGAAAGGAACGAGTATTGCGTAAGGCTAGCTTACGCTATGGGAAAACTCCTTTGAATATTGAATATCGAGAATATTGAAGCCAACATAATCCTTAAAATTTTATATATGTAAAAAGCAGTGCAGCTGCACAGCAGATCACATCAGAGCATTCTAGCGCGTGGCTGTGCTGTGGCAACTGCACAAACCTATGGCGAGGCGGCTGAGCCACGTGAACCTATCAGGTCGCTTCGCGCCCTGTCACGTCAGGGCCCGCCAATATGGGCGTGGCTTAAGCCTATAAGAAGCCCATTTTCCGCCATAGGAATTTAGGTTAAATCGATTGAAGCGATCGACCCGATCTAAGCACAGTTGCACGGCAGGTTACGCAATACACGTTCCCTTCTCTCAGGCACCCGAGGTTATGTTTAGTAACCGAGACGTTCCCTTTCGAGAGTACTCTAGCTTAAGTCTAGCTTATGCTATGGGAACCCAATTTAAAAAGCCGGGCGTGCTTATAACGCAAACATACTATGGCCCGGGAAGGAAGCCCGGGGCCCATAGAAGAGTAAGTTATGACCCCAAAAAGAGACCAACATCAATGGGCCGTATAATATGTATAACTAGACCAGACAGCGTCGGGCCTTATAAGTGTTATATAGTGCTTAAACGTTTTTCCTATATGGAAAGAACCTTAGCTTGCAAAGCGGGAACTTCCAAGTTATAGAACTTGATAAACGTCGACGGAGAGGCCCAGCCTGCCGCCGCACAGATATCTTCAAGTGGTATTCCACTGGACCAACCCCATGATGAGGCCATGCCTCTAGTGGAATAAACTCTGACGCCCATGGGGCAGCAGAGACCTTTTGACTCATATGCCAGCGAGATAGCATCTACTATCCATCGCGAGAATCTCTGCTTCGTGATTGCACAACCCCTGGTGCGACCACCGAAGCAAACAAAGAGCTGTTCCGATTGCCTGAATGCAGCGTAACGCTCCAAGTAAACTCTAAGAGCCCTGACAGGACAGAGTAGATTCGCATCTCTTTCGTCCTCAGACGAAGGAAGAGCAGATAGCGAAATGACCTGTGCTCTGAACGGAGTAGAGAGCACTTTAGGTACATAACTGTGCCTTGGTTTAAGGACGACTCTGGAGTTATTAAGCCCAAACTCAAAGCAGGAAGCGCTCGCTGAGAGCGCATGCAGGTCTCCAACTCGCTTGACTAAAGCCAGTGCAAGCAAAAAAAAAAGTGCAAAAAAAAAAAAGAGAGCTCTACCTCTCATTTCAACCTGATGATCCCACAGTAGCTGCACGTATCTCAAGCTGCCTGGCGGACATCTCGGCATGGATGAAGGAACATCACCTGCAGCTCAACCTGGCAAAGACTGAGCTTCTCGTCCTCCCTGCCAATCCATCTCTACAGCACGACTTCACTATCCAGCTAGATTCAACTTTAATCACCCCATCAAGGTCGGTCAGAAACCTTGGAGTAACATTTGATGAGCATCTGACCTTCACAGACCACATCACAAAGACAGCTCGATCATGCAGGTTTGCACTGCACAACATCAGGAAGATCAGGCCCTTCCTAACTGAGCATGCAACACAACTTCTCGCCCAGGCCTTGGTTATCTCTAGGCTTGATTACTGCAATGCTCTTCTGGCTGGTCTTCCATCATGTGCAATTAAACCTCTACAAATGATCCAGAATGCTGCAGCCCGTCTTGTCTTCAACGAGCCCAAAAGGGCCCACGTCACTCCTCTGTTCATCTCTCTGCACTGGCTACCACTCGCTGCTCGCATCAAGTTCAAGGCATTGACGCTTGCTTACAGATCGACCACAGGCTCAGCTCCCTCCTACTTTCACTCGCTCCTACGAGTCTACATCCCTACCAGAAGCCTGCGATCGGTCAATGAGCGACGGCTCGTGGTACCATCACAGAGAGCCACAAAATCACTCTCCAGAACATTCTCATTCACGGTTCCTTGCTGGTGGAATGATCTCCCTACCCTCGTCCGGAAGGCAGAATCCCTGACCACATTCAAAAGACAACTGAAAACTCATCTCTTCCGTGAGCACTTGACATAAAAAAAATAAAAAAAAAAAATAAATAAAAACCTCTCCTTTACCCTCCCTTGTTTTGGCTTATGCTACTCTGAGCAATGCCAGAACTTTGTATTTTGAGCACTCCTTGCGTTATTTTTGCCTCTTCACGATGACTCGCTTGCTGTAGTCCTCAGTTGTAAGTCGCTTTGGATAAAGGCGTCTGCTAAATGACTAAATGTAAATGTAAGGGGGAGAGTAGTCTTCAGCGAGACGTGTTTCAGGCTCGCGGACTGCAACGGCTCAAACGGAGTACCTTTCATGGCCTCTAGGACCGTGGAAAAATCCCACATAGGAACCGATGGGGTTCAATAATTAAGAAGTTCTAATCATCTAAAGATGTTACGAATCTGCCAGGAAGAGGACATAACTTAAACAACTTCTTTTATTGTCCCTTTTTTTCTTTCAGGTCAAGCATCTTCAACCGTTACTGCGTTGGTAGTGAGTTGGCCAAGCGCACACATCTGCATGCTTGTATAGCATATTTCTGACCTTACAATGTGGACAGCTTTAATGGAAGTAATCTGTTCTTGGACGTGTGTCTATATCATCCCAATGCACGGTGAGGAGGAGGATCATTTGAGTGGACAAAGACTCTCCAAGGATGAAGATGGAGAATTGCAGAGATTATTTGAGTCTTGGGGGTCAGAAAGCCTTAAAAAACAAAACAAACAAAAAAACCTGCATCACCACATGTTGTTTGGGAGGGTTTCAAGAAAAAAAAAAAACCCCAGCATATTCAGTTGTCAGACACGACTGGAACTACTTCAGAGACCAGATTCTATGGTCAAATGAAACAAAAACAAAAAAATAGCTTTTTGGCAGCAAAAACACTAGATTGGTTCGGTTTGGTGCAAACAGGGATAAAAAGTGCCCATGCCAGTTAAATATACTGCTGGATCTTTAATGTTGTGGGCCTATTTTATTCTGGAGGTCCTGGACATCTTGTTCAGATACGTATCCTGGATTAGCAAATACCAACACATTAAAAAATCTACGATCCAAAACAAACCTCAAAATCAACACTAAAATGTGTCACTGAGCACAAAATGAGCTTCTGCCATGGGCGTCCCAGTCCACTGACCTGAACCCTATAGAAAATGAGTGGGGTGAACTGAAGAGGAGAAGCACTAACGTGGAGCTGGGAATCTGAAGGATCTGGAGAGATTCTGTATGGAGGAATGGTCTCTGATCTCTTGTTTGGAGTTCTCATCAGGCTTTATAAGAGAAAACTCTGCTTTCTTAGCAAAAGGAGGTTGCAAAAGTATTTAATAAAAGGGCGCCAATAATTATGGCCAACGTGTTTTGGAGAAAATATTTATTTCATAATGTGAGTTTTCACCACTTTCAATTATTTTACTTAATTGAAAGGTTAGAATTTTGCCAAAAAAATTTTATGAAAGGTCAAAAGGATAAACAAATCAGATTTATTTTTACAGCCATCTTTGATCATTTTTATCAGGGGTGCCAATAATTCTGACCACAACTGTACAATGGGCTATTCCAACAGTGCCGCCAACTCTTACTCTTAATTAAATTCAGTGTTGATTATTATTTTATTATTTGTGGACGCACCAGTAATCTATAATGTATGCCCATTTTGTTTAAAAGAATGCATAAAACTCACTATAAATTACTCATTTGTACAGTTACGAAAACAAGCATTTCCATTTGAAAAAAAGCCTGAGCCTCAGCAGATTCTTTCACTGTGTGCATCAGAAGCTTGCAAAGCTGAAATGTCAGCGATATTTAAATATAATTTAATGACAATGATAAAGAGTATCTTATTGATGGAATATCACTTAATTTTATCTCAAAGCTTATCTCATTCCAGGCCAGAAATCCAAGTTAACACGGATTAAAATGTCACAGGAAAGGCATCAGGAGGCAGACATCTCTATGAGTTAATCTTCTCACCCACTAATGAGTCTTATACTGGATTGCTTAAATTAAAAGCAAATGTGAAGAGTGATTTGGATGGCTTGCTGAGAGCCTGCCCCACTCCGTAACGCATTAAGTGATTTGATTTCGCTCTCATTAATGTAATAAAGCCCTGTTAGGACTAAACAATCAAATGACCAGGTTATCCGGATATTAAACTGTTCCTGTTCAGAGCTCAATCAGGGTTAATGACAATAGGGTTGCAAAGCCAGCTGAACAAAAGAATAAGAGAGGGATATAAGATTTAGGGGTTGATACTACTCGAGTCGAGCTGCTTGATATTATTTCATATTTAGTGACTTTGAATAGCAATACGAATTGTTTTAAAAGATTTGGGGGAAATGAAAAAAAGGGTAAAAGTGCAAACATTTCATCCAAAACAGAAGGTCTTGTTCCACTGCAGTAAACTGTGCAATGTCTCTGAATGTATTTTTTTCTCAAATCTGATTGGAACAGCTTTTCCAGTGAAAGCTCCTCTCCTGTTGCTCTTAATATTAAAAAACACTGTAACACACGCCTTAACTATAAAGACGAAATATGCTTTTGTTATACTTCTGATTAAAGTTGAGGTATATGATTTCTGCTTTAGCGCTGATCTTTGTCTGCCGGCTGGCTTCCTGGTGCATGCGAAGGGAATTTTACACCGTGACAGTTATCATCCCCTTGTCATTTTTAGAACAAAGAACAGCTAATCCTCATAATTTTTATTGCTAATACCAAATCATTGTTTTCCCCCCCCCCCCTTTTTTTTTTCTCTTGTTGTAATGCATGAAATTGGTAGGGAAAGAGATGTTTAAGTGGACAGACCATCAAATATTTTATGGTTGTCCCTGATAGCAACATGCACTGCGAAGGAAAGTAATGATATTACCATAATTTTAAATTACAGAATATAGTTTAAATAAAATATTTATTCATTATGCCAGAGGCTAATATACATATTGTAATTTAGTTTTTTCAATTGATCAAGTTCATATTTAAATAATGTAACTCAATTGCCAATACATACTGTTTTTTATGACAGAATAAGATCTATTGCACCCAACATGCAGAGGGCAGGAAAGATGGGCTAAATTCACCTTTGACCTCGTGACAATTCAGTCTATTCTTCATGTAGATATCCTCAGTGTTATCATCTTCCAGTGTTTTGGTGGTATGTCAGATAATGTGCACTATTATTCCCCCTTCCTTTTTTGGCCGTAGTCCTGTCCAAATGAACTAAAGTGATTGGTGGTGAGAGAGTCAGAGAGGATTTACTTTTAGTTGGGATTCTCCCTGTTTTTGTGATTTTACGGAGCGCTTCCTTCAGATTAGCCATGCCCACGCAGAGCACATTAACTAAAGTAAATTTATTTAAATTATTCCATTATTTTTATTATAATTCCCCTTGTCTGCCCTCAGAAAAACATTATATAATGAATCAAAAAGGCATTAACTGCTTTATCCTTTTATTTTCCATCTATAAAAGGTAGTATGTTGGTGGATGAGAATTGGATTTGAACAGGCTAATGCCATCCATAACAAATGACATTCTGGGTGAGGTTTTAACATACAGCAGAGCATCATGGGAAATCTCAGAGCTATTACCTTCAGTAAGGACAAATGGATATCTTTTTTTTTTAAAATCAAAACCATATCATGTTATACTCCAAAAATGTATATTTTATCAAGTAAATAATGCTAAAAATGTCCTTGCTTATTGAGGTTTGGTTTACTGTAAAGTTCTAACAACATACTGTACAACTTTCAGAAACAGGAAAGTGAATGTATCTTGATACAGCTTTTCTATTATGATACATAATAAAAGTCGAACCACAAGCGTTTTAAATGCTAATACCAAAGCATTGTTTTTCCCCTTTTTTCTCTTCTTGTAAAGCATGAAACTGGTAGGGAAAGGTTGTATTAAATTTTAAGTCATAGGAACTGCATATTATAAATCCAGTCAAGATATACATTTTAAAAAGCAATGAAAACTGCCTTTATTTTTAAAGTTATACGAACACCACATTATTTACAGTGTAAGACTTCTGTAAGATACTTACAAATTTTACAAGTCTTCTTAGACTTTTAGTTTATAATTGTTAAGAATTACAGGTGCTTGAATGATCTCAGATAACATTAAAATGCTTTCAGAATGGGTTCTAGTTAAAAATCTCTCTGCCGTTTTAAATACATCTATAAATACTTTGCCTTAATCAGAAAATACTGGAAGACGGGTAATACCATGTGACTCCCCCACTCTCTTCACGTACACTCTTTCACATACATGTAATACACATGATTCTGTAAGGAGGATTATTAGAAAGGATTTAGAGCAGGATTTTATTCACAATAAGTATATTAGAATAATTGTTAATCAATGACTCCTATTACATCTTTTAAATCCTCAGTTGGAGAACATCTGGACAGCGAGAAATGTCTAATTTCTTCAATTTATCCTCCAGTTATTGTATATACGTTGTCCACGAAGGACATACACACAGTATTATTAAATGTCTAAGCCTGTTTCTCGTGTTCAGATATGTGGTGGTACAGTTTGGTTGTAATTGCTTGCGTGTCATTCGTCTCTGCTCATTCTGTTACATAGAGAGCAACAGTGTTAGACAGTTTCTTAAATGAAAGTATTTGAAAAGACAAAAAAAAAAAAACATGGCCTAATCCCATTGGATTATTTACGCTGCCTTCTACACGATTAAGCTACAAAAATGAAATTAAAATGTGTGTTCAATGGGATTTTCGGGGAATTTCCTGCGACGTTGCTTGAAAAAAAATATTTGATAATAAGGAACAATAACTAATTCTGTTATAGTAGATCTGATGTTATTTCGCCCCCCTCCAAGCACACACTACGGCATCAGAGTCTTGTATTCTCAGATTAACAAATGGCAGCAGGATTAAACTATTGTTTCATTCTGAAGATCTCAGATAATGTCTTATTTTTTGTTTGTGCATTAAAGCTGTGAAAAAAAGTATTCTAAGCTATTACGAAACAAAACAGCCTGTAATAAAGAAAAGGATTCAAATGACTTGTACGCGGACAAGGGGTTTAAACAGGATAAAGTACAGGTTTACACAGAGGTATGATCCATGCTATTTAATTAAGAGAAACATCAGTTTGCATAGTTTAAATATGCAATATCCACATTAATTGGTTTAAATTTGTTTAACAAATTTAGACCTTTGGAAAATCCATCTGGATTATGGGAACTTGTTTAGAAATGATGAAACAACTTCATATGAGTCACTGTTTCACTTTCAATAACTTTCCTCTTTAAAAAATACAAGGCAGATTAATGTATGTGGGTATATCGGTGAAGGTATAAGTATTTCCACCCATTTTACGTCAGTTGGGTCAAAGTGAACTGGATTAGTGGTCTTACTATAGAGAGTGGCTCTTAAAATTGTGTCCTAATTGCTATGAATTTGCTTTTAATGGTTATGCAGACCACATCACTAATGGTCTAATCATTATTGTTAAAAATGTGAGCAAGAGATTAAGGGACCATTAAACATTAAATTGCTAAAAGCTATTAAGAGCTTATGTTAAATAAATACACTCTGATGCTCTATAGAGGATTTTTAGAGTACCGGTAGTTTGTTCAACCTGTTAACTGTCACCACCCTGGTTGTAATTGAATTCTTTGAAATGCACAGTCTTAAGTTGGGTTCCATATAGAACCCATAGGGTTCTTAACTCAATAAAGAATAATTGATGCTAAAAATATAAGGAGAATGTTTTTAAATGATTGCTTAACATTTTTTTATGTGATAAAATATGTTTACAAGCTGTTCAATTCACTAAATTTAACTTAAAAAAAGAAAGAATTAAAACTAAATCCATAAAATGATCCCATGATGGGAACCTCTAAAAGGTTCTATGTGAAGCGCTTAACAGAACAAGGTTCTAAATTCTGATAGTGTAAGAAAAAGCAAAAAATGAAAGTGAAAAAAGTTATAAAAGTTTACTGTGAAGCAAATTATATAATTATATTCAAAATATATATTTAAAAAAATAATTTGGACTCTAAAATTTCTAGAAAATCAAAGCCACATGTCCAAACAAGTTGTGTTCCGTGGAAGTTGATTTCATAAAAATTGAGCCTGCTGAAAGGTTTAAAGTCATGTTTCTAATGTAACGCAATGTCCAGTTCCAAAACGTTGTTCACAGGATGAATTTTGAGTGTTTAAGCTTTTGAATGATACCTAATGTATGATGATTACTAAAATATGTGATATGGATAAAAGGCAATAAAAAAAATGCACCAAGTGTCCTGCTACCAGGACCTGACAGTTAACAAACACTATTTTTTTAAAGATTAATGAATACATCTTGTGGTAGAGAATATGCAGCTAAATATCTCTTCAGCTAGAAAAATGAACAGCAGAAGCTTTGTGAAAACACCTTTAACTACTAATACATTTGTTGATCTACCCTCCCTTTTTTTCTCTTCACAATCCCTGTGCAGTATGCAAACTGCCACTCAGCCCATTATTGGTGAGTAAAAAGACAGAGATCAGGTCATTTATTAAGGGCTGAAGTGGGGACGAGGAGGGGCGTTTTGCTTTCTGCTGCAACTGTTGAGGTACGTCTGTAATGACTGCTTAAGTTATAATGGGGGAAGTCATGTATGCATTGCTCTTTGAGGGGGGCGGTCAGAGTGCAACAGTTTGGAGGGATGGCCATCGTCCCCTTCCCCCTTAAAAAGTCCGCCCACATTGATTTTTGATAAGTGAGAATGGTCTTATATTAGGCGGGCCGTTGCCCCTCACCCCCTGCTGGACCTTGTGTCCTAGATAGATGCGCTCACACACATACCCTCATGTAAAAAGAGAGCATATGGTCCTTTCAAGCTTGCACTGTGCTCGCAGACACTCTCAATGGAAAGCGTCAAATGAATATCATCAAAACCATCTCCACCCCCCTCGCAGGGACCTCTCATTATAGGTCACTCATTGGCTGAAATTCAAGCTCAGATGGGGGTGTCGCATGTTGCATGAGAAAGTGTAGGAGGGAACCACAGATTGGCCCATATAGCAGGCCTAATGATGGTTAATTAAGGTAATGAATGGAGATGCGCCACAGGTCATGTATAGCTGCCACAGCCTGGTAAACTTTAACAAAACTCACAGGGCCTCGGTGGAGAGACCAGCTGGTGCCATATTGAAAACAGCACAATGAAAGTGTAATTGGCTCTCTGGGTCTCAGGAGGTTAAGAGGGAAGCATTGAACAGTCGAAATTAGGCTTGAAAATGGCAATAGAACTTGTGCTGCAACTGTTGCTCTTATAACAAAAAACAAGCATATGTTTCAAGCAAAACATTTCATAAATAGAAGATTGATTGGTTGTCAATCACAAAAATATAGATATACTGTTGAAGACAAAATGTATTTGGACTAGGCCTTATGTCATAATTTGTTTGCTGTCAGATGCCTCTTGGTTTGATGTTTTCTAATGCAATGGAAATTTAAATGTGGCTTACATGTCCAAATGCTGTTTTGGCCCACCCTATGTACTTGACTTGAATTAGATTTGAAATCAGCTCAAATTAATGAATGATCAAAGAATTCAAATTTTAGGCAAACCCTTGTGAGTGGATTTGTTTTTTTTGTTTTGTTTTTGGATACTGCTATTCAGAACCAATTACTTCCATAGGGATTTAATTTCAGTAAATTCCATCCTTTAATTTCCTTACCCAAAAAGAATAGGCTCAAATGGGAATCATAAAGGAAAAAAGTAGGCTAGGCTACAGGATAAGTAAACTAAACATAACTAAACTAAACTATTTATTTGTTTACAATCTAAACGGAAACTAAATTAGGCTAATTAAAACGAACATTATTCATCTTTCCAGTAACATTATTAAAGTTCGCTTTAGGGGTGCAATCATGAATATGGGGTGGACAAGCAACATTTACCGGTAAGGCGATTTAACAACTATATAACTATGGATTTGCCTTGCAAAAGGAATTGAACGTAACAAACATATTTTAGGAATATTTATGGTCTTTTTAATATATAAACTACTATAAACTATAAACAATATATCAATATAACATTGCTGCAAGCAAGTGTTTACTGGTTGTGTGACGGCGCGTCTGTCTCCTCCTGGAAAGCGTGACGTACGTGTTCGCTCCACGTCATCTCCACGTTGCAAGATACTGACGTAATCAACACGAGACCAGAGGAGTTTTGACAATTTTTCAAAAGGAATAGCATGTCAAAAGCTCACCATGGCTATTCGTCGATACAGAAAACACGACTCGGATCCGAAGGAATATGATCTTGCTACAGAGAACTAGGTATAACGATCTTAAATATTAGAAACACGGATAATGACATTGTTGTTTCACAACTATGAGATTTATCTATCTGTTCTCAAATTATTCTTGAGACATGACAGAATTAAAATAAAGTAGCCTACAAGTGTTATATAAAGTTACTATTTTAGATTAATATGCTCACCATGTTCCGTTTTGGTGGATCTCTCGTTTGTATTTTCCCAATCAATGTGTGTGTATTCTTTTTGCCTATTGCCATTATTGTTCAATATGACCGATACAAAACATAATGCGAATATGTGTTATTAAATACGGGCAAATCTGGAGTTCACTTAAATATTGTTCATACAACGCATACATTAATTGCAGCAGCTGTATTGTTTTTCAGGTGTTGCTAGGTATTAGTAATAATTCCTTTACAAGTTGTGTGACTCCATAGTTGTGGCAGACAATATAAGTGCATAATTTGTTATATTTTAATTTATTTAATGTATTGTTTTGAGTGAGAACAGGTTAATACTGTATGTATTGGCTTTGTTAAATCTGTAAATCTTTGTTAGCTTTGTTTAGTCATTGCTTCTCATTCAAATTTAAACTAATGACTTTGTATTCACTTGGGTCAGTGATATTTCATACCTCATCTCATAGCAAATTTAAACTCCTTTTTTACAAAAACATTTTATTTTATTTTTATGTGTTTTTCTGTAGGTATTGGGGAGAACTGTTGAGCCTGCTGCATTGGTAAATTGACTCCACATCATGTACCTCTGTCTGCCATTATGAGGTTCCCAAAGATAGCTTTCATTTTTATGTTTGTGGGATGCCTGGTGGTCTACCTCACCTACGTCAAACGTCATTATGATGACTCCAAGCCACCGGTATCTGACCACCTGCCCCAGTATAGGATCGATACCCATAAACATCCGACCTCATCTCAGGTGGTCAGTGAAAATTCCCAGTATGGTATTATGTTTGATGCTGGAAGCACTGGAACCAGGATTCACATCTTCAAATTTCAGATGGAGCCAAATGGTATGTTCAAATTTAAGAGGTATTTGAGTCCACTCAAAGAATAATAATCGAAAAGTTCAAATTAGGGGCATTAAGGCTCTCTAAAAGGGTCAAAGCAACACACTGCAAATAAGACCACATAACAAAAGCTTTTTCATAACAATGACTTTAGAAATATTTATTTCTGTAAATATAGTCTTCAAATATTTATGTACAACAGACAAGCAAGCAGTATTTTCGTTAATTGATACAAAGCTGAAATAAAATAAATGTAAAAATTAAACCTAAATTTAAATTAGTTGAGAAGTTGAAGTGTTAAAATGACTAAAACTGAAATAATAATAAATTAAATCTAGATTAAGACATAAAAATTGAAAATATAAAAATAAAAGCTAATTCAAAATGTTAATAAATACTAAAATAGTTTATAAATAGTAGTGTAATATTTAAAATAATACTGTGGCAAACATATTCGCACTAAAATACCATAGTTACTAAAGTTATTGATAAAAGGTAAATGTTAAAGATATTACAATACATATAATAAATATTAATCAATGTCAATGTTAATAAATAATGTTTACGATTTTGTAGTAGTGCCAATAAATATGGACATGGGGTTTTGTTGAAAATTATGGTTACTGTGGGGGGAAAAAATGTAAGGGCTGGTTAGATCACTTTAACTATTTATATAAAACTTGAAAACTAGTAGCCTACTAGTACACTGAAATGCACGCATACCTAATTATTTATTTTAAATCTACAACCTTACCGCCAAAATACCATAGTGTTACTATAGTAAAACCAGGGGTATGTTGACTGTGTGGGTTTTATCCACATATATTAGGTTTACTGCCTAGCGCAGCCCTGATCGTCCAATGGCTTAGTTATTGCATCCCAATTCTGAGCTAAATCAGTTAAGTGCTGCTTTATCCTTTATTGTTAAACCTATGATTGTCATATTATAATGGACATCAAGTAGTCTATGCTATCAGGCAAGCTCTCTCATGCATACACATTTCTAGCTAAGCCTGATGGGTCAAAGGTCACACCGAAGAGTATGGTTAGATTTGATCAGTGGCTGAAACATTTGTTTATATCGTTTATTATGAAAACTTTGATATAAGCCACGTGGAAGCCTAGTGCTGCAGTTAATCAGTGTTACACATATCCTTTTATGAATTTGATTTCATATATTCTACCGTTCAAAAGTTTGGGGTTGGTGAATAGTTCACCAAGGCTGCATTTATTTGATAAAAAATAAAGTATAAACACTAATATTGTTAAACATTATTACAATTTAAAATAACAGTTTTATATGTAATATATTTTAAAATGTAATTTTTTCCTGTGATGGCACAGCTGAATTTTCAGCAGCCATTACTCCAGTGTCACATGATGCTTCAGAAAACATTCTAATATGCTGATCTGCTGCTCAAGAAACACTTTAAATCATGATAGTTTTTTTTTCAGGCTTCTGAAGACGAACAGAAAGTGCGAAAGAACAGCATTAATTTGATTTTTTTTACTGCCACTTGATCAATTTAATGCATCCTTCCTGATTAAAAGTATTAATTTATTTTTTTAAACAAAATGTTAGTGTGTAAATATATTTTTATAAATAAATGTTATGATATTTCACTGTTTTAAAAGCTAACATTTGTCTTTGTGTGTTAACAGAAGCTCCAAAATTAGCCCACGAGACATTTAGAGCTATAAAACCTGGACTGTCTGCATATGCTGATGATCCAGAAAAGGTAACCAGTAAAATGTGATCAAGTTTTATAGTTTTGAACCCTTCGCAAATGCCTTTACAAAAGTTTTGTTATAGTATCTTTTCCGTCTACAGTTTAATGGTCATATTAATGTAGCCAGTGCTGTTGTTTTACAGAGTAAGGAGGGGCTGTTGGGACTGTTAAAGGTTGCTAAAGACACGGTTCCTGAAGCGTTATGGAGTTCTTCCCCTCTTATGCTGAGAGCCACGGCAGGGCTCAGACTGCTGCCTGGTGAGAAGGCCACCATCCTGCTGGACAAGGTCAGAGATCCATCAGTCGCCAAACAAACTTTCACTGTATAGAGTGGTGCAGGGATGATGTCAAAACCCAGAAGACTGATTCGCCGATTTTCCTATGGGGTTTTTCAATTTATGAATAAAATAAGGTCTGTGGTACTTATAACTTGACAATACTTGAACATTTTGCTCTACAATGTAAATTTTGAAGCTGTTATTTTTTTTAAACAACATATGTTTCTAATTAGTCACTTGATAAGAACGCTTGTAGAACAGTTTACGTTGTAGAACAAAACATTCAAGTATCGTCAAGTTATGTTTACCGCAGACTAGTGTTGTCAAAAATATCAATATTTTAAGATGTATCAATACTGAAGTATTTGAAATGGTTCCAATACTCATTTTCTGCAGTATCGATACACCGATGCCAGCTGCGCATTCTCTCTATCTGCTCTCCAACGGCGAACACACACCCGCCTCCTGTCACTCACTCATCTCATTCACTCCGGTTGAATAGTGCTAATATTAAGCATAATTTTACTCGTTCCCACAGGTTTTGCGCTCTCACCAAAAGCACGCTCACCACTGATCTATATAAGTAGCGCTCTCATAAAGCCGCCCTCAAACAGATCGCAAGTACTAAATTGACTTTTTTTTTGTGGCTTATTGCGATTAAATGATCAACGGTTAACAGTGTAACAGTATATTGGATCCATGCATGGATCTCTTAAAGTGACAGCAGTCTAATAAACCTGCTGGTGTCTGTCATGTTAATCAAAGAACAAAAGACAAGGAGAAAATCACTCGCTGATCTTGTTTTGTAACTTTAATTTAATTAATTTAAATAACACATGATCTATATGCTGGTATATATGGACGTTTTTTCCCATGGTATAGAATATAATTTTTTTTCAAGGTATCATATTGAAGTTGGAAATTCCAGTGTATATAAATTGAAAAACCCCATTAAAAAATCTCTATTCCCTCTTACAGCTAGTACGCTGTGCTAGTGCTTTGAGTTAACTAAATGTGTTTGGTTACTATATCATACAATTTCAGTTTCATTTACATTTGTTAATTTACCAGATGTCTTTCTTTTGCAAAGCAGCTTATAAATGAGGAATACTTCAACACATTTTTAAGGAGACAGTGATATTAGACATGCAGTACAAAGTTACTGTAAAGGGTGGAGTAAAAGTTTTTATTTTTTAATACACTAAAGGTTTAGTAAGGTTGTAAAGATGAGAGCTGTCTTCAGGCATTTCTTGTTCTTCAGCCTGTCATCTCTGTATTTCCTAGCCATGTCTTGCCATGTTAAACCTAAAATCTCTCTGCTGCAGGTGAGGGAGGTGTTTAGCGAATCCTTGTTCTTCTATAGACCGGACAGTGTGTCAATCATGGATGGGACAGATGAAGGTACCTTGTCAATTACTCCTTTGCCTTACTTAATAATGTCAGATGCGTAATTAACAAGAGTGTTCGTTTCCAAATTGTAATCGAATATTCTACAACTTTTAAGCATTGTGTAGCCTACCACATATCGAAAGTAATTAATTTAACGACAGGGCTCTTTAATTACGGTATGAGGGTCAGATTATTTCAATAATTATTGAAATGGCAAATAGATAAATTCATAATAATAATAGAATCCTAACACTTTTATTTTGAATCTAATGTAAAAAATCAAAACCAAACAACCTTGATGTACTTTACAGTCTCAGCTAACAAATCAACTGGGTTTTGTTTGACAAGCTACTTTGAAAATGTGGGGTTATTTATTTAACATTAGGAGAACTGAGGAAGCACATCCTGAAAGTTCTAAACGATTACAAAGGTTCTTGTTTCTATGATTGTAATGTTGCAGTGTGTTGCTGAGCTATGATCCATGCAGGAGTCTGCCCGTCTGGAATGTGAAACCGGCAGATGTTACTGTACATCTCCAGCTCGTCAAAAGCTTTTGGCCACTGCGGTCAAGCATTTGCACTTCTGGCATAAAGATATAAGTTGTAAATTGAAAATTTCTTCAGTAATGGCTTGAGCTGTGTGTGTATATTAACGATAGATAATGCGTATATGGGACTTTAATCCAATCCTTTAAAATAGTTCACACAAGTAATAATGAGCCCAGAGGATAATGTCCCGTGTGCACTATAATCTCAGCAAACAGATTAGCGGCCATTAATTTGCTAGGCAGTAAATTGCTTTTAAAGGAACAAAACTAGCATGGGCAAAAATGTGTTTAGCAAAAGCCAGGTTAATACTGCTTTTTTGTTGATATACAAGTGGTCTTTGCTTAATGGGTAGCAATTTGTGTTTGAAATTTAGTAAAATTAATGCTTAAACTCTGCAGGTCCCGTAACCGGATAATCTCAGTCTCATTATCAGCATGAGTCTAAACTCTCCTGGACACACAAGCTTACCCAACCAGATTAGTCCATCACAGCAAATCATACAGACTTATTGTTAATGCTGTGCCTAAGTGGTATATGTGAGGGAACGGGATGGAGGGATGGAGTTTATAGATACTAAGTGAGTTTGGTTATTTCTGAGAGCTAAAGCCCCTTACTTTGTTAAGAAGCAACCTACATTCAAAACAAACATACAGTTTATAAGAGTTTTAGCACAAAGATCCAATGATGCACTCACTCGCCAAAGTCTTTGTGATCTGGCCGGACCATGACTATATGTTAATGCTAAACTCTCTAAATGTATGGAATCCACCAGCATACGATGTACAGTAATGTTTTGGGTCAGTACTTGTTTGTTTATTTCAGCATGGACACATTCAATTGATCAAAAGTGACTGTAAAGACATTTATAATCTTAATTAATATTAGACTATTACAAATAAAGCTGTTCATCAAAGAATCCTGAAAAGAAATAGCACAGTTTCCACAAAAATACTACTGTAATGCACTGGTTTTCAACTGTACATCCAAAGTTCATCCAAAAATGTTACTTCAGTCATCATTTACTCGCCCTCAAGTTGTTCTAAACCTGTATGAGTGTCTTTTTTTCTGTTGAACAGTTGACATTAGCTGTAATATTTTATGTATTTTTTTTCCTACTATAGCTCAATGGCTACTGTGAAATGTCTAATTACTAACATTCTTCAAAATATCTCCTCTTTAGTTCAACAGAAGAAAGATTCACATACTGGTTTGGAACAACTTGAGGGAGTAAATGATAACAGAATAGAACAGAACAGAATGATTTCTGAAGGATCATGTTACATTAAAGACTGGAGTAATAAAGCTGAAAATTCAGATCTTGTTAAATAAAAACTGCTTGTTTCTGATGTTGGGATCTGTCAGATGGATCGGCTTACCTGCAGGTGCTACACACAGCCAGGAGTTTATTCTTATTCTCTTTATTCCACAGTTGATTCTTAGAAGTAGCTCTTTTGTGTGAAGAATAATGATCCATCTTTCTCTGTATTATATCACTGCGACTGGTTCGGCCATAAATGTGTAAGTGTGGGTAATAAATGATTGTTGTATTTTTCTGCCTGAAATGTTTTTTGCAGCTTAGCTGTAGTAGGATGTGAGAAAGTAGTATTTTTCTATTGTACAATGAACTAAGGAAAATTGTAATGTTTGTGCTAACAATTAATGCACATTTGTATTTACACAGGCATGTCAGCTTGGATTACCATAAACTTTTTAATAGGTAAGCAATTTTAGTAGACATGTTATACTGTATGTCACAACAATTTAATCAATGATCATCAACAGAACAATAACATAGATGAATCTGGACACAGATATATGATTATTTTATATCTTTCAACAGTCACCCTTCCCACAGGCAAACTTTTTTCTTTTGTATTCTTTACTTTTACTTGAAATTGTTTGGTTTGTTTCTTAGAACGATTAGAGTGTTTTAAAAAGTCTCTCCTTCACAGGTAGTCTTCATGGCACTGAGACTCCTACAGTAGGCATGCTGGATTTAGGAGGAGGCTCGACCCAGATCACCTTTGCTCTACAGGATGAAGTGAGCCGTGTACATGCATATATATATATATATATATATATATATATATATATATATATATACACACAAATATCTTTATACCCATGTTAATGAAGTCATGTCTCTCTTAACAAACTACCGTGATGTTCTCCCATCCCATGCATTAATCCGCAAATGTCCTGTTAATCCCATAGGCCTTGTAAATGAAGGTTGTTTTACATTGGACGGAGAGAGTTAGAGAGATTCTTTCTCTTGAACTAGGTCAGGTCCTGTACAGGCAGTTTGGATTGAGGACCAATTTATTATGTCATTACACAGTTTCTCCGAGAGCTCTAGTTCCAAACATGAGCTCAGAGAGGAACTGCTCTACAGATTGCAGCTTACTTGTAGTTGCTGACAGATGTTGTGTTATAGTCTGGACTTAAAACTGCTACACTAGGCAGTTGCTGACTAATGTTGTTTTAAAAAAGTACACTGGACAAAAAAAATGCAGTGATGAGACTAGTACGGTACAAACTAGAATTAAATTTTTTGTCATTCTACCAGATTCATGCGTAAAAAGATAGGAATGCTACTTTTATACATCAATATTTGCTTGTTTGTGTTTCGTTCCTGTACAGAAAACCATCCAGACCTCACCCATTGATTATGTGACATCGTTTCAGATGTTCAACATCAGTCACGCGCTCTACTCACACAGGTAAAGTTGGCAGGGCATAAGTTAAAGTGGTAAAGAATAGCGTAGCAAATAAAGCAATATATTATCCTTTTGAATTCTGTAGTTGTTAAACTGTTTTTAAAGATTAACGTTAAGTGAGATTTTTAGAGTATGGTAATATTAAATGTAAAAATATAGAAAATGAGCATGAACAATTAAATATCCAATATCCTCATGCAAGTCTTTAGTACATCCATTTTTATTTATAGTTTCAGCATATTACTGTTTAAAAGGGTTCTATTATACATTTTTACGAAGTCTTGATTTTGTTTTTGGGGTGTACTAGAATATGCTTTCATGCTTTATTGTTTAAATAATGCATTATTTTTCACATATTTTACATTTACATTACAAAAGCAAGAGCTTACAAAAGCAACAGGAAATAAACTGTTCACCATAAAATGTGCAGTGCACAGATAAAAGTTGGGATTATAATGTTGTTATATTATTATAATAAAATACATTTTAACCACCAGCCTTAGGAAGGCCAAACAAATGAGTTTTGAAAATAGGGTGAAAAAAAAACGTGTCTTTGCGACAACACTGTTGTCTCTAATGCAGCTCAACCAGGACTCGTCCCCCTTTTCGTGCATTTCGTGGCCGGAATGAGTAACATTATGACTTCATAAGATCCGGAAAAATCGCGTTGTAGTCCAAACAACCCGTTTGCTGTATCTCTCTTTAGAGTGGACTTTGAGCTTTGTAACATTGCAGATATTTTTTTTATGCTCAAACAGCAACATTACGCACTAACTAAAGTTGAAAAATTGGAAAAGCATAATAGGATCCCTTTAAAAACGTCAGCTTCCCCAGCGGCCCAACAGTGATGTTACGTGACTTGCAGTCCTCTAGCACCAGGATCAAAGCTCTGCCCGATGTTTGACACCACCACCCGTTGGTTGCTGTGCTTGGTCAGGGTTGTCCAGGGCTTTCTAGGTTATGTTAGCTCAACGATTAGTGCATGACAAGTGTTTATGAGGCAGTGTGTGTGTATGCCTCGCCTCGCTCTCCTGATTAGAGTGTAATCACACAAGCCTCCAATTACAATCCCATCGTGGGACTCATCTCCAGATTACTAGAATTACTAGTTATTCACTGCAGGAGATTTGACGCGACAAACCCTTCAGCAGAGGCCAACCAAACAGTCTTTACTCATTGATATTTAAAAGGCAAGATAGTGTTGGATGAGGAATCACTTATTTATGGTGTATGACTCTTGCTCCAAAGTGTGCAATCTCATATCTCATACATTCATGTGAAATGCTGAAATATTTGGGATTTATAGTTATATGTTATAAAATACATATATATATATATATATACACACACGTTACCGTTCAAAAGTTTAGGGTCAGGACTCAGGAAGACTTTTTAAATGTTTTTGAAAGAAGACTCTGTTCGTCAAGGCTGCATTTATTTGACCAAAATACAGTAAAACCAGTAATATTGTGAAATATTATTACTATTTAAAATAACTCTTTTCTATTTTAATATATTTTAAGATGTAATTTATTCCTGTGACGCAAAGCTGAATTTTCAGCATCATTCATCCAGTCCTCAGTGTCACATGATCCTTCAGAAATCATTCTAATATGCTGATTTTCAAATCAAGAAACATTTATTATTATCATCAATGTTGAGTTGCTTAGTATTTTTGTAGAAGCTATGATACATTTGTTCAGGATTCTTTGATGAATAGAAAGATCAAAAGATAGTGTTTTGAACAATATTTTAATTGTTTGTGCTCACTTGAAGTATGAATTTCTTTAATAAAAAAAATTTGACCCCTACATTTTTGATCAGTAGTGTATTTGTATTTATTTTGTATCTTGCATATTCATCCCTTTAATGTCTCATGTCTTTCCCTGTAGTTACCTTGGCCTGGGCCTGATGTCAGCCAGACTTGCTGTGTTGGGAGGGTTTGAAGGACAGCCTTGTATGTGGTCTACAATCTCTCTTCATCTCTGGCTTTTAAAGACCTCATTCACTAGATAAATAAGCCATTATCTAATCTCTTAATAACGCACTGAAGATTAATTCCTTGGTGGCCAGCTGTTGCACTGATTTATTTGAGGCCAAAGAGAGAAACTGCCAGCAGTGCAATAGCTTCTACATGCAGTTTACTGCTGAGATTTACATTTAGTACTCTACAGATGTAATCAGATTTCTTTGTTTATAGTTTTTTCTGTTGTATGAGTGTATCCCGCTTCTCTCAGAGTGGGTTTTAAGGTTATTATGAGCAAGACATGCATGTATTTGTAACGTGCTTTTATGTTTGGCCACCAGGTGGCACTGCAGAACTCATGTTTGGATTTGTCTTCCTCAGCAGTGTCACAGTTACTCCACAAAGTGGCAGTAAAAACGCTAATATGCATGAATAAATCCTTCTTCTTCTTCTTCTGCTTCTTCTTCTGCAGCAGGACCCCAAGAGCTGATTAGTCCATGTCTAGCCTCAGATTACTCTGGACAGTGGGAGCATGCAGAAGTACTCTATACTGTGAAAGGCCAGAAAGCAGGTATGAAATATGTTGTCTGTATGGGTTTAGGTTTTTGTATTTATTTAACATTTAAAGTCCCCCTGTAATCAATAATTGTATCCCTTAAACTCATCTTTGATCACTGCCCCGTCTCCACTATGGTCTCCACTCACTCGAGCTCAGAATACCTGGTCCACTCGGTCAACTTTACTGTAGTAAACGCTGTACAATGGCAAGTGGTAATACTGGTTTCAGCCATAATATGTTTGAACCAGAAACTGATTCAGAAGAAAAAGTGTAAGAGTGAATTATAGGGTCGTCTTCGATGTATCAGAATTGTAATGCGTTTATGTATCACTGTATACAATGTCGGACACAAAACGGTAAGTAATATGATTAGCCTTTTGCTTGACTAAGTTATCAAAAAGCTGTGTTGCTAATGTTACACAATCTCAGTCTGCCTTCTAAAAATCAGTATCCTTAGAAAAGCTTTAAACAACTGAGAACTTCAGTGGAGAAAGGCATATAGTTCATAACATCATAATATAAATATAAATCTTCCCGATTAACATAAAAATATAGCAGGATAACCTGGCTTCTCTTGAGATTCCCCCTGCTTCAGAGCATAGTACGGTAATGATGATATGCTAAAGCCCATCGGCACATTGACGTGATTGGTTACAAGGTAGTTTGTGACGTAAAAAACACCAGTGATTTTTTTCACTGCAGTTTTAAAGAAAAAAAAATTCTGCAATGGTGTTGACCTATGAATTTGCACATGGCTTGTCTTAAAGTATATTAATAACACCACATAGACATATAAAAAAACATTAAAAACATGATTTTCACCACGGGGGGTGTTTAATTTCTCCTCAGAATTTGATCATTTATAAGATCTTATAAAAATTTATATATAATGTGCGTGTGTGTTTGTGTGTGGATGTGTGTAACATATATAATAAACGGTCCTGTTTATCAATGAAGAGTGAACCTGTGTGTGTTTTATTTGAATCACTTGTGTATGTGCTCTGTTCCAGGGGAGCCCATCTATGAGTCTTGCCTTAAAAAAGTGGAAAAGATGATCTACAAACGAGTGAGAAAAACAGAGGAAGTAAAAGACATAGACTTCTACGCATTTTCTTACTACTACGACAGGGCTGTGGATCTGGGCCTCGTTGGTGAGAGATTAGTCTGATTGCTGTCATTTGATCTGATTCAAACATTGTCTCTCTTTTTTCTAAGATTTAAGAGTAGCAAATGAGTCCTATACAAATAGTTTGTCTCTGTCTCAGATGAAAGCAAAGGGGGAACTGTCAAAGTCAGTGATTACATTGAAGGATCCAAAAAAGGTATGTGTTTGGATGTGGTTGTATTAGTCTGATTATATGTGTGCAAGTAATAATTAAATACACTATCATTCAAAAGTCTGGGATTAGTATTATTATTATTTTTTAGAAAAGAATTAATACTTTTATTCAGCAAGATGCATAAATTGATCAAAAGGGTCAGTAAAGACTTTTACATTGTTACAAAAGATTCCAAATAAATGCTGTTCTTTTGAATTTCCTATTCATTAAAAAAATCTGGAAAAAATGCATCACTGTTTCCACAAAAATATTTTTCAAAAAACAGTGGAGATTGCAGTAATGGCTGCTGAAAATCTCTTTCCCATCACTGGAAAAAATTACATTTTAAAATATATTAAAATAGAATATTTTATTATTTATTACACGATATTACTGTTTTTACTCTATTTTTGATCAAATAAATGCAGCTTTGGTGAGAGCTAATGACTTCTTTCAAAAACAAACAAAAAAATCTTACCAACCCAGTATTGTGGCAGGAATAAGTTATAAGGATGTCATTATTGCTGTAATATTAGATTTAAAAAAAAAATTGTTTCACTCCGTTTACATTAACTCAACAAAAAATTCATCCATTTTCTTCTTTGTGGTGCAGTGTGCAATAACATGTCAGCTGGAGGAATAAATGAGACTCCGTTCCTGTGTTTGGATCTGACCTACATCTCTGTACTTCTTCAGGAGCTTGACTTCCCGCCTGATAAAGAGCTGAAGGTGTGCTACTCTTGATTTATGATTCCTGACTTAATAGGACTGACTGTGTGGTGACTTTTGTACACAGATTGCAACACACATATATGGTCAACTACAGCAGTGTGTGATTTATCTGTAATATTTTGAAGAACAAATGTCATGACTCATGGGCGAACTGTGATTTTCTTTAACCGCATCCTTCTGTTTAAATTTCAGCTGGCAAGACAAATAAATAATGTGGAGACTAGCTGGGCCCTCGGTGCCACTTTCCAGTGCATAGAGTCACTCCGTAAGCATGGAACGTGCTGAAAACACAGACACTCACAACGTTGTAACGCTCCACAACCCAGTAAAGCACTGACTGGTTTTAATTCTCTGGGAAAAAATATCTACATTGATTGTATTTGCCATTTTGTCATTGAACAAAATGATATTGAAAATGTGAGTTTTTATACATACCTCTGACTTTCTGAATGTTTCTTACTAGGGTGTTAAGCTATGTGTGAAGGTAAAATGTATGTACTGGTCTGGGTGTTTACAGCATGTCAGAATCATATCAGTCAGGGTTAACTATACATAACTGATTAAAATTTGTTTTGTTTCTCTCAAGTTAAAGTTATTTTATTTTTATCTTATGTTTAATTATGTTGTAGCTTTTAGATATGCAATATATTAAGCCGATGTTCAAACAAATCATACTTATTATTAAATATCTACTCTCAGAGGGAGGGGGGGAAAACAAAACAAAAATTATGTTGGTAAGAAGAACAGACCTGAGCTGTTGCAGTCATGTCCATGTATTTTTCTCAGATGAAGTTATTAACTTGCTGTTTGATGTGGCCATGTTCTTTATTAAATGTATTAAATATGTTTGTATGAAATGCCATAAAAATGTAACCTGAGTCTGTTGAAAACTTTGCTTCCAGTATTGAGAGTGCAATTACTCAAAGTTCACAAGAAGGTAATAGAGTGACTCGTGAGACAGCAGGATGTGGTCTGGCTTGTGTTTGCTCCAGTCACGTCTGCTGTTCGTTCTTGGAACCAGCAGGTGTCGCAACACTAACAGTCCGAATGTCACAATATATGACTCAGTTTTACTCATAGGATGTTGTATTGAGGTTTTTTGAAAGGGCACTTCATTTTCTAATCTGTATAACATTTACAAAATATGAGTTTCCTTGTCTGTGAACATAACTTGCCTTGTAACTTGCCTATCTATACACACAACACATGTATAATTATAAAAGTCAATCAGCGATCAGACTTCACTTCTAAATCCGACTCCTCCCACTTCAAAATGTTTTCTATTGGGTGTTTGAAGGCTCCATATACGGGCAGATTTTGGATCGAAATCAATCCGGAACTGTATCAATTAGTAAAAAGTATACAATAATGGAAATTCGGCTCGTATGAAACGCAAGGATATGATCAAGTCTACATAAGTCATCTTTACTACGAGCTAAAAAAGTCAATGGTGTTACAAAATGTTATATTATACAATAGTTGCTGGCCCAAATGGAGAAGATTATACACTAAAACGATTATTTCGCTCAAACCGGCTCACCTAGGCCAGAATACATTAGTAAACCTGTAGCTAGTTAGCGTTGCATGGATGATTGACGTCTCACACAACCTATGGGAACGCAATTACGATTGTGTCACTGGCCAATAAACAGGCTGGATTTAAGCCCGCCCACCTTCTTCTCCAGTCGACATAGGGGTGTGTCTCTCTCAGCCAGGGAACAGTGCGTGTAAAGTCCTTCTGCACCGCACCAACCTGTGCACAAGTCAAGGGTCCGAAATTTCATTCTTTGCTTCTTAAACGCATTGGCAACATGTCCAAACCTCTAACTGACCAGGAAAAGCGCAAGCAGATCAGTGTTCGTGGTATAGCTGGACTGGGGGATGTTGCCGAAATCAAAAAGAGCTTCAACAGGCATCTTCACTTCACCCTAGTGAAGGACCGCAATGTGGCCACCCCGCGGGATTATTACTTCGCCCTGGCTCACACGGTGCGGGATCACCTGGTGGGCCGCTGGATCCGCACTCAGCAGTATTACTACGAGAAAGACCCGAAGGTACACTCTTCCTCCTCTTGCAGCGAGGAAGTGGCATGTTTGTGCAGTAGTGGGATAAGTTGTTACATGAAATGCATTTAATGTGGATTTAATGTTTACGAATTTAAACATTTTGTTTTTGCATTTGGCAAGTTTGGGCCTCCATAATTGCATTACTGCAGAATTGCACACTGCTGTATGACAGTGTCTTCTTTAGTTATTAAGTGCACAAACCATAATCATATTCATAGTGCATTGTAAATGTTAGTGAATATGACCTGGACAGTCATTTCCTCATTTAGTGTGAGTCGGTCATTAATTTAACTGTTTTATTGGGAGAGTTAAAGGCATTGGCCATCCATTGTCATGGGGTCAGCTGTTAAAAAAGTGTGATTCCTTGTCATATTAAGGCATCATTAGTTATTGAGTATTTTGCAACCACGTCTCTGTGCTGCTCACTAGGGCAAGTACAGATTGCACTATACTGTCAAACCCAGTTTGAAGATAATAGGTTTTATCTAATGCATTGACATAGTCCATATGCAGCATCACTTGTGGCTATTAATAGACAACTATTACCAGGATGCTTAATAAGTTGGGAGGTCATGATGGTGTTTGGAGAGTAACTAGGAGAGAGTGCTTTTTTTTGTCTTTTGTCGCTCCATTGATGTGGCTGTGACCATAATCTAACTATGTATTTTGAATTAAAGCAGTATTACATGGTATTTTTCTGTACTTTAGGTCTTTTGGAAATTATTTATTTATTGAATGTTCCTGTTTTGGGCTTGACTGCTTTCCAGAGATGTGTTTTGTGTGTGCTTGATTTCAGCAGTCCTTTGAGCCAGTAATGAAAGCCGGTGTTTCATGGAAGCAGATAGCTTTATATGGTTGAGCACACCAATCTGTGAAGCATTTTCAGGAACTTCACTCTTGTCAAGCATTACGCTTGTTGAAGTTCAGACCCTTGGAAAACCAGTAAAACACTGTCACTTTCTTTAAACCCACAGTATGCACTATGCAGTGATTAAGCCCCATCTCTGCATGTTAAACTGAAGCATGCATTTATTTATTACTGTGGTATTCAGATGTTGTTCAATGTGTATTTGAGGCCTCAGCAGTCTGTAAACTTCTCCCAGTGCAGACATCTGATGAATGAACTCTTATGAAAAGTTGATACCAAGCCAACAAGATTAAATTAGGCATGTTGTAGTTGTACTTCAGTAACATACCAGAGATTATAAGGAGGTAAACCATATAAAAAGTGTGAAAATACAAGCTTACACTGACTGCAAAAATGTCTGATGTCTGAACCTGTCTGATGAAATCGCTCTTCTAACATTACAATTAATATTTGAACTGGAAAATAAACTAATGTTTGATCAAAGTTTTTTTTTTTTTTTTTTAAGAGCGCAAAGTAGCTGATGATATTTATAGTATATTATAATCTATTCTACTCCAATGTTATAATATGTATTATAAAAGGACAAAGCAATTAACAGTTCATTTCAAATGAATATTGACACATAAACATTTCACATTAATAACATAATAAATTGGGAAATTATGTTAGTGTCATTTGTAATTTGTGATTGCATGACAAATTCATTGATTATTTTAAAGTGATTTATTTATTCTAAGAGTTGATTTAAAACTATTTTAACGTCTTTGTCTGTGGGCAATGCACATTTCCTGTTTTCAAATATTTGTATAACATATTTAAATGTTATAATATTGGAGTAGATTCATATAATATTTAAACAGCCAATACGAGGAAAGAAAAACAACATTGGTTGACCTTTTGTTTCAGTTCATACACTGATTAATTGTAATGTTATAAGAGTATAATGTTATAATTTTAGCAGACAGTACAAGATTACGGTGATTTGAAGATGCAACATTTTATTTTTCTATGGTCTTCTGCCTACATGATCTGCTTGTTCAGATATCTCTGTGCTCATGCAGTGAGGTTTTATTTGTGTTTTCTGTTGCAGCGCATCCACTATCTGTCTCTGGAGTTCTACATGGGCAGAACTCTACAGAACACCATGATAAATCTTGGGCTGCAGAATACCTGTGATGAGGCCATCTACCAGGTAAAATGCATCACTGACCTAGCAAACTTAATGCTCTTGTAAAGCATTTGTTCACTGAATTGCAGAACTGGCCCAGAGCTCTGTTACTTAAACATCCTGAAACTTTAGAAACAGCTGTTGTTTTCCCCTGCTCACCCACAGAGCGCTCATGGGGGATGTAGACCAGTTGCCACAGGCTTGCAAAACTGTTAGTGTAAACCCTTCCTTGTTTGAATGAGAGCACGGAAATTGCCGAAACATTAAATTGCACAGAATTTGCATAATCGGGTGAAATTTTGTTGCCCAATATGAATATTTGTGTTGTATATGCTTTTATAATGCGTGTGTGTTCTTTTAACGTGATCTGTTCTGAAATATATTGATCTTCAGCTTGGACTGGATTTGGAAGAATTAGAGGAGATCGAGGAGGATGCAGGGCTGGGAAACGGAGGGCTCGGGCGTCTTGCAGGTACCTACATTTAAAACTCCTTACATCCTAGTACATGTCCCCGTTGTATTGGACCGTTTGATGTCTCCTTTCTCTCTCAGCTTGTTTCCTGGACTCCATGGCATCTCTGGGTTTGGCGGCATATGGTTATGGCATTCGTTATGAGTTTGGGATCTTCAATCAGAAGATCGCTAGTGGCTGGCAGGTAAACCAAAACTGAATAGTATTGATAATGGTAATTTTCAGTATATGTTTACCATTGCATTTTATTTAGTTAGTAGATCAAATATTGAAAATATGAATTTTCTTTTTTTTTCTTTCTTTTTTTAGGTTGAGGAAGCTGATGATTGGCTTCGTTATGGTAACCCTTGGGAGAAGGCCCGTCCCGAGTATATGCTTCCTGTGCATTTCTATGGCCGAGTGGAGCAAACTCACGAGGGACCAAAGTGGGTTGACACTCAGGTCAGTCAGTGATAATCTAGTGCCGTGGGATATCAGGGGGAAAACATAGCTATAGAAAAAAAGAATTCAACCACATTCACTATCATTCAAAAGATTGTTGTAATATTTCTGAAAGAAGTCTGTTATGCTCATGGCTGCATTGATTTGAACAAAAATACAGTAAAACAGTAATATTATTACTAATTATTATTCAAATATTTTTATAAATAAAATTATTACAATAAAAAAATTCTATAAAAATTTATTTTTATGGCAAAGCTGTATTTTTAGCATCATTACTCCAGTCTTCGGTGTCAGATCCTTCAGAAATCATTGTAATATGTTGATTTGGTGCTCAATATTTTTTTTTTTACTTTTTTTTTTTTATATCAATGTTTAAAACGGTTGTGCTGCCTAATAAGTTTGGAAACCGTTATACACGTGTGTGTTTTTTTTTCAATAGAAAGGTAAAATAACATTATTTAAAATATATATTTTTTGTAACACTTGATTGAATTAATGCGTCCATTTCTTTTAACAAAAAACACCTTACTGAGCTTTTGAATGTTACTGTAATTGTGGATAAATAGGATGGCAAAATTAAAGTCAGTTCATGTCTACATTTTACTGTACCGCTCTGTCTGGTCTTTGGCAGGTGGTGCTTGCAATGCCTTATGACACTCCTGTGCCTGGTTATAAAAACAACACTGTGAATACTATGAGACTGTGGTCTGCCAAAGCTCCTAATGATTTCAACCTGCAAGAATGTGAGTCAACACAATGATCAGCTCACATGATCAGCGGTCTGAGCTCCAGTATAACGCGTGCATTTCTGGTTTGGTACTACTTTTGGCTGAATCGCTGAAATTAAGTTAGCTTCTCTGTCCTGGTTTGTTTGGAGGATTCCAGGTGAGCTTTGTGTGAGCGTAGATTATTACATGCTTTAAATTTCCAGTTGTTTGCAGTATTATTGAAATAGTCTTTTATATTACTGTTAGTTTGAGTCTACACTTACCTTCTCAGTTGAGTTTATATAAAAGTGAACTTGTTTCCTGGGAGAATGGTTTCTGTGTAGAATACTAAATATAGGCCTCTTCAGCAGCACAGAAACAGGAGAGCAGCTGGCAGCAGGCCAGCGTTACCCATAGATACGCCTGCTTTTGAGAGGGTCCTTCATGACTGTAGGGCCTCTGAGCTCTACAGTCAATGTCTCTTTCTATATTAGACGCATACTCTTAAGGTTTTGTGTTATATAGACGCATAAATTACATAATATATATATATTACATACACCAGTACTGTCAATTGATTAAAAAAATTAACTCATTTGCACATTTAATCTCCAAATGAATGTAGAAACAACATAAAGACCGTAGCCTGTTTTAAATTCTTGTTTAATGCCAGTACCACCAGTACTGCTACTGATGTCTCTATGAAATGTATTTTTTTCCCTTCAATTGTTGCCATTAATTATAGCCATTTAGCATTACAGTATAAATAAAAGCTATCAATTTTAACATTTTATTAGGCTTTAAAAAAAACATTTTTAATTTGAGTGAACTTAAAACAACTTGAAACAACAAACATAAACCCATTATAATAAATGCCACCTTTACCTGCCCTTCAATATATAAGGGCTCAGTTTTTTTCTATTGGCCCAGTCAGACCAGTTTAGATTTTTATTTGCCCTGCTTTTGTTTTTGACACGTGTATCCTTGTAAAGAATGCTTTAAGATTTTCTGGTAGATCTAAGAGGTAGACTATATACCAATTTAATAAAGTTATCAAACACTTCATTCTTCACTGCGTAAATTAAATATAGATTAATCCTTATTAAAGCTACAAAAGTTATTCAGCCAAGAGCAGCGAGGGATTTTTCTCTTTTTCTTTAGTTCTTTGATTATCCTAAATGAGGTTAATCCAGCAGCGAGTTTATTAGGATTCTGTCACTTTAAGACATGCCATATGACGCGCATCCCATTTTCTCAATTCTTTACGTTAATTTTAGACTTCATTTAACTAATTTAAGACACTGCTTGTGAGGAATATTTGACAAAACAAGCATTTCATCATGTCATTTTTAAACACTCTCTCTTAATTGTAGTCAATGTGGGAGATTACATCCAGGCCGTATTGGACCGAAACCTGGCAGAGAACATCTCCCGGGTGCTCTACCCCAATGACAATGTACGTACACTCACTTTTCAATGCTATAAAACTCTAGCTGAGGATGTCTGATGGTCTGATGGACAGAATGTACACACACACACACACACACACACACACACACACACACACACACACACACACACACACACACACACACACACACACACACACACACAGAGAGAGAGAGAGAACAGAGAGCAGGAATTTGAATGTGATGTGTGTTAAGTTACTAATATAACAAACATTGACAATCATATGTGTGTATATTTAGACTGTGTCGATGCTGGTATGCAAAATAAGCTTTAGCTGACTGACATGAGCAGATTTCAGCAGAGAAAACTCTTATCTTATGCAACTGTGACACTGGCATGTGTAATGCATTGAGGAAGTATGAAAATGGAAGACTATGTTCTGAGGAACAGTGGGTCTGTGTCATGATACAGGAGTGTATAATGTTTTTATTCACACAACTACTAAACTACGCAGCTAGAAAACACAATGCTTGGTTATTCTGTCCGAAAAACTGACAGTAAATGGAATGTTTTGCTGTTTGTGTCTGTATTTAATATGAATGAATTTCTTTGTATGTGCATGTGTTAGTTTTTCGAAGGGAAGGAGCTCCGTTTAAAGCAGGAGTACTTTGTGGTGGCCGCTACTCTGCAGGACATCATCAGACGCTTTAAATCTTCAAAGTTTGGCTGCAGGGATCCTGTGCGCACCTCTTTTGAGGCTTTCCCTGAAAAGGTTATATGACATGAATTGATGGAATTTTCAGTCACAAATGTAAAAACTGCAAAGGTTTTTGCTCTCACAAAGAATAACGGTTTCAAAACACCTCTCTCAGGTGGCGATTCAACTGAATGATACTCATCCAGCTCTGGCGATTCCTGAACTCATGAGAATCCTGGTGGATATAGAGCAGCTGGACTGGGAAAAGGTGTGACGTTCAGGCTGTCAAACTGTGTTAATTCCTTCACAGCTGTTTTGTTGTTCTGCATTTGTCTATTACTCATGTCAACATGACTAGGCAGAAAAATACAAAGTATTGCTAATATAATGAAAAGTATTGTTCATTCAGCCAGACAACTTTTTTTATATTTTCTTATTTAATGTGTGTATGTAGGCATGGGAGGTTACCACAAAGACGTGTGCGTACACAAACCACACGGTGTTACCCGAGGCTCTGGAGCGCTGGCCTGTCTACATGTTTGAGAATCTTCTGCCACGACACCTGCAGATCGTCTATGAGATCAACCGGCGGCATCTGGATGTGAGGATACGCACATACACTAGCTCAAGATCATCATAGTGATTTCTGGTTGGTCTGATGGACTGTCTGTTGTAGAGAATTGCTGCGCTGTATCCAGGCGACCACGATCGTTTGCGCAGGATGTCTCTGATCGAGGAGGGCGATCCAAAGAGGATCAACATGGCTCACCTTTGTGTGGTCGGGTCACACGCCGTCAACGGAGTTGCACGGATTCACTCAGACATTGTCAAAACCACTGTGTGAGTAGAGTGCATAAGTCTATGTGCAACAATATTTGACAGTAAATTAATGATTTCCAGGGAGACATGGAAGCATTTTTATTTTAATGCTATTTAGATCATTTGTATATTGACATTACGTACTTGTGATATAGTTACATTTAGAACTTGCAGTAATTCATTTATTTTTTAAACTGGTTTTAAGATTTAAGGACTTTTGTGACGTTGAGCCGGAGAAGTTTCAGAACAAGACAAACGGCATCACACCTCGTCGCTGGCTGCTGCTCTGCAACCCTGGCCTGGCTGACATCATCGCTGAGGTGGCCTTCTTAACTTATTATTCATGCAGTTGGTGTCAAGTTGTGTAGTATTTTATTTAAAATGTTATTGATTTTATCCAGCTCTTGCTCTTGCTCGCTCTACCCTGACTTTTTTTTTTTCTGTCCCTCACTATCTTTCCCTTTCAGAAAATTGGTGAGGACTTCCTGACGGATCTGTTCCAACTAAGAAAACTTTTGGACTTCATCAATGATGAAACGTTCATTCGGGATGTGGCTAAAGTGAAGCAGGTCACAATTTAAATATATATATTTTTTTAAATAAATAGTCATACCTTCTTCGATTTTGATATTTATAATGTACAGGAGTCTTTTTCAACATTTAAAAAGACAGAAGAATTAAAATAATAATAATTTGGCTTAATGTTTAAAAGTTTTTTGTTTTTTTGTTGTTGTAATTTTTAGGAGAATAAGCAGAAGTTTGCAGCTTATCTGGAGAATGAGTACAAAGTAAAGATAAACCCTGAGTCCATCTTTGACATCCATGTCAAAAGAATCCATGAGTACAAGAGACAACTGCTCAACTGCCTTCATGTCATCACTTTATACAACAGTACGAAAATACACAAAGAAAAACAGCAATGTATAAAAGATAGTTGATCAGTGCTTGAACACTGCCACCTATCTGAGCACTGATGAACTGACCAAAGAGAACATTGCACTTTTGTTTTTATCATGATTTAGTAGATTCTTTTTTAAAAAATGGCTCAAATGAATGAGTGATTTTATCATTTATTTTATTTTGCACTTTTCTAGGGATCAAAAAAGAACCAAACAAGAAGTTTGTTCCCCGGACCGTAATGATTGGAGGAAAGGTATGTTAATTTATATATATATATATATATATATTTTTTTTTTTAAGGGATTCTGAATAATATTAGTATGGTATGTGATAACTGTCATTATGGGATTTATGTACTTCCGATTGACATGATTTAAAGCAGTAGTTCTCAATTAGGAGGTCTCAGCAAACTTAATTAAAACGTAATCAAACTTCGCTGAAATGCTGAAAAAAAAAAAAAAAAACCAAGGCGTGAACTTAATATTTATTTTTGTATCCCCAGCCTTCAACAACTATTAATTTATTAAAGAACATACTGTTTATGTAACTTCTGGAATCAGTCAAATAAATATCTTAATATATTGACACTTCAAGTTTCTGTTAAAAAGCTTGAAAATTGTGTTGGACTCTGGGGGGCTTCAAAGTCAAAAAGGTTGAGAAGCACTGTTTAAAAGAGTCCAGTGCTCAAAGGCTTTTTTCTCTGATCCTGCACTGCCTCCTGCAGGCGGCACCAGGCTATCACATGGCAAAGATCATCATTAAACTGATCACCTCAGTGGGGGAGGTGGTCAACCATGATCCTGTGGTGGGAGACAGACTGAAGGTCATTTTCCTGGAGAACTATAGAGTCTCATTAGCTGAGAAGGGTGAGTAAACGCATTACAACTGTTGATGGATAGCCATCAAAATATCAGATTTATTAGATATTTGTCAAGATAATCTAATAATTATTTTTGCTAAAGTTGCATTAGTTAATTGAATTTTTGCCATGAAAATAGCTTTGAATGCTGACATGGCATTAAATAAAATAATCTGAATCTGCATCAGTTATTTTATTTATTGGATCTCATAGATTATAATGGAATTTGAATGTGTCATGTGCTTTGCTCTTCAGTGATCCCTGCTGCCGACCTGTCCGAGCAGATCTCCACGGCCGGCACTGAAGCCTCCGGCACGGGAAACATGAAGTTCATGCTTAACGGCGCTCTGACCATCGGCACCATGGACGGCGCCAACGTGGAGATGGCAGAAGAAGCTGGAGAGGAAAACCTGTTCATCTTTGGTATGCGGGTCGAGGATGTGGAGGCCATGGACAAAAAGGGGTGAGAGTGAATAGATATAAACTGAATAATAGAGAGAACATGGGTCTAGATGGGAGGAATGATAGTCAAACATGGAAACACTTTACTATAAGGTTCTATTAGTTAATGCATTTGATAAAATGACCTAACAATAAGCACTTCATGTGTTACAGTATTTATTAATCTTTTCTAATCTTAGTTATTAAACGTATTAAGTATAACTGTTCATTGATGGTTCGTTTCAGCTCTGGAGATGAATAAATGCATTAGAATTATTGTTCATTGTTAGTTCATGGTAGCTAATGTAGTTAACAAATGAAACTTTGTAGTAAAGTGTTACCAAACATAAATGTAACTTCCTGATTGTGACATTTGTGGAATTATTTCCTTCAGACTGGATTTGTTTTTTGATCAATGTTGTTTATATAGGAGTGAATTAAGACATGAGGTCAAATGGGATAGTGTAACTACAGAGTCTCTCCTAATGAGTGAAAATAAAATAGTTTTTGCCGAGCCATAGCTGTGAGACCACGTAGTCAAAATTGGATGCCCTCATTGGTGTGACATGTAGGTGGGCGGAGCAGGCATCAAACAGGAAGTTGACCCTCAAATGCATGAGGAAAATTACAAGCTTTTGCTAGTTTTCATAATAAGGTCATACAATTGTCATAATTACTATTTTACACAAACCTTTGATGGAAACATGAATATGATGCTCTACTGCAACAAAACCAATAAATGTAATATCATGTTTCTATTATATCATGTTTCTACTTAAGGCGGAAATTCAAAAACCGTCCCAATCACCTTTAATTCACCCCTACTATTATAGTTTTTTTATGTTCAGCTTTTTTTCTTTAAAATTGGGGTTATTTATTTTAAAATTTGATTTTTGCAATTTTATTAGTTTTTTTAATGCTTTTTTGTTTTTACATATTTACTTTACGTAAATTTTCTTTTAGTTTAAGTGTTTCATCTAATATTTATATTCTATTTGATTTCAGCTATTTCAGTGACTGCAAAAAACTTTTAATGGTTTAGGTTTGAGTCTACAATAACATCACTGTTTGTGATCTAGATACAATGCCAGGGAATACTACGAGCGTCTGCCTGAACTCAAACAGGTGATGGATCAGATCAGCACTGGATTCTTCAGCCCCAAAGAGCCTGAACTCTTCAAAGACATTGTCAACATGCTCATGAATCATGACAGGTGGGCAGCAAAGAATGAATGTGATTTATTGCCTCACACCTCCTTTGAAATAGTTTGCATTTTCTGGTGTCTTACAGGTGCAGCTAATAAAATAAAATAAATATATATATATACACACAAATGTATATTGGCTTATATAGTTTATGGAAACTATGCAACAATTACCCATTATCACATTTATTTTTGCATTTGTAGGAGGTTTCTGACTTGTGTTGTTTTTCTCTCTCAGGTTCAAGGTGTTTGCAGACTATGAATCCTATATCAGCAGTCAAGAAAAAGTCAATGAACTCTACAGGGTGAGTTAAGATAGTTTGGATATTCATTAGTGGTCTACCAACATGGGTTTTTCAATGGCTATTTCGTCATTTAATTAAACTGCATTTTTAATGACATGTTATAAACTATAATTATATAAAATATCTGAGAACAGAAAATGTTTTTGTACCGGTAATTGACACAAGTGGGCGCCCAACACTCCTGTTAATTGTTAGCTGATGGCAAAAATCTGATTGATCTACAGGGAGTTTAAATGTGTCTTCCACTGCTTGAAATGTAGAACTGATTTTCGAGAAATAGTTGTATACTGTAGGCAAAACTGCTTGTTTCCCAAATAGGAACCGTTTTTTTTAAAAAGCTTTGTTCATTAATTATGATGTTTACTTTTTTGTTTCTTTTTATTTTATTTTTTTCAGAACCCAAAAGAATGGACCAAAACCGTGATCAGGAACATTGCTGCTTCTGGAAAGTTCTCCAGTGACCGCACCATCACTGAGTACGCCCGTGAGATCTGGGGAGTGGAGCCGTCGGACGTCAAGATCCCGCCACCTAATGAACCACGGGAATGAGGGAGCAGGGAACACTGGGTCTGCTTGCCTGTTCCTCAAGCATTCCCAGTGTGTTGGTGTGCCTTCAGGTTTCTCTCACTATGCATAACACCACATGGAACCTCTTTGAATTTCACGACTGTAGTGTACCCTCAATATACACACAAACTAACCCCTCCATGTGCACTTACACTGTAGTACATTTGAAATCGCTGTTACTTTCACTTGCCCATACTCAATTTTCATAGATTCGGTTATGCCAATTCAATTTGCTTCTCATCTGAGACTAATTTATTTAAGCTTCATTTAGTTAGAGCTTAGTCTAGCTTCAGTTTACTGCAGTATTAATGCGTGTGTAAATTCTCAATTTTGGTGCATTCCTTGCATCACTTTTAAGGGTGGCCATTCTGACTGACTATAACAGAGATGACACTTTAAGGACGCCACTAATTTCAATTGCCAAGACTATAGATCATCAGCCACCTTTGGTTTGTTTAAATTCAGTAGAATTAGTCTCCCTGCCCTAAAACACAGTATATAACTGTCTCAAAAGTGGCAAATGGCATTAACGTAATGACTCCAGAACGCATGTGGTTCAGTGTCCAAATTATCTTTTTATTCAAGATTTCTTAAGCAGGTTAAATGGTGCCTTGTATGCATACTGTGCAATATTAACAACAATAATGTAAATATTACATGACACAATGAGAATAGAGGATATATGGCAGCTGGTGGATGTAAATCACAGAAATCCATCAAATAGTACATTACATTTTCTATTTTGTCAGGGTGAGCTGATGTCAATTTGTGCTCTATTTGACATAGTATTACCAAGTGATATGTTTGTGATGCTGTTTAGAGTTGAAAAAAAAGTCAGAGTTTGCTTTATGAAAAGGGTCATAGTTCAAGCTACAGATACATCATTTCAGATTCCAGGCTGTCATTTGAATGTATGCTTATGGATGTCATCTTTGAACATTCACACTTGTACTGAGGCCTTGTTTCTTTTCTTTTTTTACACGAGTACTGTAAGGAAATTACCATGTTAACAAATAATAAAGTGAATAAAAACAGTATGATGTTGACTTGAATATTTAAACAAGGCAAATCCAATTGCAAGTTGGAGAATCTGTTCATGCTGTTGTCTTGTTATGCCACATTCTTATCACTCAGTATAGTAATGAACGGCTTGAACTGGTGTTGGGTAAGGTAAAAGTGAACACACGAATGAGGCATTGCCTAAACCTGATGCATAAAGAATAAAAAAATGAAACTAACCCCAAGCTTTCCTGTAGTGTAACTAGTTTAACTGGATTTGAGTTTGTCTCCGTCTATTAAAATGTTTCACATTTGGTTTATATGTATATGCATGTGTATTCTGCTACATGGGGAAAAAAGTCAGTCAGTGAAATATTAAGATAAAGTATTATGGTGTCCTGCTGGGATTCAGTATAAGTAAAAAAAAACAAAAAACAGTGGATATCAGAAAGCGATATTTCTTTTCCAGTCCTTTATTGTTTACAAACAAACATACTGTACTTACATCTGTGCATATGTCCAGTAAGGTTTAGCAGCTTAGAAGAAAACAAACATTGTAAACCACTCATGATATAGTCTGCAAAAAGTAACAGTTGCTGTTGAAATAACTGGGCAGTATTTCATTTCATTACAAAAAATAATTTTAAAAGGTGTTGAATTCAAATATGCAAAGTTTTGGTCAACATCAACAAAGACGACAGAATAAAATCTGTGTTCAGAGCGGTGACATCCAAATGTAACGTGGTCCATTTTTACATTCTAACACAGGATACATAATTGAGTGGCTTCATTTATACCTCTATATATAGTTAGTTTTTGGTCTTGCATACAGTATGGTTGTCCTTCGGCTTTAGATAAGATTATTGCACTTCTCTGGGACCTGGTGGTCTCGCTAAAACTTTATCATTTCTACATAGACCTTCGCAAATTAAGAGATTTTGGTTGTGTTGCTTTCAGTGTATCAGTCCATCATGAGCCCACACTGGCAGAAGAAAACAAAAAATATTGGGATGCAATTTCTTTCTGAGAGTAATATAGACAGTGTACAAACAGAGCCTTGAGACGATCCAAGCTTGCATGCGCACATGACCTTCCTATCATTACCAGCCCCAAAAATGTCTGACAAATATAACCTGACACACAGAGCAACAATACAGCAGATCTCGATTTTCAAAAGGCCTTTACAGTGAGATTAACTTGTGTTCGCAGAATTATCAGCTGGTTAGTGCACACTGGAAGAAAATATGTTCATCAAATATGCATGACAAGATGTTAGAGCAAATCAAAGATGTGTCGTTATTGCTAAAAATTTTGTAGAGTCAATATTCAGCCAAATTATAGAACACAACTATAAAACATCGGAAGATACAGTAAAAGTGAAGATTGGGTCAGAATTAATTTGTTAGAAAAAAATGTTAATTTTCAAACAAAGTATACTACGGTTCAAAAGTTTTGGTTCAGTATGTTCTTTTTTCTTTTGAAAGAAGTTAGCAAGTTTACTGACTACAGACAGCAAAGTACAGTCTGATTTAAATGATCATTTATCTGTTGCTGGTTTGAGTGGCACACACACATTCTTTAATGAGCTTATGGTAAACAGTTTTGTGTAATGAAAATATGCGCCTTAAATTCATTTGTGTTAGATTATCACTAAATTATCAATTTCGCCATGAAACGGCTATGCTTGTACAAATTTAGAAATTCCTTTTTCTTTTTTCATACTTGGAAAATACTCAAATCAAATCCCATACCCCTCTAAACTGCAGGAACCCTTTCACAATTTGACTTTTTACTGTATTTTTGGTCAAACTAATATAGCCTTAGTGAACATAAGAGAACAACTTACTGACCCCAAACTTTTGAACAGTAGTGCACATCAGTGAGTTAATGATTAATATAAAGTTTTTTTTGGTTGTTTTTTTACTCTTCATTAAAGGGGAGGGCACACATTTAATGTAATATTAATACAAACAAATAAGTTATCAAGATTTGTCACTAAGGTTTTTGATTTGGGTATCCAACATATTAGGGTAACAAGGAATTATTGTTTTTAATATATAATTTTTTTGGAATGTGCAAAGTGAGAATAAACACCAAAGAAAATATATAACCCACATAACAAAAAAAAAAGAAAAAGAAAAATGATTTTGCATATAGTTTTCTCTTTTTCTTTCCCCAGTAACAGGCATGCAAACTAGCATAGATCAACCAAATGCATTAAAATAATGAAACATTGGGAATTTGGGGAGGGAAATGTCATTTCAAAAGCTCATTCAGTTCTGATTGCAGTAGGGTTGCATATGTACCAAGCTAACATTACAGCATAAACACAATACACAATAAACCCCATAAAAAAGTCACAGAGTTTTAATGCCAAGGCAGCACAAAAATCTGCACTTTAAAAATCATTCAGGAGACACATCATTTAAATGGGAAGAAACAAAAAGAAAGAAGACATTTTATTGTACATAATTTAAGTTCAACCTAAAACAACTCGCTGTTCACATTGAGTGGATTTCAGGTCCATGATCTTGTTAATAAGTCGGTTATTGTACGTTCGTAAAAACAAAACAGTGAATCGCAGTCAGCAAGCACTGACGGTGACATCATTATAGCATGTTATCCTGATTCGTCCCTTTGACCGAGATCCTTGTGTGGTCTTCTCAGTGCCGTCGTTAAAACTTCATCTGTACTTCTTTCCTTTGAAGAGGCTCGTTGACTTAAGCATTAATTTCAGTGCATATTTGCATAATTTTTGCATACTTTGTGCTCCAGCTGCCCCTTCAGATCTGTTACCATGACAACGGGAGGCGGTGAAACAAATCACCCAGTCCTGTCACTCTCTCAAAGATGATAACTTTCTCCCTCCGTAGGTTGTGTTAAAGGAATGCAAAAGGAACCGGTGCATCTTCAGTCCATGCTTGTGTGTGTGTGCACATGTACACGTGATGTACACGGTGCGGATAATGTACATTGTGTGTGTGTTTAACTGACAGTGTGTGAGAGAGGGCAGTCAGGTAAAATGATCTTGACTACATGTGAGGAAGCGTCGCACTGAGAAAATCACTGAGACAGAGAGAAAAAGAGAACAAAAACACATCAGATTTCTCAAAAATTGAATAGAAATAAAACTGGGCTTCTTGACCGGGATTTGCTACTGTTGTAGAAATGCTATTGTTGAATTAAACTAAACAAAAATATACATTTTAAATCAATATAAATTACATTAAATAGATCTATAAAAAAAACTGATAAATATGTACTACAAACATATGTATACAAATATCTATAAAAGTATAGAAGGATTCTGATGCTTTAGCCACACTTCAGTGTCATATATATATAGATAGCAAAATATTTCACATAACAATTGTGTTTTCAATTATAAAACCATAGATATACAGTTACAAATTTAGACAAATTTATCTAATTAGTCCAGAAAACACAACCTTCAGAGTCGGACTAGTTGTTCAACAGTTATTGAAAAAGAAAACATGTCCATGAAAGGTAGTTAGTTCTTGGAAAAAGTCTATCTAATACATACAGTTTAAGAGTTGTCTCAGTTTCCAAATATATTCAGGTGTATTTAATATATATAATTAATCATGTAAAAAAGTGAAAAAAAAAAAAACTTAAAAAATAATCAGTCATTCAATGATTAACTCAATTTAATACATTTAGAAAACTAAAGGTTATTACTTAAAAAATCTCAGGCTATTTCAAATAAATAATTTTGATCACAGCGGTTCAGTTGACAAAATGTTTGAGAACCCCACCTCTAGTGTTTTCTAAAGAAATGTAAAGATCTGTCTCCCTAAAGAAATCATTACCAACAACCCCCATCTCAAATAAAACCAGATCTGTTAGTTGGTTCAGTACCAGCACAAACTGGAACAGAGCAGAATGACAGTGATTTATGTATATCTGAATTACTATTGCCTCGGCTGTTGGTCAGGGACCTGGCACAATCCTAAAAATAGCTTGTATTCACACCCAAAAAATAAGATTAATGTTGCTGAACTGTTTTGTCAGCACCGAGCACTGGGAAAAAGAACAGATGGCAGCAGTTTGTAAAGTGTACAGTACATACCTGAGTATATTTGGTAGCTGTGGGCTCTTGTAGATGAACTTGTGTCTGTATCCCAGAGAGCTGGAGAACGGGATAAACTGAACCTTATGTCCATTCAGACTCTTACTCTGAGCCGCCAAATCATACAGCTGTGGATAAACCGAGAACAGCACCTTTCAAACAAATCTATTAGCATTTTAGATTATTACTGTTGTTGTTGTTGTTATTAATACTAATAATGATTATATTATAATAATAATTTTTTATAATATAATTATTATAATATATAAAATAATATGAATATATAATAATATATTGTTTTATTATTACTACAGAGAACAGACATCTTAAAAAAACAAATGCATTAGCAGCTACCATAATATATTACTATTGTTCTATAATAATTATATTAATATTATTAATAACCAGTGTAATTTAAGTATCACTGAGATTATAATAATTTTGTTGTTTTTTGACGTTTTTAATTTTAATATTTATGACTATGATCTATGATCTATTATCAAGATAAACAAAATCAAATTGAGAAATGTTGCTTTAGCCACTAGCTCAAATTAAATACATTTATGTTTTTTATATTTAATTTTTTCCAGTTAAAGTTTACTTTATTTCAAGGAACAGATTTTTTTAAAAATGGTTTTAGTAAACTATAATAACCCTACATCAAACAGCTAGAAGTAACACCGTGGTTGTGTTCTATATAGTATAATAATGTTGGTTAATATTTAAAAAAGAAGCAAAGTGATACCAATGGTTTTGTAATGAAGATATATTTAGGTTTAGGTTATTTCTGAACACAGCAAAACTTGAGCCTGAGAAACATGGCAGATAAAAGTAAAAAAAAAAAAAAAAAACATCAGACATGCCATGTGTGCTTTAAAAAGCAGAAATTAGGTTTAATTTAACAAGTGATCAAAATGATTATAATCCAAGTATAATGAGCATATCTCATCCAATCAGAACTTCGAGTTTGAACCATCCATTTAACAGTTTTAAATGAACCATGTCATTGTTTGACGTTGATGCTTTACCTTCTTTCCCAGCTGGAAGGGTACGACTGTGTCATCTTCTGCATGCAGGATCAGAACCGGACAGGATATGTGCTTGACACTAAGAGACAGACATTTTCAGGTGTTAGAAATACTCCAAAGAGGTACAACCTTATAGGGATTTCATAGGTTTGTCTTATTACAGCCTTGGAACTTGCACTGGAGGTCTGTGTAATGAATTGGATGACCACTGCATCTATGTCTGAATAATTAACGTCACATGGGGCAGAATACTAAAGTGCTCTCTTTACAGTATACAAGCATTCACATTAAGTCCGTTTCTAAAACAAATTCTCAGAGGAAGATGAAGCCTCCAGCATGTGAAATGCTACAGAACAGAGAGCCGAGATTATTATCTCAACACAGCGCTGTGTAAACACTCAACAGTTTCCCTAGGTGGACACGGGGGAAACAAACAATCACACTTGCACTTACAGAGAAACAAACTAAATAGAAGACAAGAAGAACCTACTTCTCGTCACTGGCAAATCGGATGTCATTTGCAGAAATTGAATCCAGGAAGAACCAGTCAAATCCTGGTAGATATCTGTAAACCTGTTACACATATATAATAAATGAACATAGATCAATGTCCAAGGTCAGTTCTGCTTTTATTCGTGGCACAAAGGGAATACATGATACTTTGAGAGTGTACAGGAACTTGATTTCTCACCATAGAGAAAGGATGGCTCTTGGCTTCCTCTCTGATATTGGTAAAGGGCGACTCTAAAATCAGCGAGTCAGGGGGCGTTCCTGTCAACACAGAGGAAGGAAGTCTGCATCATTCCTTCAAGTTTTGTAACAGCGGCTCAAATACAGGCTTATGCAACTTAAAGACTTGAAGTGCTTGCCGATTACATAAATTCACTCTTAATCTAGTCAGTGCCTATTAAAGCTTGTCTATTTCTGAAACATCAAATCAGAGTCGCAGCTTCCTTGCTGACAAGAAATAAAGAAATTATATTCCTAAACTCTTGCTGACGATCAGGGCACTTCAATTTACATTCATTGTTCTTTATGTGAGCCAATTATAATGATTATTATTAAACAATATTTGACCATTTACGGTGTATACACTTTCTGTCCTATGCTTTTCCAGAATTAGCCATAACTTCCAGTCATTTGTGAGGATTAGAAGGATTTTGAAAAATGGCTTGATATAGATCACACTCACAAACAGTAAACTCAAGCCAAATAAATACTTTAGAAGCATATTGAATTTTTTTTACACTTTTGTTCAAAATGTTTTTGAAAGAAGTCTCTTTTGCTCACCAAAGATGAATTTATTTAATCAGAAATATAGTAAAAACCTAATATTATTCCAATTTAAAATAACGGTTTTCTATTTAATATATATATATATATATACATATTTTTTTTCCTGTGATTCAAAGCTGAATTTTCAGCATCATTACTCCAGTCTTGTCACATGATCCTTCAGAAATCAGTCTAATATGCTGATGATCAATTGAATGCCTCCTTGCTGAATAGAATTGATTGGCCCCAGACTTTTGAATAGCAGTGTATATTGACTATAGAAATGTCCATGACCTTTAAAGATTCAATACATTTCCACAGCCCTGGATATCACACTTTTGGATTTTCAATCATTTCATTTGGGAACATGTCTACAAGAATGTGCTTGGCTCATGAATAATAATGAGGTGACAGAATTCATCCCTTTATTCAATGTAGGGCTGTAACGATTAATCGAAATCCAAAATAAAAGTTTGTGTTTACATAATATGTGTGTGTATTGTGTATAATTATTTTGTATATATAAATACACACACATGCATGTATATATTTGAGAAATATTTGCATTTATATACTGCATATATATTTTTATATGATTTATATTATATATAAATAGAACTATTTTATATGTAAATAACACATTTTTATTAAATATATACATGCATGTGTGTGTATTTATATATACAAAATAATTATACACAATACACACACATATATTATGTAAACACAAACTTTTATTTTGGATTTCGATTAATCACGATTAATCGTTACAGCCCTAATTCAATGTGATTTCTTTGAAGGTAGGTAAATGGGTGCTAGCCATTGAAGGATAAACGCTCAACCGGCTGCAAAAAGCTTTTGGAAGTTTTTAATTGGTCTCAAATTGTAGTTTTACACAGCCGGCTACAGTTTGCTCTCGGTTTCGAATCCCAGCCCATAAGTAAACACAAACTAATGATCACGTACCCCTGTCACACAGCCGTCTCACTAGGTTACTGGCCACTCTGGAAAAACAGGAATGAACAGCATCAGCAGCAGTTCAAATATGCCACAGGGAGTTACACAATCAATTCCTTTATGTCAAATGAATGCCAAAATATTATTCCAAGAACAAGAAGTTCCACTTCTAGAGAAAGGAACACTATCCTCAGAGCTCTTTGAGATGGCTCTGGCGAGTTCATCTCACCCTGTGCCGAGGGAATGACCCCAGATGTGCAGGGGCTTCTGGCCAATCCGCTGCTTTATCCACTGGTAGAGGAAGAGGGCGTCTGACGTCATCCCTTTCTCTGAAGGGCTGCCCTCAGAGTCACCCCAACCTGCACAAACAAACAAAACCACATGGTGCTTCAATCCGCCACTGGGAATGGGATTCTGACTCAAATGATAGGATAATGCTTTAAAAATTATGCCCAACATACCTCTATAATCGAATGTGACTACATGGTAGCCTAATGAACTAAGAACCTGCAGAAACAGGAAAAGAAAATGTCTGACATTACTCAAATAGACAAAAAAAAAAAGGGTTTGTGTTCATTTTCCATAAAAAAATAAAAAAAAAGTCCATAATTTTCCAGACTTCTCTGTAGATTCTTCAGACCATTTTTAAAATAGAAAAATAAAAAAGGAAACATTTCCAGATCATTTCCTCACTCCAAGGCCATCCAAAATGTATGACTTTCTTTCACAGAGCTGGACCATGGTGAGCATTTGTAGTTACAAATTATATAATTATTTATTTGTTTCTAAAAATGACTCATTATTTGGCTAGAGAAGACCCTTATTTTGTCAGCTGGGGTTGTGTGGAGCCCTTTGAAGCTGCCTAAATATGGATTTTTGGGACCGTCAGAAATGGTTTACTTTGGGCAACTTTCACTGGCATTAGATGGAGAAAAAACCTGGAATGGTTCCCTCCAAAATCTTAATTTGTCTTCAACTGAGGAAAGAAAGTCATATACATCTTGGTTGGCATTGGGGTGAGTAAATACTCAGGAAATTCACATTTTTGGGTGAACTATTTCTTTAAAATGCAGCTGTTAACATGCTATTAAGTTGCCAAATGCTACTACTGTAGCTCACAAATCAATTAACACCAAAACCAGACATGTTCAATGCACAGCATTTTATTAAAACTGCAATGCTAAAACAGTGCAATGTTATTCATTTTTGTCATGTAAATTTAAATAACCGTAAAACCTTCAATCCCTGCTGCAACAGAAGGAATGTTTATGTCCATTCACTTTGCTTCATTGGCTGTTAGATAAAGCATAAAAATACTTGTAAACACCGTTTAACAAATAATTACACTTCATTGTAACAACCAATCAGAGCAGAGAGTCCCTCCAGCAGATCCAGTCTAGCACTGATCTTTTGGCAGCCTGCTCTAAACGCCATGGGGAAAAGAACTCTGCTTGTATGATCAATATATAGAAATTATTATTTTTATATTTTGGAAAAATTAATAAGGGCAATAGTCTGGAAACACAAATAATTTTTCCATACTCATCCAAATCTAGAAATGACTTAAATCAAAATCCATGCATTTCCAAACGGCGTACGAACCCTGCAGACAGAGCTTTCGAATCTTAAATATACTGTTTAAAATTTTGGGGCTGGTAATATTTTTTTAATGTTTTTATTTATTTACAGTAAAACAGTACTAATATTGTGAAATGTTGATTTGATACTTAAGAATTTTATTTTTTTTACCTTGTAGAGCTGAACTCTGTGATCCCCTCCTCTGAAACACACACACATAAACATACTCAAGTAAAGTGACCAAACAACTGCTTCTATTGAACTGCATTTGACAGAATCCTTATAAAGCCTGGAATACACTACACGACTTTTCAAATTTGAACATATTTTAAAACATCAGACATTTGCCGACTTTGTAATGGTAACAGAGAAAAATGGGCATCATACTACTGGTCACATCATGTTCGGAACACAACAAACTCTCCTAGAAACAAAGTGCATGACAAATGAAATATGATTGATGGTTGGAATCATAGTCTGAAGCAGAGTCTGTGCCCATCACACACAATAAAATTTTCTGTGAAATCGGCAACTAGCATCGACTCCTCTTGACTGTAAATTGTAAAAAAAAATCTGGGCAAAAGCTGTGTATTGTATTCCAGCCTTAAGACCAATTCACATTGCACCGACAGATGGCGAACAACACAGACAATCACCAGAATAAAGAACATCAATTCCACGACCCGACAAACATGTTCAATGAGTGAAAACAACGGCAACAGATGCTGATAGGTAACACACACGGATCCGACAAAACCTGACAAACCGTTGGTGCAGTGTGAACTGGCCTTTAACGGACACTGAATCATTTTTGAGATTGAGTGGGCTTTAGAAAGTGGTGTTGATCCCGTGTCCTTGAGTGTTTGTGTACCTTGTTCCAGCATTACCATGGAGATACAGGATGACAGGGTGATTGGACTGCTGGAAGCTTTTGTCGTACCATTCAGGATCTTTTGCCTGAGCCTCCCTCCACATCACCGTAGGTACTGTGTGCCTGAGAGAGAGTGAGAGAGAGTAAAGTGTACGTAGGCTACATGTGCTACTATTCAAAATTTTGGGGTCGGTCAAATTTTTTTTGTATTTGTATTTGAAAGAACACTCTTATGCTCACCAAGGCTTCATTTATTTGATCAAAAATACAGTAAAAACAGTTATATTATGAAATATTATTGCAGTATAAAATACATATATTAAAATGTAATTTATTCCTGTGATCAAAGCAGAATTTTCAACATCATTACTCCAGTCTTCAGTGTAACATGATCCTTCGGAAATCATTCTACCGTAATATGCGGATTTACTCAAGAAAGTAGTATTATAGTTGTCAATGTTTTTTTCAGGATTCTTTGATGAATAGAAAATTCAAAAGAACATTATACATATACAACATTATAAATGTTTTACTTGCCACTTTTTTAAATCAATTTAATGCATCATTGTTGGATTATTAATTTCACGTATTAGTTTCTTTCAAAAATAAAAAAATCTTACTGACTCCAAACATGGTAGTGTACTCTGTCAGGACTTCACCAAGAATTTATTATAAAAGACTCTCCTATTCAATATTGAATGTGACTAGTACACAAATGAGCATAGTTATGGAGAGAAAACTACAGCATCAGTGGCAGGAGGCTTATATGGCCCTTCCCACTGTTACTCAGTGAAAGTCAAACACACACATTCACAGTCACACCCAATGGCCAGCAGCCACGGGCCCGTGCAGTCCTCTGTCACTACGGATTAACATACTTTGGGCCACAGGCTGTGTTTCAATAAGTGCGCCCTTCAGAAAGACAGCCATGGCCATAGGCGGAGAGAGAGAGAGGGACAGAAACTGTAGGGTAGAGAATGTGTGGACAGAGAGACAGAGATAGCGAGTGGAGGTAAGCCAGGCTGTGTCTGTATTTTAGCCGTAGTCTGTGTCTGTGCTCTCACCACACTCCAATGTTGATTCCTTCCTCCGGCTGTAGGTAGAAGTTGTGAGTGTGATTCAAGCCCTGATCCTGTGGTCTCTTCAGATCTATAAAATACGGCACTCGCACTGAAAGAGAGTGAAACAGAGAGAAATCAGTCAATCTGAAGCTGATTCTGATGCATTTCTCAGTTAAACAGAATATTCCATGGAAAAAGAAAAAGAAAATTATTCCGATTTTATCCATCGGGAATTGATGGGATCTTTGCAAGTCAGCATCAGATACCAGAATTGAATCGTCAGTTGAAAAGGAAATAAATTGAAAAAGTGTAAATTTTTATTTCATGTTGCCTTTAACATATGACCACTGAGATTTACACATCAACGATGCCAAGAAACTTCAATTTCCACTTTAATTTTGTATCAAGTAACATAGCAGCAAATTTTGCAGATAATTTGTATACAGCAATTTTCTTTTCTTTTTTATCTAATAAACGTCAGTTTAATCTATGCCAGTACATGTAGATTATCCAATCATAACAAACTTAATGTACACTACTATTTAAAAGTTTGGGGTTAGTACGATTTAAAAAAAAAAGATTTAGCAAGGATGCATTAAAATGATCAAAAGTGACAGTAAAGACATTTATAATGTTACATTTCTAAAAAAATGAAGCAGCACAACTGTTATAAACATCGATAAATATAAGACATCAGCATATTAGATCATATGACACTGAAGACTGGAGTAATAATGATGCTGAAAATTCAGCTTTGCCTTGGCCCTTACAGGAAAAAATTACATTTAAAAAATTGATAAAATAGAAAAACTTTAATAATATTTTACAATATTACTGTTTTTCCTGTATATTTGATCAAATAAAAGCAGCCTTGGTGAGCATAAGAGACTTCTTTCAAAAACATTTTAAAAAAATCTTACTGATACCAAACTTTCGATTGGTAGTGTACTTACAGGAGTCTTAAAGGTACAGAAGAAGAAAAAAGAAGATTGTTTATATCTCTACCGTATTTATAAATTCCATTTTCCGTACAAATAACGTGTCACTGAAAAATCCTGATGAGATTTAAGATGAGTGAGTTTTAATTTTACACTCTCTTCAATAAAGACACATTTTTATGAAATAATAAATCGTTATTGAACATTTACAAATGAAGTAAGACTGGAAAACAGTCACGTGAATCTATATAATGACTGTCTGTGCTGCAAGAACCTACGAATAACATTCAGTTTGCCATTTAAGAACTGAAAGTATGCCACAAGCTTTCTCAGGAGACTGATGACTAGACTAAATTCACCAACCTTAGTCACATATTTCTCTCTGAGTAAAGCAGACACAGGGATGCTTACAGTCTCACTTTTACTCAGAGTCTGTCCATTATTAGCTCAGACTGCAAACAGAAGCAGAACATAGTGTGGAGAAACACATCAGCTGACAGAAGCGGTGTGACACTGCTGACAATGCTAATGCTAACATCAGCATCAGCCCAAAGCACCACAGAAGCATGACTAATATCAGAGAAATGAAACTATGATGTGACAACATAGGAATAATCTGATAAGACTGAGAGACATGTGAGAGGCTGTTGAAGTGAGACAGGATCTCAGCGGTGAACAGAGTGGGCATTTTAAACTGGATTGATGGATGAATGACGGCTTTGTTTGGTCATAACAACAAAAGGCTGACTATAAACCCAAACTGCAACTGTGTATCCAACTTCAATGTTTGAAATGTCTTTTTAATGTCATGTCCAGCGGAGTCTGTTCTGTAATGGACAACACTTTTATATACCAAAAGACATTGTGTTGCAAAACGGCAAAGTAGAGAATGTGGATCAGCGTTACTGAACACTCACATTCAAAAGTTTGGGGTCAGTGGGATTTTTGAAAGAAATTAAGTTTTATTCAGCAAGGATGCATTATATTGATCAAAAGTGACAGTAAAAACTTACATTGTTACAAAATATCTCTATTTCAAATAAAAGCTGTATTCATTAACTCTTTCCCCGCCAGCATTTTTAAAAAAAAAAAAAATATTTACCAGTTATTAGTAATAGTTATTCTAACTTCATTCATTCTTTGTTTAGCAATACTTGAATATGGGCAAGTTTTATTGAAAAAAATAAATGATTTTCTCAGCTTTTTGTTTAAAATGTTGCTTTTTTTAAAGACTACAACATGTGCATAAGCAATAGAATGGTGCAGGTATGATGTCACTTTGTAGGCCAAAAACGAGTTAACATTTTAGCACTTTCAGTTCCATCGTCCTGGAGTCAATGGAGTTTTTTTTTAATGGGATTTTGGTTAAATGGCTTAAATGAGGTCTGTTGTTGTGAACAGAAGCTCAAGACACTTTCATGTTTTATTAGCCTGGTTGACACCAGACCCTTCTCAGTTGTAACAGAGTGTGTCTGGGTAAGGCTCATTCACAGCCCATTTCCAAAGGGGCGTCACCAACGGACGTCGCTCAAATGCCTCTGTTCTGGGCGCAATTGGATAGACCTAAAACCAATCAGAGCGATCGTCATCATGTAAAGCCCGCCTCAATGTTGGTGATTGGTGCCTCGATTTAGAAAAATTGGGAATGGGCTTGAATGGACTCTAGGCCAGACGGACTTGCAGAGCAAATTTCAAATTTGCCGAAAGTTTTATTCTACGATAAGATACATAAATATTACCCCACTCGTGATTTTTTAAGCTGTTACATGTCTTGAAAAGCTTTTTAAATTTAGCTTTTTATTTCTGGCGACTGCATTTAGGTTTAAAAATGTATAAAAGTTGTGTTCATCTGTGATAATTATCTTGATGGACAAAACGTGCAAGTATCATTAACTTTTGTTGATCACAGATCTTGTTTTTAGCGATAATCCAAAAGCCTATGGAAAAATCTTATTAGGTTTGTGCCAAGGGAATATCATACTGTCCCTGCACCACTCTATGCTCCTATGGCTTGTTTCTGCTTCTTTTTTTGCCTGTGTTTTCATCCAGAGATTCTGTTTTCTTTAAGAAGATGCGTAATAGCCCCCCCTTACATTTACATTTATTCATTTAGCAGACGCTTTTATCCAAAGTGACTTACAAATGAGAAACCCTTACCATATAACAGTAAAAACATGGACTGCCAGAAAATTGTGTCAATGGTGGGGAAGTGTTGTGGCATAAATGACGGAAAACTGCATCTATGGCAGGGAAAGAGTAAAAGAATCCTTTAAAAAAATTATGTTTTAGTTTCCACAGACATATTAAAGTCTGCAGAATTATTTCTCAGCTCCGAAACAGGGATAATATTTGATTTTATGAAGATCCACTGTGCTGTTTTTATTTGATGACTTTAAGTGTGTGTGACTGAATGTGTCTTCAGAGTTGTTCTGAGCATGCTGAATATTTCACAGGGGAAAATGCAGTGTAACAATCTCCTTGGATACTACATTTCCCTTGAGGTGAATTGCCCTAAGCTTGTCCTTGCAGCAGCAGATAATAATGGAAACTGACCCATCAAGTTACTGTATTAAATTTATACATGAAACTGATGCAGCAACCAAAATAATGACAGCTTACATGGCAGCTTTGCTCGAATAACAAAATGCAAATGCAAAATGATTAGTCTGGGCATTGCAAAACAAAAAAAATACCGGTACTCATCATGACAATTAGTTTATTCTAAAAATACTGACTTGAATATCAAAGTTTACAAAGACTGACAAAAACACTTGTTTAAGATAACAAAAGTATATCTAAAAACACACACAAAAAAAACTCTAGTCTAAATGCCAAAGTATACAAAGAATGCCCTAAATATATGGCAAACTTCTGGCCTTCATACCAACATTTATATATAGTTTGGCCAAGTTGAAAATATTGGATAAAAAATACTCACCAAAGTTTAAAAATACTAATTTTGCTTGTATTGCTGGACAGAGTTTGATGATAACAGGGATAGCGATGTAGATTCCCAGCACCCAGATCAGTATCCTCCTCAACCTCCACATCAGACCACCCCTGCGGATAAAGAGAGAACTGATTATATAAAACATGTTCCTTTAACACAAATAATGCATTAATGTACAACAGATTAACAAAAAAATCTCAAAATTAAATTGTACCACACACCAAGTTCTAATTTTGTCCTGCAATAATTGGTTAAGAACAACATTCCCTCACATTTGATGGGCCAAAACATTCAGGCCAGTTAAAGTATATATTACGGAAATATTAAAGCATGTTTTTTGTAATAAAAATCACATGGAAGGGTTACCATGTGCAAGTACAAGATGTGAACAAAAGTGCTGGTTTGGGAATGAAGAGTTAATGGTCCTCATAACAAAGCCTGTCCTCTCACGGTCTCCCTCACACTCAGAGGTCAGACAGTGTGCATCTCAGCGGCCAGTGGTGACCTCTAAAATGTGCCGGGGAGTATAAAGTGCCATGATTAAAATTAGAGAAAGCTGGAGATAGATCACTTAGAGGAACAAACTCACCCTGTCTGACATACTGCCCTGAGCTCTACTGTAAGGTCTGTGTGTGTATGTGTGTTTGTGTCTGGCTGATATACAGATTAAAGTGACTTTCCAGTGCTAAGAGGTTTGTGCTGAAAAGCTGCTGTATTGAACTTGTTTCATTTCCTCCTTTCCATCTTAAACTGAGAAAGGAATTTTCCTACCTAACTCATGACCAGCGGATTACTTAGACACTCACACACACACACACACACACACACACACACACACACACACACACACACACACACACACTAAGCAGTACAACATTGATAATACAATTTTTTTCTTGAGCATCAAATGAGCATATTAGAATGATTTCTGAAGGATCATGTGACTGAACATAGGTTAATCGCTGTTGAATATTTAGTTTTGCCATTTAAACTGTAATAATGCAGTATTTTACAATATTATGGTTTTTACTGTATGTTAATCAAATAAATGCAGCCTTGATGAACATAAGAGACTTCTTTCAAAACAATAACAAATCGTACTAACCCCTAAACTTTTAACAGTAGTGTGTATATACACTTTAATTTCTTTGCAGTAAATGGTACCCATAATGGTGCAGTCAAATGAAATATAATGACAGGACATAAAAATAGGTGAGAGAGCATCCCAGACAGGGGGAAAGAAGAGTCAAAGCAATAATCCAGGAAGCAAGCCAGAGCTGAGCATCCGGATTGATCCGGCTGATTCTGGATCAGTTCCACCACAACATTTAAACACCCCTACGACCTTTCCTCTGCCTCCTTAAGACCACACCTGCTAACATTGATCAAATAGTACTGTAAATGACTATTATGAAGAACTAAAAACAGGTTTATGTTTCTATTTAGAATGTAAAATAAACTGGAACAAACTGAATAATAGAATCAATTGTTTACTGCACTTATGGAAAAGGGTAGTAGAGAGAAGATAGGAAATTATGTGAGTCCTCTATCCTCTTCTCACATCTTAATGTGTCAAGCATGCCAAAAACCAATAATCCACAGCTCTGACTGCATTATATACTTGAATACTTATTCCAGGTGATTAATGCAGCATGAGGCTGATCTCAAATTCCCTGCAGAGATAAGATGTTTGTTCACCAGAAGGTCTGATCTGAGCCAATGTGGTCCGTTTTTGTTTGTGTGTGAGAGTGCAAGGTGATTGTGATGAAGAGAGAGAGCAAGACTATTGTGTAACAGCAGAGCTAAATACAGCACACACAGGCTGCACTGAGACTCATTACTGTACAGTGCTTACATACTGCCATTGTGCCGTTTATGTGTGTGTGTGTGTGTGTGTGTGTGTGTGTGTGACCTTTCAGGATGTTGCTGATTATATACACATTATTATCTAGTAGAAGTAGCCATTAGTTTGTCTATGTGGCTTGATAGATGATCAAGATGAGTTTACAGGTTAGGTTATAAGATAAGATGTGCAATTCAAGGTTTATGCATGCCGTTTTTGCAGGTTCATGTTTGCACAGAGCATCCTAACCAGAGCTTTAAACCTTCAGGGTAACACTAATATGTTAAGCCATGCTGATCCAATGCCATATGGGCATTATTACGGCTGTCTGGGCATCAGGAGTCCAGTCTGCAGTGGGACAAAGAGTTTCTGACTTGTGCATTGAGCAAAAATATGGGAAGGAATGAGAGATGCACCAACATTTCAGATGAGAAAACATGCTGACATCTTGGCAAAAAATATGAACAGAGATTGGATAACATTTTTAACAGATTGGATAACAGAAAGTTTGTCTGTATTTGAATTAAGTCTAAAAAAATATTTATGTAATTATAATGCATATAATCTTTTCGAAAACTGACCGATTAATAAAGAATGGTTCACGTTCTCTAACAGATTTCACACATACATTTGTCTGCCTTGTGCATTATACAGACAGTGTGTCTGTATAACCAGAATCTCATGTAATATATTGTAGAGTACAGATATTGTAGGGTGGGAAAATCTACTCAGTTTATAATGACACCTTTGAGCATCACACACCGATTCATTTTTCAGTACTGATTGCGTTTTAACTGTAACTTGACCTGCTTAGAGCACCATCTTGGTAATTTAGCACTATTTGTGTGTATGTGTGATTCAGTCTCTGCATTGGACAGGATCTAAGTCTCTAAAAATGATCACCACCAACACACTACTCCCACACACACACAAACGCTCATACACAGTAACACTTTACAATCTGAAATCCCCAAGTCAAGAGCATGTCTTAAGATGGAAAGGAGGTTTTAAATCTTTAAAAAACACTAATGAGTTTATTCAAAGTCTGCAGAGTGGCAGCAGTCGACTGCCTTCATACTATATATGAAGATATCAATCTCTAAAAAGAATATCAGTTATTCAATAACCCATTAACAAATCAACTCATTAGCTATTAATTCAATATGTATAAGAGAATATATCCACATTTCATTGATCAGTATAAACCATTTTAGCCATTTTAGTGTAATTATATATACCTGGCAACAACCATGCAGGAAAAGTGAAACCTTAAATGCACATCTGATTCTACATGAATAAATGATTAGGTCATTTTCGGGTCGACGTATTTGACAGAGAACAGATGCATGATTCTGTGTATTACCTGAGCAGACAGGCAATAAGATCCTGCTGTACTAAACGATAAGCCTACTTTAGGATTAACTTTAGGACTGAATTGCGCAAGAACACTGAAGCATGCAAGAAACAAAACATTTTATACCCATACTACAATACAACACCATAAACATAAGAGAAGCACACAAAAGAAGATATTTTGAATAATTTTACCATCCAAACACTGGATCGCAGTAACTTTTTGTTCAAAATATCTTCTTTTGTGTTCCACAGAAAGAAAGAAAAAGTCAGGCTACGTTCTGTAGATTTGACGTGTTCTTGACAGATCTCATGGGCTTTAGATTCAAAGGCATCTTTCTAAATCCAAACAAAACCAGCACATCCCCTCTGCCAACCTCAAACTGTGAGCCCTTATTTCTTGAAAGCCACAGTTAGATCACTTCCACTCAATTCTAAGAAGCCAGATTCAAAACATCTCAGGAAAACTTTGTCTCTTACTTCTTTCTGTCGGACGCCAAAGGCTTGTCTTGTGTCTCCGGGTACCAGACAACAGCTATTAAGTGGCTTTCAGAGCTCTCAGCTGCAGCTACCCAAATCAATGTCCTAAATATCCTGGTCTGGCTGTAGACCACCAAATGCCAAATACCTGCTCTATCAGTGACCATGATCAATTAGTGTTCCGAGTCCAGACTGACACACAATGTCTGGAGTGACTTAAGAACACATAGCTATACAACGTTCTGTCATGAAACTCTAGGTCCCTAACTCAACCTGCTTGCAATCCCATCATCTTTCTTTATAGTGCACTGCTGATTGATTCCTGCAGTATCAGTAGCCAATGAGGTCACGTGCTCAACCTTCAAATACTTGGTCAGCATTTGCCTTAGCAGTGCAGCACACTGTCTCTTGGGCTGCTTTTACACAGGCACAAAAAAAATGTAAGATTTTATTCATGTTTGACATAAGATTGTACTTTGTTGCACACGTGTAAACACAACTGTAAAATGGTTTGTTATTCAGGCAAGGAGGAGGCGGGAACCGGCAAACATTTCACAACTTTAATCATATAAAATAAACGAACACAAAACGAAAGTAAAAGCGGCAGCCCCTACGGACGACTGCCTCACACATAAACAAAACATAACGTCAAATAGTCCAGGCCTGGTCCTCTCTCGTCCTTCATCGCTCCCCCTTTTGTGCTTCAGAAGCTCCTCCGTGAGAAACTCGAGACTGGTGTGGCGTGCTCATTATCAGTCATGACTGCCTCTGTCTCTGCCTGCTAGCCACCAGAACAAAATTAAAATTGCTTAAACTATGCAGACATTCTCCAGCAAACTCACAGCTTCTTCTATAGGTAAGAGATTGTGCACACACAGAAACATCCAGGAACATAGAAACTTCATTTTAGCCACTGCCCTATAAATACATATATTATATATATATATAAAAAGCTTTGCTACTGAAGCTACATAACATTTTTCAGCAAAAAGGTGATAATGTTGTAGACACAATCACAATCATACACAAACACCTTTTTCTCGCTAATACATTGAAATTATTCAAACAAATGTGACCTTACTGCACTACTTTTTTTCACATTAAAATCATAGATAAAATAACTAATAAACATTACCATTATTTGTATCTGTTGTCATTAAAATTTTTATTAGGCCTACATTTTGAGCTGCAAGCATAATTGACAGCTTTAACGTGTCCATGCTGGCAAGTGCTCATGGTATAAACAGGATAAACCACATCTAGCTGTGCATTAAATTATATAAATGATTGTATTAATTGTAAACATTCAAAACCTACTCGTCAACCTTGTCGTTGAAAGCAATCACAGGTACTGGATACAAGTTGTTTTAAGTGAATATAAACAAATGGGGAAAATATGTGTATGGTCAAAAGATCAGATATGTGCATTATGCTTTGCAGTTTAAACGCAGCATTATGCCTCACCAAGACTATTTATTTGTAAAATAAATACAGTAAAAACAGTAAAAGTGTGAAATAGTGTTACAAATTAAAAGTACTACTTTCTATTGTAATATTTTGTAAATGCACTTTATTCCTATGATGGCAAAATTGAATGTAAAAGTCTTTACTGTCACAGTTTCTAAAACTTCTGATTGAATTCTGACAGAAATAATAATAAATAAATAAAAATGACTACACATGAGATAAAGAAAGGCTTGCAATTGAAGGTTAAACTGAAGAATGAAGATGATGCAGAAGAAGCAGTAGAAGTAGAGAAAAGTGGAGCCCTTTCACCAACCTGCAGCTACATGTAATAGATTATGACAGGTCTGAGGGACAGGACTCTCTGAGAGCACTAAGGTGACACTGAGACAGCACAGCTTGGGGTAGGAAGAGGACACTAATGCCCAGCAAAAACCACATCTTCTGGTAACATTATACAGGAAGTTAACTGTTAGCTTCTGCCATTAGACAAAATGAAATGGTATTTATAATGCATTTAACTTGTGTAATGTAACGTATTTAGGAACTAGCTTTAGGGTGGTAATTCCCCTCTTATTAAACACTTTGTTTCTTGGAATGAATCAATCATGGCTGACTGTGTATAGAGCATTTCTTGTTCACAACTCACAAACAAGACCAATGACATTTATTAAGGAAGTAAAAAAGGTTTTTGATTTTCGGTTGTTTTTAAACAACAGCTGATTTGGAATTGCAAGACACACAGTCTGCCCTGGCATTACTATTCCACGATAATGCAAACAGCCTGAGATGAGTTTAGCCTGGACGGGCATGTGAAGGGTATGTGAAACTGTAGACACTGCACTCTTAAGGATGAGTAGACACGTGCTACATTTCAGGCTCTCTACTTCCCCCCTCTCTCCTTTCTTCCTCCCTTTCACTCGCCCTAATGAGTGTCTCTGACCGCTCAGCGGAGGTTGGAAGAGCAGTTTTGACAGTGATGCCAGAGTTAGTTACTGCTCTGTCTAACCCAAGATTAGTCTTCTTCAAACCCCCCTAATGAAGAAATACCACCGCCATTTCACCAACCCAGATTGGGGAAGCGCAAAACAACATATATTCAAAATCAACAAATCAGTGGGTTGCCTGAATGACTAGTCAACCTAAAGAAAGCCTGTAAAAGCTGGTTTCATGTCACTTGATGTTTTTGCTATTACGCATCTTCTGAAAGAGTACACAATCTCCGGATCAAAACACATGGGAAAAAGAAGCAGAAACAAGCCATAGCAGCATTGCTTAACCACATCTCGTAGTCTTTGACAAAATGCGATTTTCTCAGCGTTTCGTTCAAAATGTCACTTTTTATGAAACTTTACCACATTCAAGTGTTGCTAAAAAAGAATGCACAAAGACAGAATAAAATAGTTTAAGAATAAAACAATATTGTTTAAAAGCAGAGGCTCTGTTATTTCTTTTGATGTATTGCATGTTCAGATATTCATACAATATATTGTGGGGCCCATGAAAGTTTTGTGAAAATGATCAAAAATACTGATGGTGGCTGGCAACTTTCTTAAGAAACGCTGGAAGAAAGAGTTAACACATTCTTAGCATGTTTCTCCAATAAGTCATTGACAAGATCTCTTATTAGTCTTCATGAAATCTAAAAAAAGATTTCAAAAGAAGAAACCTTGTCAAGCCTTCTTTTTCCAATCAAACCTGACATACTTCCACAAGAAGAGCTAAAATAAGACACCAAATTGTCACGATTAGGACGCCTCTTGGGTCTACATTTGATCTAGAGCTCCTGATCCCAGGATAAAAGAAAAGACCAGAATTTCAGGTTGAAATGTGCAGTGAATAACTGACATGGTTTACAGGCATTCTTTAGGCTGAAGGCTAGCCACCCCTTCTTGAGATGAATGTCTTTAAGAACAAGGGAATGCAACCAAAAACAACCTATTTAAAAGACCCCGTGAAATCAAGAGATTTTTTTTATGCCTTCTAGCTTTAGGCATGATGTAACGGAAGTAGCAACAGATCTTTTCGTCCATATTGTGATGTACATCTGAATGAAATGGTTCTATGCATCCGTTGATGATTGGATGGAGGCAGATCTGAATCCGAGCAGTCGACTATAAGAAAGGGGAAGCGGACAAAATGATTAAAGTCCGGCATGCATCACAGAGAGAAGTCTGTTATTTTATCGAGTTATGATATTTTACTAACAAAATTAAGAGTCAAAAGAAAATTGTAAAAGTGAATGGTTGGATGAATAGTTGTCAATAAGATCATTAATGTGCATTTAGAAAACAAGAGTGAATTTTCATTTCATGGCGAGTGGCGACTTTAAGTCATCTTGGGCCCTGTTTACACCTGGTATTAACATTTGTAGATGTTTAGATGATTTTAAGATGTTTAGGAGACACATTCCCGTTTGCACCTGATGTTTTAATCCGTCTCTTTTGTCCACTCTTTCATTTCTGCACTGACAGGGGAAAGACCACACCAAACGTGGTGAGAGCGTGTTAGAAATCAGGAATGGTGAGAGAACATCAGGCTTGGTACGTTTTCCCTCTTCAAACCAAACTTGGGTCTTCAGCCAACAAAGTTTAAATCCGTCTGGCCAGCGTGCTTCCCTTAATGTTTACAGCAGGAGGAGAGTAGGCCGTCTTTTGTGGCTGTTCAAACTAGAAAACTATGAAAGCAATCCGTTCAAATGCATTTTCGACTACCTCTGGAAGTGGTCGAAAGTAAACGACCTGTTTACACCTGTATTCAGCGTCGTCCACTTGTGATCTGGTCGAGGAAAACGCATCTTAATACTAGGTGTAAACGGCCTAAATGCTAGTTAAAAAATGACAGACATGTATTTAAATGTATGATTTTCTATAGCAAGAAAAAACATCAAAGTACTACCAACCATCCTGTTTCAATAAAAAAAAAACAGTCAACACTGTTCTCCTCAAGCAATGTAATGAGGTCTTTAACTTCCATGTCTAAAATGTTACATGGGATTTCAGCTAATTTACTTCATTTCACAGATCCTGTGAATTAAAGCTGATCTGACCCTGTTAACCTTGAAACCGGCTAGCCACACAAAGGTCACTGCAACCAGACTAACCAGCGGCAGCTCCTGTTTCGGACACATGACCGGCTCCAGCACCCAATACCCCCGACCCATACAGCACTGGAGGAGAGTCCGATTACTGTGGCATCGGATACAGTGCAATAGTAGAGTGGCATTTCAGTTCAAAGGAGATGCGATGGTAGAACTTTACCATACCATTTCCTGCTAGAGTTTCATGCTAATTTGACAAACAAAGTCTTCTATAACAGGACAATTTACAGGTTAGTTACAATCTTTTAATGGAATCTTTCATAACAACAGCTCAGTTTAAACTAACTGCGCAAATTTTAATAGCTTGTAAAGCTAAATCCCACTATAAATCAGATTAATCAGAACATTTAAGAGCTCTAGCTTATTTCGAATAGCCACTATTCATATACACTAGTTTAAAAGTTTGTGGTCGGTAAGATTTTATAAATGTTTTTTAAAGAAGTCTCTTATGCTCACAAAAGCTGCATTTATTTGAACAAAAATAAAGTAAAAACAGTAATATTAAACTACAATAAAACTGTTTTCCATACATATTTTAAAATGTAATTTATTCCTGTGACGTCAAAGCTGAATTTTCAGCATCATTACTCCTTTCTTCAGTGTCATATCATCCTTCAGAAATCATTCTAATATGCTGATTTGGTGCTCAAGAAATATTTATTATTAATATCAATGCTGAAAACAGTTGTGCTGCCTAATATATTTGTGGAAACTGTGATATACTTAGAAAGCAAAAAGCATCCTTGTTGAATGAAAGTATTTGTTTCTTTAAGAAGAAAAAAAATGTACTGACATTAAACTTTTGAATGGTAGTGCAACATTAAGCAAACATGAGGCATAGGTCTCTAACGGTCCTCCAGGGTCAAAGGTCACAGCCAATTCACTCAAAAGCAGTGTATATTTCCACATGATGTGGCAACCATGAAACCTAATACAATCCTCTAATCTTAAAAGCATTTTGGGGTTGTGACCCACCAGCTGAGAAGCATTGATCTGTAGGAACTCCCAATCAGCAATATGTTCTGGCAGTACTTATTGTTTCTTTGCTGAGTGTACAATGTTTTAACACCATATTGCTGGACCAGAATGTCCAGTAATGTCCCACCTTCCTCCGCCTTTGATCTGCAGAGCAAGTACTGGCCGAGAAGATTAACATCACTAAACACACCTTACTTATTCCTTAGAAAATTTCTAGAACCTTTGCATTTAAGGCCTAATATTAAGGCCTAATAATATCCCTTATAATCTGAGCAGAAATATACCTGGACAACATCTGAACATGACTATTGCATCCTCCTACAGTGATGTAATGTTACATTATTTTAAATTTAGCAGTAAAAAGCATGAACTGCGTGAGTAAGTCTACAGATGATATCACCTTGCTGCCACTTAACCACGCATTAGAAAACTGACTCTCTTTTTACACGCAGGGGATCTCCGATGGACTCCAAATCTGGCTTTAAGAACTTTCCACTCGACTGAGACAGAACTTCTCTCAGTGCGATAAAAAACAAACGGTTAAGATTGTGACCAGTGTCACAAAAAAGAGATTGATTCCCCAAAAGCACAATACTTTGAATGTTGTGCCTCAAATTTCTAAACAATGGAAGTGTAAAACAACATTTTAGGGTTTGTGGAGTCTGAACTGGAATTAGTTACAGTGAAATTCTTGACTGAGATGCTTGTGCACTTCCTTTCAAAGAGATCAGACCTCATGAAAGTTCTTGTGACATTTCTTACTGAGACGGGATGTTTGGATGATATATTGATGGTCATGTGCCTTATTAAATAAATAAATAACCCAATAGGATTGGACAAAAATCTGTGAATTGCAGGATAAGTCAACATTTAGACTAAACGCCGCATTGCCTACACATGGTTTTTAAGCTTTGCACAAACATCCCAAACTTACAATCACTTCACACTCCACCCAGAAGTTGCTGAACTAGTTTTGCAATGGAACAGCAACAGCCCAAATACCCTTTAGCGCAGAGGTCTTCAATCCAGCTCCTGGAGGACCACTGTCCTGCCGAGTTTAGTTCCAACCCTAATCAAACACACCTGAATCAGCTGAACACACCTTTGTATTGTGCTGAAGCAGGCTGGAACTAAACTCTGCAGGACAGTGGCCCTCCAGGAGCAGGATTGAAGACCTCTGCTTTAGTCTCAAGAGAGTCACGTGGGACTGTGATTCAATCATAGAGAATAATATATGTGGCTCCGTACCTCATAAGAGTTTAAAACCGCTAGGATCTCAGAGGAATGCCATGCAAGCATGCAATATCATATTAACAAACATCAAACGGGACTAATAGATAATGCTGAATACACATAACTTAAAAACAACTTCGAGCCAGGCTTTCCAAACAGGAGTCATTGGAGAAGATATAATAGGCTACTGTATATATCTGGTAATTTGTATATAAAACAGTTCCATGCCATTATTATTTATTAACAGATTTCTAGCTAAATGCATAGCCTAATTGTTAATGTTCTTAATAAAAGTTATTATACAACTACATTTTTTTTAAATACTAGGGTTCCATGGGACTGTATAAGTTGATGTAAAGCAAAGACAAGTCTTGAGCAAGCTTTCCAGAAACTTATACTGATATAAACTGGTCATCAGTGCCACAAGTGTAACATCAGTCTCACCTCCTCCAGCGTCTTCCCATCGCTGTCCCAGAGCCTCCTGGATCAGAAGCAGCGTCTGTCTTTTTGTGGCACTGCTTTAGATCGGAGCCGTCCAGTAGTGTACCCGTGAACGAGCTGTCATGATCTTCGTTCGCTTTTCGCTTTCGCATCACTGAAATGTGAAACACCAAAGGTAAACAGTGACACAGATGAGACTGGAAATATTATACTGCAGTCCTGCGCGTATCCTATCAGAATCAGGCGGCAAGGCCGGGGAAAATCTTGCAACCGTGTTAGATCCGGTCGTTCCGCAACGGTCTGTGTGATCCGGTGTTTCTCCTGCCGGCAATTGTGTCATTCAGCACTTTTTCTCCCTACATTGTTTTGTAGGAGTCAGATATCTGCAGAGACCAGCTGATCAGTTCAGCCTTTCCCCCTCCGTCCCTCCACTCGGCCAATCACACACCACCGCTCGGCCCACTCTGCCGCGTCAACAGCCAATCACACACCACCGCTCGGCCCACTCTGCTGCGTCAACAGCCAATCACACACCACCGCTCGGCCCACTCTGCTGCGTCAACAGCCAATCACACACCGCTCTGTTCCGCCGACAACAAATCACAGAGCTGTAGCGCCCCCTCTTGTTCAGTTAAATCCTCCTGAAGTGTAGGGTTGCCATGTCGGTTCTGTTATGTATATTTTATGTCACATCGTATGCTGTAAAATTAACTGCTTGCATTCTAGCTCTAGAGGTCGCTACACGCTTTATTAATGTAAAAATGTTACAAATTTACAAAGTAAATATAGCGACTTTATTTTAAAAGATCTGGCAACATCATCTATCTAGAGACTTCCGTACACATACAGACCAAACCTGTTCATCCTGCTTTACTGGGTGACTTAAAACATGTGTCAGTCTTCGTGTAATTATGGACAATAAGAGATCTTGCCACCTTTTTAAGAAACAAGTCTTAGATTTCTAGTTCCGTATAACTTAGTAAACTAGCTACATCTTTTAACTAGTATAACTATCGAGAAAAACCGTCACACGCGGCAGGTCTATGTTAAAATAAAGAAATACACACTTTAAGTTGCATGTACTGTGTTACGGTAAGCAATAAACGGCGTTTTAAACTCTAAATATAAATGCATATATTAGAGAATAATTATTTCCAAAACAGCCGTACACGCATCAACGTTAAAGCTCGAGGATCAAACCAGTATGCACGTAAAAACATTATAAACATCCAAGTCCATGCATATGAAGCTGTAGTCAGGAACTCTGTAATTATATAAATCATAAAACCAACCTGGTCATTCCAGCTGATGGAATTTCATTGTAGATGTGTTTTGACACGACGCGTGTACCAGAGCCGTGGCGTGCACCATAAGTTTATGAGTTTCCGCTCACGTGACCAAAACAAACAATTCAGCGGAAGGAACATGTAAGCACTTCTTTCCACAGAATCCACACTGCAATTAAAGTAGTGGCAAAATATTCAAATTTTAAGGTTGTGTGTTGAGGATGTGTGTCTTGAGAGTGTTGTCCATGTTAAAAGCCACCCTTTTATTGTGTGTGTGTGTGTGTGTGTGTGTGTGTGTGTGTGTGTGTGTGTGTGTGTGTGTGTGTGTGTGTGTGTGTGTGTGTGTGTGTGTGTGTGTGAATAAGTTGGGCCTAATAGTACTAATTTAATATAAAAGATAGGCATGTTATATTTTATTTATTAAATCTATGTTGAATAAAATATATTATTAGAAACATATTAACATTTAGTCAATCACCCTCTCCCACATTTAATTAAAGACATTAAATTAAAGGAAATCTATTTATTGTTGTATTTTCTCTCTGTTTTACATTTATTGTCATTATTTGATGACAAAAACAAGGAAAATTTTCTATACCCATTTGGTAACACGTCATCTTGAGCATGTAGATTAGATTTGTCACCTCTCAGTAGCCTCACGTTGGGTTTTGAGTTGTTTTGGGCAAAAGGTGGCAGTATACCATCACTTTGTTCTGTCTGCAGTTTCACTGTGAAGCAGGGCAATCATTTCACCAACTCATTACACACACACACACACAAAATAAAAGGGTGGATTTTAACATGGACAACACTCTCAAGACACACATCCTCATGTGCCTTTTTACACAACAGTGTCCCACCTGCCTGGCTTGATTTGGTTTAATATCCCACATTTAAAAAACTGTCATAATCTACCAAATGTACAATATCATATGGCAAACATATTCACAAAAAGCTTCTACTTATTGCTTCTAAGCCAAACAAATACTGTTTTATTTGTGATTTCACAAACCCTGGCTGATGGAACACACAGTCAAATAAAGAGTCAGAATGAATATGCTGATTGATTTGATGAGTTATAGGGATATAATGCTCAGTCGATATAAAGGAAAGCATGTCTCCCATCCATTAGCTCTAGTGCTTTTCTCTCCTAAAGCCATTCTTCTCATTGAGACTGTTTTTAACACCCAAATTAAAAGCAGTTACTGTTGTTCATCTGAACGCTGCTGTATGTGACATGTGGGTGTATGAGCCATCCATGTCCATTGAAGCCTCTGTTCCTCTGTCTGTGTGATAGGGTTGACGTGACTCGCGAAAAGTCTCCCCATATTGATGATGACAGAATTTCTGTTGCTTTTGTGCAAACAGCAGTCAGATTGGGCTCTAAATTACATGTTAACGGTCCTCTGATCCTTTTCACATCTCCGCTCAAAGTGCAAGCCCTCTTTTAATATGTCACACGCATGAGTGTCATTTCTAAAGGCTGCTTGAGTGGGTATGTGTGTGACGCACTCTCATTAATCTGTCCCATGCTGCTCTCTGCTTTATGAAGTCCTGATTGCCTGCTCATTGTTTTCTCATTCACTTGTTTGAATACCCAACCTATAATCAAAGCTGTAAAAATAAGGCATTAAAAAGGCATGCTGCCATTTTCATGGTGACACTAACAAAGTACATTTGCATTCACACTGACTTTTTACTCATTTAAGCCATCAAAACTCACAATACCCATCAGAACAATCTGCAGGCTTCAGCTCCCAGTAAAACTGCATTATGGTATTAGAATCTGAATTGAACCGTGGCAAGTGATGAGGAGGGGTTCAATGCCCTCAAATTTGCACTCATCTCTCTCTCTCTCACATTGTCACTCTTTCTCTTCATTTTTTTTTAATTCTTCATTGCGCACAAAGCTAATGATAACATAGATCTCTGATTCCAGTAATTACAGTGGCTTATCAGAAAGAATATCCGGATGACAGCATCTATGTTTCACTGTTCCCATGAATAGAAGAATGGAAAGTTTGAAAACAAGCTTCTGGATGATTTTGCCACACTAATACTAAATTAAGTTTTAGTATTAGTAAAACTTCATGTTCTGTGGTCAAGAGTTGTATGGCAGAAGGCTACACTTTAGTCACACTTGAAGAATGAGTGCACTGCATTCATATCTGAAATATCAAAAGGAGCATTTATTTTTTTAATGATAGTAACCAGGCTTTTCGTGCAGAACATTTGACAAAAAAAGATTCAAGTGTCTCCATTGACAGTACGCAACTGAAACCTTGACGCTTCAAAAAGTTCATATAAAGAGATCGTAAAACTAATCCATATGAATTGAGTGGATTAATAAAAAATTTCTGAAGAGAAAATATACGATGCTTTATAAGATGAACAGATTGAATTCAGGCTTTTATTCACAAATTAAAGGGGTGGTAAAATACGATTTTCACAAGATGTAAAATAAATCTCTGATGTCCCCAGAGTGTGTGTGTGAAGTTTAAACACAAAATACCCCACAGATATTTTTATATAACATGTTAAAGTTGTCACTTTTTGAGGGTTTGCAAAAACGCTCCGTTTTGTGCCTGGCCCTTTAAATGCAAATGAGCTGCTGCAGAGGGCGGGGTTTCAAGATGTGTGTTAGCAGCTGCGATTACCTCACGCAGACACACTAAAATGACAGAAACTGTTCTGTCTTTAATGTTAAAACAGAGTCAGACAAAGATAGAGACTCAAGAAGAAGTGACAACACAGAATCCAACAGGACGTCTCTGAATGGTTAGTTGATGAATTTATGTTGCTGATGTGGAGTAGGCCTAACTATCTTCAATAGGGCTTGGGCGTCGTGACGTCATACTTGGCGTGGCGGCCATGTTGATGGCCTCGCGAATGTAAACATAACGTTACAGCAAGTGGAACGAGTAGAAAAAGCAGAGTTGGAAGAAAGAAAAAAGATGTTAAAATCCCGAAAAGGATGCGGAATTTACCGTGATACACTAAATAAGGAAGCCAGGGACCGGTATGTGGACTAAGCTTGACACTAAAGTATGTTAACGTTAAACTTTTTTTGAAATTGCGTCAAACACGCAGGAATATACACTGCAAAAACAAAGCGCGTTATTCGCATACCGCGCATATTCGCATACAACTGGTGAAATATTAGTTTTTAATCGGTGATCCGTAAAATAGGGCATGAATCTGTCGCCGTTTAACATCTTCTGGAAATCCAGGTAAAACTATCAGCGTGCACGCGCGCGTCCCCAGTTGATCCGTAACACCTGTTCCGGCTTTATGATCTGCAGCTCCTAAACCCACCCATTGGTGAACTGTACATGCGACTCCAATGATTTGTAGCTTCGGAACTGTTCTGAGGTGTAGGCGCTCACAAAACAAACCAGGTAGCCGAAGATATCGGTTATGCAAACCGGCGGCAGCAAGTCGTTGTCGGTGCTCCACTCTTTGTTTCCAATTTTATATGGATCCAAACCGTTAATAGTACCGATTTTGTCCACATACCGGTCCCTGGCGTCCTTATTTAAGTTAGTGTATCACGGTAAATTCCGCATCCTTTTCGGGATTTTAACATCTTTTTTCTTTCTTCCAACTCTGCTTTTTCTACTCGTTCCACTTGCTGTAACGTTATGTTTACATTCGCGAGGCCATCAACATGGCCGCCACGCCAAGTATGACGTCACGACGCCCAAGCCCTATTAGGATATTCTGTCCTGGTAATCTATAAATCGATCGTACAGGAACTGTTGTGTGAGATGCACACAGAGTGACTTTCTATTGCGTGTGAAAAGATGGATGCTAAAGTTTGAGCTGACTCACAAACGTCCTCTTATACAACAACTTTTCCTCTTCTCAATATGGACTGCGTGTTTCCGGGGTTAAATGTACGTTTTAGGATTGCTGATGTCACCAACCCGTGGAATGTATAGTCTCTACCAGCCATTTGTTGTAGTCCTTTTCTTTAAAGGGGTCATGACATGAGAAACCAAATTTACCTTGATCTTTTGATATATAATGGCGCTTTTCCACTGCACAGTACCAGCTCGCCTTGGCTCGCCTCACCTCGACTCGACTCGCCTCTGTTTGGTTTTCCACTGTGTAAAAGTTGTACCAGTACCTGCTTCCAGGTACTTTTTTTCGTATCACCTCCGGCGAGGTTCTAAGCGAGCCGAGGCGAGCTGAGGCGATACTAAAACGTGACGTGACACACGGGAGACTGCTGATTGGTCAGCGAGAATCGTCACTATTCACTGCGCCATCATTGCACGCGCCAGACGGAGTATCCTGAATAACCCCGGCATTTTTAAATAGTTTTGCCAGAGATTGCGTGATATACCCATTACTAATATTATGTAAAACGGCATACACTCGATTTCCTCCATTGTCCTGTGTGCGTGGGTAGCGGGTGTGTGTCGCGTCGCTATGACGACCACCAGGTACTATTGTGGAAGTACTATGCAATGGAAAACGGAGCGAAACGCGAGCCGAGCCGAGACGAGCTGAGATGAGCTGAGTCGAGTCGAGCTGGTACTGGTAATGGAAAAGCGCCATAAGAGGTCTTTGTACCATTAAAACGTCCTGCAAGTTTCATAGCTTAAGACTTCCTCCCCATTATAAACGAATCATTTATTTAATCAAGCTCTAAATACAGCTCGTTCTGGATCCATGGTAAGAAGTGACGTCATGGTGCGAAGTGACGTACCAGCGTTTGCATATGACCGCCTCCAGCACAAGACAACTACACTTAAAGCGCAAGGCAACTACGCTCATTTCGTACCGTTGTCGCGCCCGTGCGCTGCGCGCCTCACAAGTGTTCAGTCGACGGACAGCGAGTGGGTCTGTGTACAGGGAAATTACGATGCCACGCAGATGTGCTGTTCCTGGCTGTGGACAAACAACATCTTTGAATACGCTGCGAAAGATCCAGTCGTCAGGGAAAAATGGATGCACTTTATTTTTTGCGGACGTCTCAGTCACAGCAGTGTTAGTTTAAACGTTTGTTCTTTACATTTGAAGGATGACTGTTTTGAGAACAAATCCCAAAATGATGCTGGCTTTGCCAGTAAACTGTTGCTCAAAGATAAGTCCGTGCCGACTATTCTGGGCTCAACAACGACGACGCAAACTGTAAGTAATGTATTTAAAACTTTAAACTACTTTTTAAATACGCTGAATCCGCAATGTTCTGGCTGGGGGCGTTAATAATTGATGCATAGGCACTGACGTTAGCCAATCATAACAGTGGGCGTTAACACTGAACTCTTAAAGGGGAAACACCCCCAAAACAGACTGTTTGAATCAGAGGATGAGAAACAGGGTGGGAAAAGGTCATAAATCACTACATTTTAAAAGTTTTTTGTAAAAAAAACTATAGTAATACTATAATTGCACCTAAGGGAACATAATAATAAAAAATAAAAAAACATGTCATGACCCCTTTAAAAGCAAATATCTTCCTTTGCTTTGAACTTTGAGCGGTGTAACTTTGCAGATGTTGTTTATGCTAAAACAGCAACATTACACATTATCATTTCTGTATAGCCTATAGATTATCATAAATGGGAGTGGCAACACTTTTCATATCGTTGAGAATAAAACAACCGTCCTAACTTTACAAATTCAGGTTATCCCTCCATGGGGATCTTCCATTGCGAAAAGTAAAGCAGATACGGACCCTCAGCCTACCGTCTAACACTAACTAAAGTTAGAAAAGTGAAATCATACTTTACCACCCCTTTAACATTCATCAACACACAGTTGTTGTAAACTAAAACTCAAACCTGATTGCTTGACGTGCGAGAACCAATGAGGTTCATTCTTTTGAGCTTCTGTTTATGTTTTCTGGTAGGCTAAATGTTTTTCTGTGAATAAAAACCAAAATTCAATCTTTTATCAATGAATATAAAGCGATCGTGTCTCTTCAGAAAATTTGGAATAACCCGTTCAATTCATATGGAATAGTTTTACAATTTCTTAAATGGACTTTTTGAAGTGGCAAAGTGTCAGTTGCGTAGCTGTCAATGGAGCAAAGAGAAAGCTCTCAGATTTCATCAAAAAGATCTTCATTTGTCTTCTGAAGATGAACGAAGGTCTTGGATGAACGACATGAGGGTGAGTAATTAATGACATTAATTTTCATTTTTGGGTGAACTACCGCTTTAAGAAGTTTCGTGCTCAAGAAACTTTTCTAATTATTATCAATGTTGAAAACAGTTGCACTGTTGTGGAAGTCATAAGTAACACATATTTTCAGGATTCTTCAATGAATAGAAAGTTCAAAAGAACATCATTTGAAATAGAAATATTAACAATGTGTTTTTTAATCAATTCATCACACCCTGCTATTTCTATTTAAAATAAAACTTACTGACCCTTTTTCATAATGTAATGAACATATGATATCCAGCTCTGTTCTGCCAGTGTGCTGCTCACCACTAGACATATATAAGGCATAAACATATTAATGATGTGTAGCTTGACTTCTGATACTGTATGCCCATGTTAAATCATTTCAGCTCTCATCTCAGTTTTCAAGGCCCTTGTATCGGTTAGTTGTGGGTGTTTCTGTTAAATAAACAAATAATCAGACAATAAAATAATTACAGGATTACCTGATAGAACATTATGCTTCACAATGCTGAAAATGTGTCAAGCGGCCACTTCTGCAGATCATGATTCTGTTGGTGACAGAGCCGTATGTGGGCAGTACCTCTGAAGGGGTATTTTCAGAGAGATACACTACCCTCTTACTATCACCCTAGCAACCAGCCCAATTCTGACTGATGTGCAGTTTTGATGATCTCACCTCTTTGGTAAGCTTCCTAAATCTCTCTCACACACACACATTCACAGAGAGACCCTGTCCTGTTTGAAGTTGAGTGGTCCTTCTCCCTCCTCTGTTAAAATAACACATACACCCCTGCCGCTTGTACAAATTGAATCAGAAGTGCTTTGCGTTTAGACTCATATTCAGATGGGGTGGGATCCTGGACGAGGGTGCTTGAGTCTAACTATAATTGCTGGGTTTTCATAATAAAACCCTTTTATTAATACTTACCTGCCGCGTATGGGCGGGGACTAGTGAGGATGATGTTTTAAGTACTCTCTCAGCCCTGGAAAAAGGACCCACAAATGGACAGTGAATGATATTAAACTACCGCACACCCGTTTCTTTTGTTCTGTATACCCCTGAAATGTCAGTTAACTCTATACACATAGCATTTAAAAATATCAAAAGTAGCCTATAGCCTATGTGTTTTTGTTTGTCTTGTTTTAATATCGAATATATATATATTATATTTTAAATATATTATACATACATATTATTTATAGTAGGCTATGTTATTATGCTACTATTTTTAAATCTATATTTTTTTATTATCTTCTACTTTCATTTTTTTCTGATCATGCCGCAGTACTGGCGAGTCACGTGTCTACACATATAAATTACACTAGGGGGCAGTGTTGACTCTTTAAAAATTATCCTTGCCTTAATAGTCAAATCTGGGTTAGCTTCTCATTTCATCAATTTTATTTGTCGAATGCCAGCAATTACCTCTAAACAGAAATTACGTTTAACAAATAACGAAGCTGAGTAATTATTACCATAAAGGTAGGCCAGAGTTTAGTTCAATACATAAATGCCCATTGAATTTGTATTTGGTGTGAGGGGTTTTGAATAGAGGGTGACGAGAGAGCTTCCACATTTGGGTTTTTCTCAGCCCAGACAGAGTAGGCCAAAGGAGCCTTTCGAAGTAAACAAGACCATGCTCTTGGATATGTTGATTTAGCTGTCATTTACTATTTTGCTTAATCAAAATAATTCTGCAATAAACATGTCAAGTCCCAGTAGATCGGTCACTCTTCAACATTGACAATTGCTCCTTTGTAACAAAGATCATGATCGTTCTATGTTCAAATATGGCTGCTAATTACGGTCTTTTTGAATTCTTGTGTCACCATCTTGTAGTCAAAGCCATGGCAATGTCATATACCGACAGTCTCAAGTGTGTGTTTAAAGCCCTGAGATCTTCAAGAGTTTTAATTGTTCAAAAGCTGTAAGCTTAAATTTCAGTCAGCTCAGTCTAAAGAGGACCAAGATGTCCTTGATTTCAAATAATACAATTAATTATTCGTGCTGGAACAAGAAAACAGTGGCATTTCTCTTTTGAACTGAATCAGTCATTCTTTGCAGGACACCGGAGTTAAGTGGCCACTTCTGAGTATAAAAACCTTCCTGAATGGAACAGGTTACAGTTCAATGTCTCATACATCATAGCTCATTGCTGAAGGGCCTACAATGTACTCTCGCCCTACCAAAAAAAGGACCATTTTCCCTCTATAAAAAAAAGGATATACTCTTGACAGATCCATAGAAAATTAATAACGGCTTCTAAACTCTTAAAATCTGGTGCCATTATGTACTTTAAGTTGATGTGTCAATGAACTAAATTAAAGTCTGTGAGAATATTGCTTTTATTTATGTATAGAACTTTAGAATTTACAAATAAGGCTTTACAATTAAATGGATTTTTTCAAATAGGATCAGTGTATGTAGGGCTACATGACTGAAGAAACGCTGCCTAATTGAATTCCATCTGGAAGAGATCTGTTAAGTCAAGGTCTCTGACTAAATCCACCTGTTTCATGTTAGCAGGTTTCAGATTAGCAAAAATATTCATTTATAATTATGTTTTTCTTTTTACCATTTAGAAATGGCTTTGAACAGGGGATATAAAGTGTGTCAGAGTTCAAACGAGCACGCATCCAGATTTTTTAAAACCCTGTTAACCTTCACGAGGATGCCGACGCACTGAATCGTTCTGTGTTTAAACTAGTTCAAAGTTACTTTTAGATTTAATGTAATTATACCTTGACAAACTATACATCATTAAAAAGATCTAAGCGTCAATATTTTACCTTTATTCTGAGAAAATTATAGTGACAGTTATGTCTTAATTTGTGTTAGGAGTTATGAAAATTAAATAAGCATAAATCTAATTTAATGAGTTGATACCTTTAATATGAATTATGATCGTCAGCCGCTCCCATTCAGAGAAAAAAACCTCCCATTCAGTCCTCATGAAAGCGCTTGTCAAAACAACAGCCCTCAGGGATTTTAGCTCAAAATTGTGCCGATTTTGAGAAACATTGATAGATTCCCATATGTTTACGTAAAAATTATACAGAGAGGAGTAATATATATATAAATATATAAATTTAGTTTACCCAAAATGCACCGATGTACTCATTATGAGCGTTGGATACTCTGATGAACTGTTTTCAATTCATACTGGCATCCTGGGGGCGCTGTATGCACATTTAGTCCACAGATGGCACTCGTGATGAACGGGCACATCATGTGACATTACAGGAAGTCCCTTACATAAAGCTTCCAGAGATTGCTGTAACACGCACATAAAGACGTTTTGGAGACAGTAAACCCATGATTGTAATACACACAATAGGTTATATTTATAATGCAATGCTAATCGATATAGCCTTTATCGTTGTGCAGAATACAAAAATAATATATTTTATATTTGATCCGAAGCCACGTCAGATCACAGAAGGCATTATAAAGTTTGGAGCAAAAACATGGTTTTAATCTAATAAATTGTCATGTATTGATAGTGTGCTATAAGATGCACCTCCCCACCTAGTGGAGCAAATATGTTATTTTTATGAATAATTTTGAATAGTAAAGCTCACTGAAATGTTTCTTTTTTTCAAGAGGGGCGTTTTATATAGTTTTAAGAAGGTGAAGTGAGAAGTTTGATTAAAGAAATGAGGGATCAAAACAGTGTGAATAGAAAGCCATCATTAATGATAAAAACAACAAAAGAAAAGTATAATTAGAGGAGCCAACCAGGCCGGAGAGGTGTGAATCTGTACAAAGACTGAAACTGAATTGGGCAGTTTGCACCACAAAACAATAGAGACAGTACACTGAATGGATACTTAGAAGATGACGATAAATATCAGTTAGCATCTTCTCAAAGTATTTTATAACATGATAAAATTTGTTATTTATAACACGAATGGCAGTTATTCAAGCGAATGTCACATGGAAGGTCGGCAAACATGGTGTATTAGTTGAGACTCCAAACTTGACAATCAAACATGACATGATCTTTAAAAACTTTTCATAAAACTAAGTTTTAGACTTCTCTTCAGATTTGAAATATAACTTGGTCAGACATGTGTCTTTAGCTGCAGTGCATTTCAAGAGTAAAACAATGCCAACTTTATTTTCATAAAGATTACGCATATACATTTCTAACAACTTTACAAAACGTTGAAGCTATTTATAACTATTTTTTTATGACAATAATTAATTCTGACTTAACAATAAACTGCCAAGTGTCTTTAGTGCAAAGGCTTCATGAACTGTATCTGTTTTAGTTTGGGTATGCCATTTCTTGGGATTTGTTCAAAAGCGGGGGTGCTAACTAGGTTAAATTAAGCTTTAGGTAAATCTAAATTCCATTTATAGTTCACTGGACGGCCATATTAACAATAGCACACCCAGGCTAAGTGCAGTACAACCCCTGCCATATACTTACTTTATATGGAGAAATCGATTTAAACATTTATCAAAATTATATTTTTTGCTTACATTAAAATCCAAATCTAGAAAAAAATCTGACTGAAATGGTATCATGAACTGTGCTGCATAATCTTAAATTACTATCACACTCTCAAGGCAATTTATAAATATTCTACATTTTAGCAAATTGGTAACAAAAAATTCATTTGATTGGATGATTAGATGGTTGTGATTTGGTATGGCTGTAAACACATCAGATAAAAGATGTCATTGCAAGAGGGAGGGGAAATTATTTTATTTATGTGCGGACAAGAATAAAAAAAATGTGCATGGTTAAAAAAATAAGAATGGTCAATTTTGATTTCATGAATGCTTTTTTTTCTTCTTCTAAAAATCATAAATTTCTGCACAAATCTCATACGTTTTAACATGAAATCGTCACCTCGTAAAATTTTTAGTTTCTTAGGAATTTGGGTTGATATGCATAAAATGCCAATACAAAAGCCCCATTAATGCACATAGCGAGCGGTTCTCGTCATTTCCATTCCTATAACCACTATATTGAGTGTTTTCTTCCATTCATAAATGGAATTTATCCGTTTATTATGCCTTGAAAGTGTCTGGCAGATTTTAGTCTTTATTTTTAACTAGGAAAAATGAAATACAAGGTTCATATGTGAAAATAAATGTCAAAATGACATTTTTAACTCTTAAGAAAGAATCTCACTGAAGAATTACCCCCTCAGATTTAAAAAGAGAAGAATGTTTTAGCACAAGGTCACTCATTTCATACACAAGGAACTCAACTGGGCCGTTTTTTTGAAATAACACGTACTTTTTATTGGGTGACATTTTGGCTGTTAGTACTTGGCATTGATTGAAATACAGCTGCAAATCTTTTTTGATGTGCATATGGCAAGAGCAGTGACACTTTATCCAATAATTAAAAACAACCCAGTAGGTATAATTTATGAGTTTGCACAGCGTCAGCTCTAGGGGTGAGCAGCCATCTTGGATCTAAGTGAATGACTAGGTGACTTTCAAGCATTTAAAGCACAGAATCTAGCAAACAGTGAAATTCCTTTGTTTTTTTCACACCCTTTGACCTGGTCCACTTTTAGCTAAACCAAGTTAAATAAAATAATGCTGAAAAAGCAATCAAAATCAAATTCACAGTGAATTTATAGCAAACGTCGCCCCAGCAGGGATGAGCATTTTAATACTTTAGACAGAGTGAAGAAACTGAAAAACAAAAGAACAAAATGATAGTGCTTTTTATGTGATTTTACAAGCATATCATAGCAATAACTACATTTTATAAAGAGGCTATACATTGTGTTATCAATAAAAAAATAAAAAAAAATAGCAAAGCTGCCCATGGTGCAAAACAAGTTAAAAACAAAAGCAAAACTTTAAACCAGCAGAACAATATTGTATTTGTAACATTCACCCTATCAATACTCTCAGAGCAAAAAAGGTGTGCTTACTTCACAAATCTGCACATGTTTGTAAATGTGTATGTCTATGTGTGTGTATATATCACACATGATGACATCCCTCCTTACACTGCACAGCCAATGATGAGAGAGTGATTTGTGGAAGCTCGGGTTTTATTATCCAGAGATCTATTTAGTTTAAAACAGAATATTTAAATGAACCAAACCAAAAAAAAGATTTCTCATGTTTATTTGGTCACTCATGCGAATCGTGCAGAGCAGATGCAATTATTTGCAATTAATCACATGAGCGGCAAATTCAGATTACATTTAGAGAAGCGTTAGCATTTAGTGTGTTGCTTGCTATTTTTCATTTTCAATGATATTACATTGTTTGATGATATTTTATTCACAACTGGCAGATGCTCGGGTGCGATCTGAGAGAAACTTTTGATCCATCATGTTTTTGATCCAGGATCTGTGCTATTATCACAAATTCTAACTGTCCTGTGCAAGAACGATTTGGCGCTTCATGTCTTACGTTGCTATGCAAATCTATAGAAAAGCAATTGGCTGACGCATATTTTTCCAAGGCAAAAAATTGTTCCACATGCTGACTTTCAAAGAACATGTGAAAAAATGATGACAATGTTCACCTCAATGATCTAAAAATGTTAATTAATACAATTTCATAGCAACATTACAATTTTGCAGCTGAAGCTTTGACGTCACACTGGCAGAATAGCATGATGGAGCAAATGGGAACGTCACATTGCAATACTTTATTGCTTCATTTTTTAGCGTTGCATTTATCTCAGTATCTCCCAAACCAAAAGCACTATTGCCTGTGATTTGTGGCATCATCTACAGAATAAGATTTGACCACATACACACCATAAACGATCAGTCACCTCATTTCCTCAAACCAAGATATACCACAATGTTACACGTCTTATTTTCAAATGATAACTGCGAGTAAAGTTGTTAAGGTCAAGGGTTTTCAAGTCTTGTGATACTAAAAATAGAGCAACAAAGGCAATTCACAAAGCCAGATATGAGACTGAGAAATGGGAATTGCAAGTTTGTTTGGGGTTAAGATAAAGAGCCAGTTTAAAATGGAATTATTTTGGTTGGGGTTTTGGGAATGGGATTAAGTGTCAGTTTTTGTGGTTTGGATTAGGGTAAAATCTGAATTTACCATCCATGTGAAGGCTGGTGAGAGTGGAAAAAAGAATGTGTGCTCTTAAGGCCTGCATACACACACTGCTCATAAAGCTGCTAATGCTAAAACAATGCTAAAAATCTGTACAATATCTTTAAATACTGTATATACAGAAATAAACATTTTCATTTGACACATATTCTTCAAAATAATCTCCTAAATAAAAATACAAAATAAAAACAGGAGAACAAAAAAATAAAATCAGTGGCATCTCTTTCTATAAGAGCAGGATTAAAGGCAACTAGCATATAGCGATGGCTATCCTTTCAAATCACGTCGTAGGTGCAGCTAGCGGATTCTCTGTCGCTGCTACTTCAAATGATGATTTAAATTCACATTCTAGGATTTATGCTTTCTCATTCCGCTTAGAGCGACATACTGACCAAACAATATGAAAAGATATGCTGCATTTTGGGACAAACAAAATGGCGCCCTAAACTTCTGCCAAGAGCAGTCAATGAAAGCAATGCCATGAAATTGTAGTGTCCAGAACTCCTAAAATGCCTTGACATGCATAAAAGAAACACATAATCAAGATAATGAAATGCAAGAACAATATAAACAAAAAAAGATGAGATTCATGTTGTGTTTTGCCGCGTAGCACTAGTGTGAAAAACTGACAGTAATTTTGTCATGGACATCAGCACCTCTGTGATGTGTAGCTCAGGTTTGATCTGTGATTCTGAATACCGTTCATAAAGTTAGTTGGGTTTCTGTTTTTCAGACTAACAATTTGGTCACCAGTCCAAACCATCTGCTTTACCTCCTCATTGTAACCTAAATGAATGAACTGGTTCTGGACTGGGCCTTGGAGGTAATAGGCCAGAGTTTCAGAGCAAAGCAGTACATTTCGTAAGAGAACAATGTTATATTGTGAATATAAGACTGATGTAGCTGCCTTAACCGGAACTTGACTTTGCTAAGTTAATACAATGTGCTATCCCAAATTGCACTACTAGCAATACGCAGCTGTATTTTGGCTCTATCCATGCAGAGTTTGCATCTCTGTGCAGAAAATAGCCATAGCCAGACTACACAAATAGACTGTAATACAAGCATACAGAGAATAACGGACTGAGTCTAGATGAAGAGAGCATTGGTAAAAATGAACAGAATGAACTCAACTTTGGCCAAATAGGAGAAATTCATTTCTTTCTCAAATTGAGTCCAGTTGTGTATCTGGAAAATAAAATAACCAAATAAAATAACACGAATGGCACAGTTGTTCAAGCGAATGTCACATGGAAGGTCGGCAAACATGGTGTATTAGTTGAGACTCCAAACCTACAAACTTCATCTCTTGCTCAATCTCTATTTTTAGTTTTCTCTTTCTTTTCTCTATCCTTCTACACTGCAAAAGTCAAAAGTCCTGTTTTCCAGTCAAAATATCAAAACATCCTCTAAACAAGAAATATTTAAGCATAACTGCATGAGATATTAAGACTATTTCTCACAATTTTATTTTTATTACCCTGTAGTTTCTTGTTTCTTGTAAGTATAAATCTACAATTTAGTGGTTAATATTTATAACAAGAAAGTAAAACAATTTGCAAATAATTGTAATTCAATACGCAACTGGTTCAAACTTTTGGGTCAATACATTTTTTTATGTTTTTGAAAAGTCTCAAAGATCAAAAATACAGTAAAACATTTATTTTCTGTAATTGTGAACAAATATAATTAATATTACTTTTTTTAATTAGTAATTTGTTCATGTGATGGCAAAGCTGAATTTTCAGCATCATTACTTTTCAGTGTCACATGATCCTTCAGAAATCATTTTAATATTCTGATTTGCTGCTCAAGAAATATTTCTTGAAAACGGTTGTTCTTTCGTAACATTATAAATGTCTTTACTGTCACTTTTGATCAACATATGCATCCTTGCTGAATAAAAGTATTAATTTTTTTCAGAAAAAAAATCGAAGCAATTTTAAAAGTAACACATGTATCTTGTTTTAAGGATGTTGGGACATTTGACTGGAAAACATGACTAAAATACTGAGTTTCTGCAGTGTCCTTTACTCATCCCTCATCTTTTTCTATTGACTAAGGAAATCGATGCTAGCTTTGACACTGCGAGAGGTTGCCACATCAATAGCCATGGCTCTTATCTCCGTGTCTCCGAACTGCATGAGCGTCTGGATCTCTCTTCGTGCCGCTGGACTCTCAGTACCGCTCACATCCAGCTTCAGCGTACCGCACTTCCTCACACCTGGGTCTGAGATGAAAATGGCAGACTCTTTTTCCGAGCAGTATACGTGGATGACAATCACCTGCTGTGACGGCTTCGCCGGCGTGTAGCTGCGTTTTACCGTTTCCCCCAGCGCCACCGACTGATCGGCAGAGATGAACGTATCGAAAACGTCGGTGCACCAGCGCGTACCGTCCTTCACAAGCATCTTCTCGGGCGGGTGCTTCCCTTCTACAAAACGGTTAAGGACGCCCACACCGTAAGTGAGCGGAGAGCGTCGCACCTTTATGATGCTGGGATCCAGGCCGAACAACACCGCCCCCTTGAGGATGGTCAAGCCCACATCATGCGGAATAATAATTCGGCTGCGGCCCTGAAGCATATTCTGAACCGCCTGCTGCAGAAGTGGAGACTCTGCGAATCCACCCACCAGGAAAAGGAACTTGATGTCTGTCACCTCCGGCCTGTCGAATAACTCAGCTGGAGAACATAGAAGAGCGAAAGCAGGGAGAGAAAGAGAAACAGGATTTTGACAAATGTCATTACAAGATTTATTACTAAACAATTTAACTCATTGCATGTTACGCATTCCTCCGGTTTTCATCAAAATGCCAAAAATGGCAGGGGTGTTTCTGCTTGTAGTTTTTGTTTGAACAGATCACAGCTGTGCTCAACCAACATGAGAGCAGTGGGACTGAGTTCTGACCCAGTTCTGTGTGTGCTGGAGTATTTTGGGCAGATGGTCGAGACTCCTCAGACTGGGCCAACGCATGCCCTAATTGCACTTCCCAACGGCTCATTCGTTTATACAACTTTACAGATTCTACTCAAGGCTGGAATACACTACACAACGTTTGCCCAGATTTTTGCCCCAATTTGCAGTCAGGAGTCGTCAATGCTATATTTCGAATGTCATAAAGCCAATCTGCAGATATTGGGCAGAGAAAATTACGTAGTGTATGATGGACACAGGCTACAATTTTTTAGCTTCAGACTATAGACCAATTCATACTGTACCGAAAGACGTCGACCAACGTGAATAATCACCAGATTACAGTATATGTTCAATACAATGTTCAATCCAACGCCAATAGACGGTGACAGGTGAAACACACTGACACAGTCAAAATGTCTGTTGGCGTTGGACGGTGTCTGTTGGTGCTGTGTGAATTGGCCTTTTGATTCCATTCCAACACAACATGATTACGCTTTTAAACCATTCAAGCATGATAAGACACAAAAGAGAACGCAGCGCAGTGCTGGCATCTGTGAATCTCCTGTCGGTGTGACACACACGACTCGTGGGCACTGAAAGCCACTTTAGACCGCGTTTGAATAGACAGACTAAACACAAAATTATGCCAAAATGCCCGTTTTGTCGAGTATCCCTGTAATCACAGTCTTAAGAGCATAAAGAGTTGTGAGAAAATGTGTGTCAGATCTTAAAGTGACAGAAGCCTAATAAACCCGCTGCCGTCTGTCATTAAGGATAATCAAAGAACAAAAGAAAAAAAGAAAATCACTCACTGCTCTTGACTGAATAACATTTGTAGTTTTAATCAGGATGAATCTATATTTAATTTATAATTTATGCAGTGAAGGCTGTGAAGTGTTTGATAACTTTATTCAATTTCTGTATGTATCGTACCTGTTAGAAAGGAAAACCAGAAAATCTTAAAGCACTGTTTACAAGGTTACATGGGTCGAAAATAACAAATCCAATAACTTTTTGTGCATTTTGACAGGGCAAGTAAAAACCTAAACTGGTCTGACTGGACCAATAGAAAAAACTGAGCCCTGATATATTGAAGGGCAGGTAAATGTGCCATTTATTGTAATGGGTTTATGTGAAGATTGTTTTAAGTTCACTTAAATTAAAAGTCGTTATATTTTGTAATGTAAATGTAAACATTTATAGTTTTCAATTACACTGTAAAGCTGAATGGCTATAATTAATGGCTAAAATTGAGAGGGAAAAAAGTAAATTTCTCAGAGAGATCAGTAACAGAATTGGTATCTGTGATGCTGGCCTTCTTTAAAAAAAAAAAGATACCATTAAACAAAGTCTTTATGTTGTTTCTACGTTCATTTTTTGATTAAATGTGATTGCAATATATATATATATATATATAAAAACTTTAATGTTAGGTGAGATTAATCAAGATTAATTACAGAAAAATGTACGATTAATTAGTTTTAAAAAAATCGATATTAATTCAATGCAGTGCAATCTATTGAAAATTATTTTCAGTAATTGAACTTAAACTTAAAAGAAAAGTTTCAGTTTTGCTTTAAATACATTTGTTTAGGCTGGCCATTTACAATAAATTATGTTGTTTTTTTCATAATTTATGTTTGTTTCATATATTTTTCATTCCTGTTCTATGCTGAATACTGTTTAATTCAAAAGTATTTTCTGTGGAGTGAGGGGAAATAAAATACAAATGTATACATTTTTGTAGCGGTTTCATTTAATTTACCTGTATTTTTCATTAGTTCTGTATGTAATAATAAATTGTGACCTATACACGGATGCAACTTATCTGTTTTTTTTTCTCTCAACAATGCAATTTTTACCCGATGTGACAGTGAGATGCTGCTGACGTTTCATATGGCATAAATCAAGAAGCAGTCCGATCCCCATTAATGAAATCCCTTAATTATATACAATCTATGAAATATTGTATAATTACATTTATAAGTACATTACAGGCATCGCCTGTCAATAATTGTTACTCATATGGCACATTGTTCCAGTAGAACAGGGTGAGTACTCACTCAGGTGCTGTATAATGTGGTCTATAGTTGGTTTGAACAGTGCATTCATCGCGTCTGGACTCATTCTCAGCATTCCCTGCGAAGACCACTTCACAAAGTCCACACTGCAGAAGAGAGCCAAAAAGAGAAACAGCGAGAGTTAGAAACTGAAAAGAAATAATAGCAGTGTCCTCATTTGGCCTCGGTGGAGTTTAAAAGCTTTCTTCACATATATAAGGACTACTGAGAAACCTGATATTATTGAGTTGATGTTATTAGGTTTTACACTGCTATAAAAGTCAGCACATGTGTGCTAATAGCTGTGGTTTCCAGTAAACAGATGCACATATTCCCATAATGCTGCACAGTGCAGTGTTATGCAGGGCTGAACGAGTGCTCAGAGATGCCCGACTCGCCTGCTTGTTGGAAAAACTGTCCCCTGTGAGACATAAGAGCTCAAAATCTATAACATGCAAGTTAGAGTAGTCTTACTCGTGCCTCTCGAATGATTACCTCATTACTGTGTTAGGAGGAAAGAATAAATTTAACTCTTAAAACAGCAAAATAAAAAAATAAAAATAAAAAGCTAGAATGATAAAAGTAGATTCTATTTTAAGTAATTTTCTGAGAATCTTTTTGCTTGGCTGTGATGTGAAAAAATTGTAGCCGGATGCATAAAATTATACAATTAGATTGTTCCTATGCCCTTGATTATGAGTGTTTAGCACATAGTCAGCAATCACACACACACACAAACATGGTATTCATTTAGCTGACTTGGCCATCTTTATACAGGGCATGATGGCTTATTGAATGCCTGTGTATACGGTATTGACAGCAGTCATGAATAGACAGATTAACTCTCCAGGGGCTGTAGGTCACACATGCCCGACCTCAAAAGAGACAGACAACAATTACCGCAAAGGCAGAGAGTCAGCAGGAAACAGTCACTAGCAATGGAGAAAAACTATAAGTGAATTCAATCCTGACCTTTATTGTGTGTGTGTGTATACATGTATATATATATATATATATATATATATATATATTTACAGACACAAATATACACGGCTTGACATTAACTTTGTTCTCCAGCCAGTGGTTTCCCAAAGTTACTCGCCACTCAGAATTTTCACTGGCCATCAATATAATTGGGAAAAACTGCTATTTAGATATTTGGAATATTACCTCATAATTTGGCAGCGGGTATTAGGCTGCTGTCACTTTAAGACCTGACGCACAGATCCATTAATACTGTTACACGCGTTTTCTTTCTGTACCACCATATATATATATATGGGATATAATGAAGGGATATTATATATATATATATATATATATATATATATATATATATATATATATGATATATTTTTGATTGTTTAAATATATATATTGTTTTAAATGCATATAGATATTTAAATTATTATTTTAATACAAGCAAAGTTGCAAATGATCTTGATAAAACCGAAATGCATTGTGATCGACTGGCAATGGAAAAAGTAGCTATTCCAAATGGGAAAAAGACAATGGGAAGTGGATAGATTATTTACAGGAAGTTTTGTCATTAACTGTGTTTGGTGCAACACTGTGATCATGGGTGATTTCCTCCACATTTAGACACTCACTTGCTCTTCCTCAGTGCATGTTCCACACTGTGTCCTCTGAATTTCTTGTAGTAGTCGATGAAAGAGAAGGGCAGGTTAATATTCAGCGGGTTGCTTCGGTCAGGAGCTGCGGCCCTCTTACGAGACTCGAACGCGATCATCAGATCCACCCAGGCGGCCGGACGCTTGATCTTAAACTGGTCGATGAAATCCTGCCCGAATATTTTACATAGGAGCTTCTCAAATTCATAATCTATACCGATAGAGCCATGCGGGCCTCCTACGGAGAGGACGGAAAGATGAAAATGATGTCAGATGATTGGAAATAATGACATTTCAGAATAGCAGTTAAACCTTTAAACAAAATATTATTTAAGCTAAATGTTAATCTCAAGCTACCAGTCATAAGAGTTGTGTCTTGTACCTGAAGCTTTGTAAAGCTCCTTCAAGTGCCCTTCCGGGAGCCGGATCTGATGCACAGTGAGATCCACTGTCCCTCCTCCACAATCCACCACCACATACCGGTCACCTACAGCAGCAGAAACAACATGAGGCTCACCAGGAAAAAGAAATTAGTGGATCTATATCTTGTCTGGTGACATCTTATACTTTTCCATGAACTCTCTGCAGTCGCTGGATGTGAGTGATGGAAAAGTCCGGGAACGGTGACCTACATTTAGGGTTCACTGGTTGAGATTTCAGATAGAAGCCTTTGTAATTCAAGTTTTATGTAGGTTTTGTATATTATTTACTATATAGAGTTCACCCAAAAATGAACAAAAATATATATCATTATTTACTCTCTAATGATGGTCCAAACCCCTATGACTTCCCCCCCCCCATAAAAGAGCATCTTGGACATTCTGCAAGATATCTTCTTAAAACCATACAGGTGTGGAACAACATTCAGGCGAGTAAATGATGACAATTTTCATTTTTGAACGAACTATCCCTTTGAGACTGAAAATGTAGTGAGTTTTGGAATGATTTTGGATAACATTAATTTGCGTGGAGGTTATTCCAGCAGTGATGAATAGGCAAAGTTTGCCGAGGCAATTCTGACGGTTGAGCAGCTGCTAATTCAGACAGCAGAATAAATCAGGGCTCACCAGAGCAGGGCTTTCAAACTAAGCATCTTCCTTATGCTCTCAGCTAGGGTGCATCTAGTCTCAGTTGGCACATCCAAGGACCAAACTCACTGACTTTAATGCATATAACACAGAAATGGCAATCTGATTGACCGGCTTGATGCAACTTAATCTGTGAAATAATCACAAAGTATTACTTTTGGACAGACTGAAATTCTAAACACAATGTCTATACACATCCACGCATAAAAACAAACCATACTGTAATCTGTTGTTTTACATGCGAGTCAGTCTCTTCATATCTGATTGGATGATTCTTAGCCAGAATAAGCTGCATGGAGGTCCGTTTTTTTGTTGAAAGGTCTAGCTATTTGAGAATAGTGCATCCTTCTTAAGAGCTTCAGGCTTTCTTAACTCATGACAGCAGCATTAGAAACAGCAGGAGCAAAATACTAAAAGAAAAGTGTGTGAGAAGATAAAGACTCTACCTTCAGTGAGTTCAGACCAGAGCTCTCCTATGACATTCTCCACCAGAAAAGTGCGGCTCTGTCGGTTACGGCGCACATGCTCCTTGGCTGGTTATTGACAGAGAGAGACAGGAAGTGTGTGTGAGAGGGAATGCAGCGTGAAGCTGTTTGTGTGTGTGTGTGTTTGTGTGTGTGTGTGTGTGTGTGTGTGTGTGTGTGTGTGGCAGTTCTATAGGCAAGGCGACAGGATGAGAAAGGAACATGGGCTGCATGTGATTTCTTTAAGCAGGGTGATGCTGCTGGAAAAAAGCAGACTCCTTTATTTTCAAGGAAATTTATGAAATTTAAAGAAAAGCAGTAAAATAGCTGGCATTTTTATGTTATTTACTTATTTTAAACTGGATTTTTAATATCGTGCATCCCTTTAAAATTTAAGTTGAAACTGCTAGCTGATCAGTATTTTCATGTTGCGGCTGATAATAAAATTATATTAAAGTTTTGTCCAAATAAACATGTCATAACATTATAATGTATTGTACAATATATATAAAAAAATTGACATTTATTTTGCCATTGATTCCATTTAACAGTGTTAAGAAATTAGATGTTGGATGACAGTAAATGTAATTTATGTAAAAATGTGAATAAAATAACGATCACTAAAAAAAGAAACGAGCATGCATAATTAAATATCTCAAATCAACTTTGTCTAATATTGGAAGAACAGGCAACATCCTTTTTTTATTGAAAAAAAAAAAAAAACACTAAAAAAAAAAAAAAACCACTAACTCACTATCTTACATACATTCAATTATTAACGCCATGTTGCCTAGCCATTTCATGCTTACAAATATGCAAAATTGTAACCAAAAACTTCCGAATAGTATAATATCTGAAATAGTTTAGCAAGTAAGACTGTTCAGTACATCTTTCCACAAATATTTCATTGAAAGACTTCCTCTCTTTTTCACTTTTGTGAACTTCCTGACTGGAAGCGGAATGCAAAAGTCTCTGTTCCTTCACTGCAGAGGGGGAGAGTGTCCTGGTCTGATAAAGGGCAGTTGGTCTGATGACATCAGAGGATAATGGCCATCCCGACAGTTGTAAACATTCCCAAACAGGAAGTGTTAGCTCTAAGGGAGAGTGACTGCATGGAGACTGATGTCAGATGGACATTTCCTCCAACCCACAGAAAACAATGCAGACATTTTTTTTTTCAGTACATGGCAGGTTCTGACGGGGTGTGGGAGACCTAACCGCTCCATCTAACAGGGTTTTCACCACACAACAGACCAACAACTGAAATTCCTTTCCCACCCTGATAGCAAATTCACAACTCATTAGCTGCACTCACAGGGAACCACAGTCTGTTTAGATTATCAAAATATCAAGGCATTGAACTACATATGTGGACAAAACGATGCAACAAAAACCATAAACAAACTTCTTTGGTTTTGTGGAAAAGTTTGGGAGAACATAATTTACTTCAGATGTACTGTATATCGATTCTTCATTGATTCCTAAATGGTTACATTTGGTCAACCCTAATGATCATTTTAATTGGTTAATATTAGAAATGGACTAACAATAAACAATATTAGTTAATGCACTGTAAACTAACATGAACATTTTTATTAAGTAACATTAACAAATATTATTAAATGTTGTAAAAATACATTTACTCAGTGTACGAGTGTAGACCTTATTGTAAAGTGTTAACGATTCATCAAAAGCGACAGTAAAGACATTTATAATGTTACAAAAGATTTCTATTTCAAATAAATGCTGTTCTTTTGAACTTTCTATTCATCAAAGAATCCTGAAAAAAATTAACATGGTTTCCACAAAAATATTAAGAAGCACAACTGTTTGCAACATTGGTAATAACGCCCGTTTCACACTGGACGTGCAAGTAGTGCGGAGGCAGCGCAGAAGCTGTGCGTATGCAGAGCGGGAGCAGCAGCCAATTGGCTACTGATACAGCAGGAACCAATCAGCTGTGCCCTATAGATCACGATGTGATTACAAGCAGGTTGAGTTAAGGATCTATTGGCCTGCGCCATCTAGAGTTCCATGACAGAACTTTGTATTAATCTTAAAGTTAAGATATACCTCTAGTTTTAATAATTTAAACAGACCTTTTAAGTTTGGGTAAAAACACCTGCCAATAATGCGTTTTCGTTTTGTTTAGTTTTCTGAATGTCATACGGTGACCGTGAAACTGCGAACACCTCACTTACTGAAATGTGTTATTTTTCATGTTAACATTTTGACCAATAACAATGCCCTGTGGCTTTAATTCAGCATAAGCGGCACAGCAAAAATACAAATGGACTTGGCGCTGAAATGATCGCGGCATTGCGACTTCTGCTCTGCCACGCCACCTCAGTGTGAATGTTTTAAAAACAGCTATTTTAAATTGTAATATATCACAATATTACAGTATTATTGGTCAAATAAATGCAGCCTTAGTGAACATAAGAGACTTCTTTCAAAAACATTAAAAATGAACATCTTCAGAGGGCATATTATCTCCTGCCAGTCTCTTTAGAGATGGATTAGATCTATGGCTGTCGCCTCACAACTGCTTCCCGTCTCAGGCTCTCCTAAAATAACCATGTTCAAATATACAGACTATCAGAGCACAAATACTACTGCTGCTAAAATAATCAATATACACTCCTTTGTCCTTCATCCACTCTTTTTCTCTCTCTATCTATAGAACAGTATATGCAAAGAGAGCACATGTCATTTTAGACTTTCTTTCTATGCACCATAATCTCTTTTTTCACCACGCCATCTTTACTGCACAAAATCCATCTGGTCATATTCTTTCTGTGTCACTTCTTTTGTAAGGTTTAGAGTTACAGATGTGCTTGCTGATGTCATCAGACTGAGGTCACTGATGTCACATTTCCCCTGATATAGTTTTTTACAGGAATGATAGTTCTACTTTAGGGGTTTCAGACATACAATTAAATGGACCAAATAACATTATTATCGTAACATTCTTAAATGTTGACATCAACCAATAATAATTAAACTCTTTACAAATGTGGTTAATTGTACAAATGCTTCAGAAACAGATTGTTAACATTTTTTGGTATAATTAAAATTGTTTTCTTTCCAAGGGAATGGAAGGCATGACCTCAAACAATTACATGATTATGAATAATTGTGCATGCAAACTTCGAGAGAGAGAGAGAGAGAGAGAGAGAGAGAGAGAGAGAGAGAGAGAGAGAGAGAGAGAGAGAGAGAGAGAGAGAGAGAGAGAGAGAGAGAGAGAGAGAGAGAGAGAGAGAGAGAGAGAGAGAGAGAGAGAGAGAGAGAGAGAGAGAGAGAGAGAGACGTTTAACCACCACTTTTATTTTTCTATCATGTTGTTAAATGATCATCACATTTTCATAATTTGTAACAAATAAAACAACGAGTAATAAATAACATTTTAAATACAATATTAATTCTTTCACATTTCAACAATACCACTGAAACACTAATTTATCATCATCATTCAAAAAAATAAAATTTGCATTTATACACCACTTTCTTTTAAAAGTAAGCATATCATTGTTCATTTTATAAAATTCATACTCTATTTTAACTCTAGATTCCACCAAAGCTTTAAACAATTCTACTATATTAATTCTTTTATCTTCATTTTCGATTTTATAAGCTTTCCAAATAGATAGCTTCGCTTGACCAATTAGAAAATTGGAGAAGGTGCAGAACTCACTCTGAGACTTAATATATTTAAACCCAAAAATGAATACTGTTTTTGAAAAGTTCCAACCAAAGCCTTCAAATATATTTTCTAAGAGATTCAAAAGAGGTATGATTCTGTAACATTCGAAAAAGATGTGAAAACCAGTATCTAATACATTACAAAATTTGCAAACTGAAGATGTACTAAAGTTGCACTTGAACAAAAATGTTTTTGTTGCTAATGCACAGTGCAGGATACGCCACTGTAGATCTCCTGATCGTTTGGGCAATGGACTTTTATAAAACACATGCCATGAAGGTGATTGAACATCAGGGACAGATAGATAGCTCCTCCATTTTGTATCCGTCTTATTTTTAAAATGTTCACAGAATCTTGCCTTCACACAAGCTATATACAAAAGTCGCTTACTGCTTTCTGAAAATGACATATGTTGAAGTTCTTGTAAGGAAAAGAGTTGTCTCATATCTCCATTATCCTGCCAATTATGTGGTGTAACAAATAACTCGGGAAAAAAACTTTGATTTAAACCATTAACGAAAAAATCTTCAAGAAACTTGTTAAATAATACCGGAAACGATGATTGTAACTTGCTTAGAACATTCTTCACTATCCTTTCTGACTTCCTGCCCATTTGTTTAGTTATTGCTTGTGCACAAAACCACGTATTATGTTCTGTGTCAACTAGATCTGCCACTTTCAAAACACCAGATGAAATAAAAGTGTTGATTTCAATACTTGGCAAGTTAGACGGATGACATAGCCATGAATTATGAAAAAGTGGTTCTTCAAGACCAAAATGATCCTCTCTTTCCATCTTAAATATACTCCATGCTCTTAATACAGACTGATAAAATCCATTAATACCCAAACTTTTGGTTACATTGTTAGAAATCAGGAATAAATGTCTATCAAGTCCCATTTTGCTAACAGCTCGTAATACTGCTAAACCACACATAATCCATGGTTGTGGATCAGTGTTATACAGCAGTTTTTGAGCCGATTGTAATCTCATGGCTTTCCATTTAGAGGTTAGATCAATGAGACCTTGACCGCCCTCAAACACAGGTAAGTTCAGTATGCCTGGATGAAGCCAATGATGTCCTCCCCAGAAAAAGTTCACAAAGTGTTTCTGGAGTAGCTGTAGAAGTCCAGCTGGAGGGTCTAGAACAGTCAGTCGATGCCACAACATTGAAGCGGCTAAATTGTTTATCACTAAGACTCTGCCTCTATATGATAACTGTGGCTGAATCCAACTCCATCTCTTCAATCGTCCCAAAATCTTTTCAACCACTCCATCCCAATTTCTTGTCATATATTGTTGAGTGCCAAAAAAGATTCCGAGGATCTTCAACCCCTCTGTGTTCCAGTGGCACTGCTGCGGAAGACGAGGTCGGACTTCTTCCTGCCACTGACCACAAAGTAATGCTTCTGTTTTGTTCCAGTTTACCTTTGCTGAAGATGCTTTCTGAAACCAGTCCAGACACTTGTTCAATTGAAGAATATCTTCTTGAGATCTTATTATAACCGTAACATCATCAGCGTAGGCAATAAGCCTTACTGTAGTGGTTTCGGATATATTGGGATTGAGAACTGAGATACCTTGTAGCTTTTCTCTTAGAACTCTTAATAAAGGTTCGATGGATATTGCATATAAGAGTCCCGAGAGGCTGCATCCTTGTCGTACACCTCTACGCACAGGAAAAGTTCTTGTCAATGTCCCGTTTATCTTCAGCATACTAAACACATCTGTGTAAAGTAGCTTGATCCATGAGATGAACTGTTCTCCAAATCCAAAGGATGACAAGGCATTAAAAAGGTATTCGTGGTCGACTCTGTCGAATGCCTTTTCCTGGTCGAGTGATAGCAGGCCCACGTCAAGTCCATAAATCTCTGTGAAATGCAATAAATCTCGTACAAGAAAAAGGTTATCAAAAATAGAACGTGTTGGAATACAATAAGACTGGTCCTTATAAATGATTGAAGCCATAACATTTTTCAAGCGGTTTGTTAATGCCTTTGAAAGTATCTTATAATCTATCCCTAAAAGGGAGATAGGGCGCCAGTTCTTTACAAGTCCTAGATCTCCTTTCTTCGGCAATAGTGTAATCACTGCTCTTCTGCAGCTGAGTGGAAGAATTCTTGATTTCTCACATTCAAGAAACACAGCATGTAAATCTGGTCCAATCAATGACCACAAAGCCTTGTAGAACTCGGAGGTCAGTCCGTCCAGTCCCGGAGACCGTCCCGCAGACTGCTGTTTAGCAGCCTCACTCAGCTCTTCGAGTGAAAGTGGCTTTTCTAGTTGTGTCTTCTCATTTTCGTTCAGCTTTGGGGTTCCAGTAAGAAAAAAGTCTGTTGCTTCAGAATCACAAGGTTCAGCACTGTATAGTTCTTCATAAAAACACAAAACTTGTGAAGTAATTTCTCTCTTATCTGTTGTCTCTCTTCCATCAGACAATTTAAGATGATTAATTGACTTCCTTTCTCGAACCTTTTTCTCCAGAGAAAAAAAGAAAGATGTTGAAGAGTCCATGCTGTTAAGCTGAGTGAATCTTTTTTGTACTATTGTTCCTTGATCTCTTTCTTCGTGCAAATTTTTCAGGAGAAAATTATATTGTTCAAGCAAATCCACACTTGTTCCACCGCTTTCACTTATGGAACTATTCAATCTCATAATTTCTTGTTCCAGCAGTTCGATTTTCTTCTGAATTTCTTTTGTATTATTTCTTACATACTGCTGGCAAAAAGACTGAATGTGGATTTTCCCAATGTCCCACCACTGACTTAGGGATTTAAACTCTGTCTTTCTCTCTCTCCAAGCTCTCCAAAAGAAAGCGAATAAATGTACAAACGTACGATCTCGCAACAAAAGGTTATTAAAATGCCAATAAGATTTAAAAGTAGTACTCGATGTTGTAATTGTAACAGAGACATAGAAATGGTCAGAAATTGGTGTAGGAACAATTTTACTATCAAAAATTGCTCCTCTCCGACATTTCTGAACATATATTCTGTCTAGTCTAGCACCCGATATCTTATTGGAGTTCACTTTTAACCATGTGTACTGCCTAATTTTGGGGAAAGATTCTCTCCACACATCTACAAGAGAATAAAAAGTTATTACTTTCTTAAGAGCATCGGCGGAGTTAGGATGCGGTTCGTCATGATTCCGATCGACTGCATGATCAAGTGTACAATTAAAATCTCCAGCCACAATAATCAAGTTATCATGAGGAATACTAATCATAGCATCCTGTAATTTCTTAAAGAATAAAACTCGTTCGTACCCAACATTAGGAGCATATACATTAATAAAAGAAAAAGACAAACCTTGTAAAATAATATCTACCCGCTGCATTCTCCCAGGAATAATTTCTATCATATTGGAAGCATTACCCTGAACGCCTTCCGATATGAGAACAGCAACTCCAGCACTTACACTGGAACCATGGCTGAGAAAAACCTGTCCTTTCCATTCGCTCAGCCATTCTGCCTGGTTAGATGCATCTGTGTGTGTTTCTTGCAAAAATATCACACTTGACTTTTTAAAAGCCAAAAATTTGAAAAGTGCACTTCTCTTTTCTTTATTACGACACCCATTTACGTTTAAAGATCCAGTATTTATGGATGTCATAATATCTTAATGCAGCAGGTGATATCTACACAAGGCTGTCTCCTTCCAAACTCTTAGCGGCTACTCTTTTCCATATCTTGATGAATCATCTTCTTTACTTTGGTCATTATTTTTTTAAGACGATACCGTTTTTGTCTACTAAACTCCTCAACTGTTGTATTTATCATCACCTCTCTACAAGACACTAAAAATCTTCTCAAATCTGGAAAAAACATATCAAATTGTGGATTCCGTACACCTTTAGTTTCGTCAAGGAAGGCACTAATCTCTTTTGTAGAATAAACTTTTGTTTCACAGCCACTCAATTCTGATGTGCCTGTTTGAGAATTGATGTCTCCCATTTCGAAAAAACTCCCTTCACTCTCACATTCATCATCTGACTCACTATCAGACCTGGCGACACTAGAGCCGGCTGTAAACGACTGACTACAGTTTGCATTCACTTCATCTGATTTATCATCATTTTTGTCATTTGTTTCTACATACTCCATCACTACATCTTCCTCTCTGTCTTTAGACTGAGAAGGTAGGCCTATTTGTTGTGCTTCTGTACTTTCATTTTCTTTTTCCACAGCTTTAGCACATGCAGCGCCATCTACTGGCTGATCATCTCCAGTGTTTACATTATTTATCTCTACATTTCTCTCAACAGCTTCATCTATTACTTCTTGAACGGCAGTTTTATTCTCTTGAACAGCTACATTATTTTCTTGAACAGGAGTTTTATTCTCTTGAACTGCACTGTTTTCTTGAATGGTATTTTTTCTCTCTTGAACGGCCGTATTATTTTCTAGTACCGCAGTTTTATTCCCCTGAACGGCCGCATTCTTTTCTTGAACGGCCGCATTATTCTCCTGAACATTGTTTTTGGGAGTTGTTTGTGAACCTGCCGAAATGTTTACGCTCTCTTGTTTGGGACATGTCTGTTTCTGATGTCCAAGTTCACCACACGAAAAACACCGCATATAATCTGAAGTGATAAAGATTGTATAATCTTTACCCTCTACTGCTATTTTTAGCACCAGATTAAGCGGCTCATTTTGCGCATTTGGAATCATGTACGTGAAACGTCGGAAAGACATGACATGTTTAAAGTTCGGATTTTTAAGACCCAAAGGAATCATCTTGATCGGAGCAGTTAATGTTCCGTACCTTTCAAGAATTTCTTTCAAAGTTCCTTCTTTTATGAACGGTGGTACATTTGAAAGTACAACTTTCTTGGAAGGATTTGATAAAGGCAGCACCGGTAAAAAAGTATCATTCACAACAAGTCCTTTCACTAACAGTTCATCAACCATTGAAACTTCTCTAAGAAAAATAACGAGTGCTCTGTTCATTCTTGAGGCAGATTTAATGTTTAAACCACCGACCTGTTCGCTGATCGCTATCAGTACGTCCTCAATTGACATAGAATCATCCGGTGTACACTTGCAACCATGGTCGAGGGTCAACCGTGAGAAATCGCTTCCCAGCTCCATACCCGCGCGCGATTTTGCGCTGACCGTAGTCAGCGCTCCGAAGTTAAACAGACAATTTTACAAGGCAGTTTATAATATTAAGAAGAAAAGAAAAAACAGAGAACGCCGCAGAACAACAACGTGCTCTGATCCAAACACTCCCGCCGCTACCCACAATCCTCAGAGAGAGAGAGAGAGAGAGAGAGAGAGAGAGAGAGAGAGATTTATGAGGCAGGGGGATCGTGAGTTTGCCGAAGCTGTTTCTCATGCTGGCATCACCATTCAGCAGTGGTCCAAATGACTGTTGCCTTCTGATTGCACATGAAAAATGACTTTTCAATGTCATTTCTAAAATCACAGACCATTGAAATACAATGTACTAGTCTGAAAATGCGTTATTTAATACAAAGCAGACTGTGTATGTGCATGCGCTGTCAGTCGGTCATAAGGACAGGAGCAGGGCAATGGAGGTGAACTGGAATGAACTGGAAGGGGAAAGCAGAAGATGCACTCGGCTCTGCTTTTATACAAAAGTACCTTTACTTCAGAGGTTTGAATTTGATGCAAATACATTATACTTTGGTGTGTCACAAACTGGTAAGACATACCATGTCCTGATTTACTGTGGAATGTAATGAGGTGTTTCTTCAACTATCGGCACTTTCATTGATTCATTTACATATTTTAAGATTGAATTTGGATTGCACACTTTTTTTGTATATATTTCTTTCAAAGTAAAAGATAAATAAATGAGACAAAATAAAAGATGAAGGCATCAATTAAAAAAATAATTAATTGAATTATAAAATGTAAACATTAACCCCTGGGAAAGTAAAAGTGTCCATAGTTGAATCTGTACATCTGTTCATGTATGGTTGTAAATACACTACTGTTTTGGGGTCTGTTTCTTATGCTCACCAAGGCTGCATTTATTTGATCAAAAATACAGTAAAACCTTTTATATTTTATCCTATTTTAAAATGCAATTTATTCATGTGATGGCAAAGCTGATCTTTTTTTTTTTGTGCTCAAACATTTCTTATTATTATCAATGTTGAAAACACTTATGATGCTCAATATTTTTGTGGAAACCATGATACATTTTTCAGGATTCTTTGATGAGTCGAAAGTTAAATATTTAAAATTGTAACATTATAAAATGTCTTAATTGTCAGTTATGATTAATATAATGTGTTCTTGCTAAATAATTTCTTTAAAGAAATCTTACTGACCCCAAATTTTTGAACTGTAGTGTATATGTGATATATCTATTTACATATGCAAACAAACACATGCATGAGGAGGAAAGGTCGAACAAAGATATATTACTCATCTAAAATGATCTTAAATTAAGTTATTATCTTAAATTCATCTCTCCCTTCCTCACTCCCACTGTTTTCTGAATGCATCATAAGCTTCTCTCCCTCAGTGCGGTGAGAGTTTAATAAGCATTCTGGACTGCACGAGTCCTGCAGCTCTAGTTTAGAAGTAAAGTCCATTTCAGTGCTAGCTTAAGCACTGTTTTGGGAAAGAGTGGATGTTATAAAAATTGGGTAATTTCATATTGAAGAACAGAACATCTTTACGGTTCACTACTTTACTATACATTGCAAAACTTTTTGAATCTTTCTGGTCTTTCTCACCCTCAAAAAGACACACCATGACTAGCCGAACAACTACAGCTCCCTATAAACTGAATTTTCAACCATACCTAATAACTAGCCAACCTCAACAGCAGCATGCCCAGGTTGTTCACTCACTATCTGAACTTTACTGATCTTCCCAGCAGTAATTTGACTGGCTCACTATTCACAGTAACGTATGCTTTTTGAAGAACTAATCGCTGGCCAGGTTAGTGGCATCAAAACAGCATTTAAGTGCTGTAGCATAAACTTAAGCATAACTAGAACACTATGAGTGTGATTTGGTTTATCCTCATAGCAGAATGCTTGTGTTGCACCTGTAATATGGTAAAAGACTGTATGGGTAGCTTACCCTGGGTCATTCCCCCCCCAACGCTCTCCGTTGGGCTGTAACCGTTCAGGGCTGTTTTGGTGTCCAAATCAACCATTTGGTGGAGGCGGAGCTTCCTGCAGTAAATGGACGCAGCCTCTGGTTCCAGAGCAATGATCAGCTGATCAGGGTTGTCGCGACAAACCAGACCAGCCTAGATGAGTACGAAACACCAAATGACAAGACATTAAACCAGGAATATGAAACCAAGGGTCATATTTACTAAAAACATGTGAATGAATAGAATTCATTTTTACTTATTAACTTAACCATAGTATTTAAGACTCATTCACAATTTAAAGCTGCAGTCCGGCACTTTTTTGTGTTTAAAAATATCAAAAAAGACATTTTTGAAAAAAAACGTAACCAGCCAGTGTTCAAAACGATCTGCTTGCCTTACCTCGATTCAAAACGGTAAGCTTGTAATAATGATTTTAATTCCAGTGGTACTGGTGGATTTCCGCGGGAATTTCGAGCATGTCTTTGCGTCATTACGTCACTTCTGTACACATAGAGAAGGAGTCCCCGGCTAGCGTGTGTGGATGATGGAGGTGGAGATTTAGCTTAGCACTTGGTATGGCGGATCCCGAAAGTTTAAAGCGACAATCACCAGTGACAACTGGAGATTCACCAGTTGTAAAACCCAAAGACTTCGGACTTCAGAGTGGCTACAGAAAAAATATATTTTTCACGTTTTGACGTGATATAAGCAATCGTTAGATTTAACTGCAATGCTTCCCCCACCCCCCGAATTTGGTCAGAACAAAAGTGAATGTTACTTACTTGTTCAGATGACATTTTCCGATGAAAATTCTAATGTTGACACTTTCAAAAAGTATACTCTGAGATTGCTGATGACAGTAACGTTACAGTATCCACAGCGACGCGGCAGCCTCAATTGTGTTCATCCGCGCTGTTTCATGCCGATTTACTACCCACGCACAGTTAATAATTCCGCGAATAACTGCAATTGCAGATTTCTAACAGAGATGGCGACAAAGAGGAAAAACGACGGACTGCAGCTTTAAGATATTTCACAAATATTTTCTAATAAAACCATTTCAGAAGCCCTTTTCAGAAACTGTTTTGGCTAACGGCTGACCTCTCAAGTGTGTATATTTTTCTGTATTTTATTTACCTTTGAGTTATTTTAAATTCATATAAATAAATAAAATAAATGTATTGTTTTGTTTTGTATTGACAAATTGTATTTGAATGTCACACTGCAGGATACTGCTGTTATTGCCTGAAGTCAACTACCAATAAAATCTAAAACAGTTATCGCAGCACAACCAAAAACATCCCCACCTAAATATGAACTGTCATGACTCACTCACCGGGTAAAGGAATATGTAAATAACGCAAATGGATGGACAGATAAATCAAGATCATGTTACCTCAAATATGAGGGAGTGTAAAAATGTAAAGAAACACCACACACACACACGTTGTGGTGAGTGACACTGTTTGCTGTGAGTGCTGCATGATCCGGTGAGATATGGGACGGCAGTGTGAGCAATAAGGGATGCAGAGAGCGAGACAGAGGTAAGGGTGAATGCAGTGTCCTTTCTTTCAATTCTCCTGATCCAGCAGATGAAGAGCTGAGTCATTGCGCGCGCACACACACACACACACACACACACACACACACACACACACACACACACACACACACACACACACACACACACACACACACACACACACACACACACACACACACACACACACACACACACACACACACACACACACACACACACACACACACACACACACACACACACACACACACACACACACACACACACACACACACACACACACACACCTGAGGCAAGCTTTGCAGGAATTCCCACTGCAGATATCAAGTGTTGCAGACTCCCTATTTTTCTCTGCTCTCTTTTCCCACTGTTCTCTCTTTTCTTGCTGTGTATGATGTAGCTAACCCGCTCTTGCCTTCCCCGCCTCATTTCTTCTTTGCTTTGGATTGCGATGAGAGACGCCGAGACCACACCCTGCTCTTCCTCCCTTTCTGTCTCTTCAGTGTGAGAAAATTCACCCCTCTGTCTGCTACTTGCTTGTCAACCAATCACTTCACTACAACAAGGCTTTAAACTTTGCCAAATACATATTTTCTACATTGCAAAAAGAAAATAACAATTTGATATTTGAAACTATTTGAAAATAACAACTTCAATATGACTAATATGAATGATAAACTGAAGCTGCATTTCAAAACCAGGTGTAAACAGCAATCTGTGTCACCTGATCACTTGTAAAACCAGGTATAAATATCTCAATAATGCAGCTCATATGACTACCGTACGTACACACACACACAGGCCACATGTCTAGACTACAGATCCTCACACAACGATGCCAGCAATGACAGACAAACAGCGAGTCAGCGTTACAGTACCACATGTATGGGGTCTCTATAGGTGGTCCAGTTAAGAGATGGTGAAAACAAACAAACAGAGGCTGTATCTAAGGGATGAGATAAGTGTCTTTCCTTTTCCGTTAATCTCTGCCTTTCCTCTCTTCCCATTTACATCCTGTATTTCTGTATATCTCATTCCTTTTCCATTTTAGATGGCCAGCAAAACAGTGCTCTTTTACCTCCTCTCTTTCAAGTTAACAGCTCAACTCAAGTGTTGCAGTACCTACAAACATCCACCAGGGATTTGTACAACCCTTCAAACTTGTGCTTAATGTGCTTTCAATTAATGTAATGACTCAAGGATTTCAACACATTACACATAGACCTCTCTCCAATTTCAAAACACAAAGTAGGTCGTTTATCAAAGCGAGACGTGCATTTTTGAGCATATGCGGCTGTGAGAAAGAAACGTTATACCTTATACGCTGCCTCTCTCATAAACTGCTTGGCCGGCATCTTCCAGATGGCCGGTACAGTGATGACCCATCTGACATCAGCATTGTCAAAATCCGCCCCTGCTTGGTCGCTCAGCTCCTGTTTCAATGAGAAAAATCAATTTTGAGGTCAGTAAATACTTATATTCAGGAAGAACGCATTAAGAACGCATTCATTGTAAGGAAAAATAACAGTAAAGACATTCCTACAAAGGATTTTGATCCTGAAATAAAATGTATCCTCAAAAATATTAAGCAGCACAACTGTTTTTTAACTGTGATGATGATGATGATAAGAAATGGTTTCCTTAACACCAATGCAAATTAGAATGATTTCTGAATGATCATGAAGACTGGAGTAATGATGCTGAAAATTCAGCTTTGCATCACAGGATTAAATTACATTTTAAAATATATTCAAATAGAAAACAATTACTTTATAATAATATTTTACAATATAACTGTTTTTACTGTATTTTTAATTTAACAAAATTAATGCAGCCTTGGCAAGCATTCGAGACTTCTTTCTGTTTGAAAGTTTGAGGTCTGTAAAATATTTTTAGAGTACATGTTAAAATGATGTGAATTGACTGGGTTTAACATAGCATTCTGTATGATCATGGGAGTAAGACATACCTTAAGAGCCTGCTCCTTAAAAAAGGCCAGCGCATAAGCAAAAATATCCAGAGCTTTCACCCTTCTCCCATTGGCCGCATGTAAATCCGTATCAATGGACAGATTCTGAAGAAGATAAAATGACAATAAATGCCTCTCAGAAATAAGAAAGAGCTTGACATGTAAAATCAAAATGTATTAGACCTTTCACATCATTCACAATGAGGGAATATACTGTATAACAGTTTAGAGACTTCATTTAGATTTAATTAACTAGACAACTCATTAACAGCATTGCTTCAGTGTCTTAAATCTTTGAAAGGTTCACCTGGTAATAATGATGAGTTTGTTTGTATTACTTGTTAAGTTATGCAGCAGCCAGTAAATTATGAATATATCCCTGCAGTATCAGGCAGAAGACCATGTCCTCACATTTATGATCAATAATTCCCTCAATGGGGCGCCAAGTCAACACTAACAAAAAATATAGTAGGAATGTGTCCTTACTGCAGTGGTGTGTAGTTTCATTTTAAACTTCTCCAAATACAGCCATTGCTTAGACTCGGTGGGATCCAAGTCATGGTAAAAATCTCGGGCTGCATAACCAAAACTGTGGAACTTCTTGTCTGGGGTCAGTAGAATGGTGGTGGGTGTCTTCTGATTGGACACACCTGGGTCTCCACCCTCCCAGCGCCTAGCAACAAAGGAAAAGCAACCAATGAGAGAGTGAATTCTACAGAGATCTGATGGGATCAGGAAATAATTTCATTGGGCAGAAGCTTTTTAGCTTTTCACTTCTTCTCTTAATTAGGAGAGAACTTTTTCAACTTACCTAAGATGACGTACAGTATCACTCAACCCAATCATGCATTATCCATCCTCATTATCCATATCAAGGCAGTCATAAAACCAGCTCAAGCATCATACAGAGACAGATGGATTTAAAATATTCATGGCCTTTTACTTCCAGGACGAAGGACATCAGTGGAAGAACAGAACATGCACCTTGACTACAGACTGTCTGAACTGACAGAGAGAGAATTGCATATGCCAGAATTTTCACAATAGAGCACTGACTATGTGCACCCTAATAATAAAGAGATTTCATGGATCCACCAAAACTACATTGGGACCAATTGGTAAAAAGGTTATCATCTGTTTGCTGCTTCGTTTGATATTTTGTTATGTAAAGCATTGACATTTATAGATTGTTATGTAAAGCATTGACATTTATAGATATTACATGTCTAAATACATATTGGGGGCACTACAGTATACAACCAAACTTATTACTGTAATTACAAGTCAATTGGCAATTATTGACATAACTGTAATAGTTCATAAGGTATCAGCTTAGCAGAGTTAATAATATGGGTCTATGTGAACAAACTAAAAAATGACTCTGGGATTCTGTGGAATCAGGAAAGACTAAGTCGATCCATTCATCTCCTTTTAACCAACTCAAAGCACCCGTCTTCAGATTTAGTAAATGAGTTTTGTGAGTTTTTACAAGGCAAGCTGAGTTTATATAAAGGTTTATGTACTAGACTATCAGTCCAACCCAAATAATCTCAGAGGCCTTGGGCTATTTGTGCTTGTAAATCTGTAGCAGCAGTCAAAACACAATTCGAATGAACCAGATTGAAGGAAGGCACTGGTTTTTCCAAAGAAGAGCAGTCTCAATTTAACTAATTCCTTTTCTCCTCCTCATCTCTCACCCTCTCGTTTTCCACATTTGACAAAGTCAAGATCCTAAATGAATACTATAGCCGTGGACAACGGAATGCTAAGAGTCCTTGTCAGACAAAGCTAAATATATCTGTACTGTATATGCAATGACCTTCTTGTTTCAATGGAAAGCAGTAGGCTTATCTTTACATTTTTTCATGCCTCCATTCACGCTCGTATTCAAACCATCTTTTAATATGTGAAAATATGTGCCCACACCCTCTACAGCTGTACTTGTGCGGTTTAACAGATAGAATCCTATTTCTAACTTTCATAATGAGTTTGATGCCTAAAATGAAACCCACATGCCCATTTGGGCGGGAAACACGTGGCTGACTCTACCCAGCAGGTACTCTGGAGAGCTGACCTTGGAGTCAAAGGTCACATGACCAAGTAGGTCAGGTCAGGGTAGCAGAGCAGCTGTGGGTTTACCTTCATATACAACACACGCACCCACTAATGTTACGTGGTTCTGACTATTATACACGCAGTGGGACTGCATATATCTAATGAGTTTTAATGGGGCATCTAAGTGCCCAGAGAGTAAGACACCGGTAAGTTTGACTGAAATAGAGACATGACCTTCTAATGGCCAATCATATTAATGTCTTCAGAAGAGATGGACAACACATACAGGAGTAACACTGTAGAGCACAGGTTTTTTGAATGCTCTGTTCGAACATAATTTACTCAAAACTGTAGTGAAGGATTAAAAAAAAAATAATAAAAAATAAAAAAAGGTTCTTTCTACATAAAATGATGATACTCCAGCAAAAATGTTATATATATATAAATTTAAAGGAATATAAATAACTACTTTTATATTATTTTATAATTTAATATTTTTAAATTATGAATAATTTATAATTAAATATACAAATATATTTAAAAATAGTAATAATATATAAACCTGGAAGAAAACTACATTTTGCCCAAAATAAGCACACAAAAAAAATCCTTTTTAAGAGTCCTATTGTTTTGGGAATCTCACTTGAGCTTTTCTTTTACAGGGACACTCTCTCTCTCTCTCTCTCTCTCTCTCTCTCTCTCTCTCTCTCTCTCTCTCTCTCTCTCTCTCTCTTTCTTTTCTTTTACAGATACACTCTCTCTCTCTCTCTCTCTTCCCCTTTTGTCTCACCTCATAGTGTGAATGCACTCTGGTTCATTTTTGAAGGCATATGCATAGCCACTGGAGGTGGTGCCAAAGTCGATGGCCACCACCACCACATAGGGGTGCCTCGTAGGCTCATTCTCTTCTGAGTCATTCTGTAGAAAGACAAAAGGGAAAAGAAGCAGAGGGAAACTGAGAGACATGAAAAGAGGTAGAGAGATACTGTCAAGTATATGTCAAGCATTAAATTGTTGCATGTAATTGCAGCTCAGGGTAAATAAGACGATCCATTAAGGCCCCATTTGCACACCGGACATTTCCTTCATGTAATGGGTGACATCTTGCTGGCAATAAAAAGCTGAGCTCACCAGTACATGTGTGGGGGAAAGTGGCGTGATGCCTGGGTCGCCCATACTCTTGGCTGGAGATGGAGTAGCCATTGCATCTGCAAAGAGAAAGAAAGGAGAAAGAACAAAAAAGAAAGAAAGTTTAACATTCAAACTACAAAGACAAGCCTATATTCAAGTTAATAATTTCGTGCATTGTTGGGCATAATTTTGTTTGCCTTTGTATAATAAACATTTTTGTTACAGTTTGGTTGTCAGTTGAGAAACAATGTATTAAGGTGAAGCTGTTTTAAGGTGCCATTTGTGAAACGTCTATTGTTCACAGTGTAGCGATATATGAAGCACAGCTCACACCAGTCAGTTTCAAACCTAGCAGAGTTCTGTTGCTCAATCCGTGAATCCGCATTACCAGCTTAAATCTCTTCAAAAATTACCTCAAGAGTAATTGGGATCACATGGATTAAAATTTAAATGAAAATTCACCCAAAAAAGTCAACCTTTAGTCTACAGTAGGTTCTCCATTTGAATGTTTTTTTTTTCTTCCCGATCCCGAACACATGGATGTTTCTCTGTTTTATAATGCGTCAGTTGGACCTTTTTGAAAATGAGTCAAAATACTGCAATTCTTGAAGATAACCAAAAACTTTTTCTTTTGAGTTGCCATTAAAATACATTTAAATGGCATTGGGGATATCAGGAAGCACTCTAAGGCTCAGTTTCATGGTCACAGATGGAGACCAGGACTAAATGGCACCATCAATGGTGATTCTTCACTGGAAATTATTTTCAGTGGGAACGAGACTTAAAAGCCTCAATTAATGTTCAGCGAATTCGTCTGAAAGACCATTCATTTGGCCGTACCTTTTTTTTATAACATCGCTTATGTCTAACATTTTACATTATTTGGTCATAAAATCATCAAATCCTTTAAGAGCTTTAGACCACTACAGCAACAGCTGCTCCCCTCCACACTGACATTTGAATCGAATTAGAGGTTGTATGTGTCCATTCCCGTCGTCCTCATTAGCCGGGCCTAATAGCTTCGCTAAAACACTTGGATGCTGAGCACCCTGAACACTAAACGAGCGCCCGGGTTCCTCGCTCCGCGGGATGCCACGTTTTTCTGAGCATTCATCCTTTTTTCCCGCCTTTACCCCATACTGAGCGGCAGAGTGAACAGAATAAGCGTGGCGCTCTTCAGCGAGTAATTACGGGTTGAGTGACTGGCTACCTGCAGCTCGCACTTCATTTCAACCACTCACCACATGCACAAGCTCCAGCTACCGAGATTGATTTTAAAATGGGACAATGGAACGTCAAAATCAATACTGAAGGAGTAAAATGATTGTCTATAATGATAAATGCCTATAAGTGAAGTGTTATTCAGAAACACACACTTGACCGTCTTTTTATACTTTTCCGCGAATGGATTTGCGGGTTAAAGGAACTTAAGTTTGTTTACATGGCAACACGGCTCACTGTACGGGGACTTCATTATAACACATTAAAGTTGCGTGAGGGTAATTACACAACGTCAATGGCGACCGTTTCCCTGGTGGCTGATTGAGAGCTATACTTGATTAGGGCTGTGATTGTGTTTTGTGTGTGTGTGTATTACAGTACATGTCTTTTCAATAAGGCTCTTTAAGTCACAACAGAGAATCCAAACATGTGTGGGAACTGGAAAGCAGAAAATGGGCATAAACGGTGGAAAATTACTTACATTATGACCAGAGTGTGAAACGGACCAATTCCTTTGATTTTCCTGCTGTTTTAAAGGCTTATTTACACATAAGCATGAAAAGAAATTTATCTACAGACTGGCCTGACCTGAAAAGATGTACCTTGAATTGTTGTCAACAAGAAAAACAAACAATGTAAATCAATTCTTTTACTCAGGATTGGCTGACATAATGAGCTGTTTAAACACAAAACCTACACAATAAATAAAATATAATAGAATATAGTAAACAATTATCAGTTTGTTGTTGGCCATTTAGGTGCATTATTATTATTATTGAGCAAAATGTTGAATGTTTACTCAGCAGGTTTTTGCAAAAGTTCAAATCCAACTCGCATCAAGTTTCAGAAAACACAGAACACAAAAGGACTCTTTCAATGAGGCGATTCTAGAACCATTACACATGCGTTGATCCAAGCAGCGAAAATAAACACAAATGAGAGCGAGGATGGAGAGAGAAAAAAAGTATCCTGTTTTCACCCCTCCTCTTGTCCACACGAGAAAGGGAGTGAATAAACGGGGTGTTCAAGCTCCGTTCTGGAATGTTATACAAAATTCTGACAGGAAGCAGGAGGAGTCAGAGGTCATCCCTCCTCTGTGGAATTACAAATTCAGAAGAATTCCAAGCAGCCCAGTACACAGAAATAATAGAGTTCAGACATATGGACCACTGACATGCACAGACAAAAGCGATCTTAGGTCTGGAATCTATTATCTATAAAATATGCAACATTGTGATATAGTTGAGTAAAAGTGAAGAGAGAGAATCAGGGATTCTACAGAGGTTGTACAATCAACTCAAAATGCCAGTCATAAATGTCACTTTCCTGTTTTTATTATTATTGATAATTAGATATCAATAAAAAAAAAATCAATAATCAAGGTAAATGTCAGGACTGAAGCAGACCAAAGGGGAATTTGGCAAAATCTGAAAAACAAATATATTAACAGGTTACAGTTGCAAAATTTATTGTAATATTATAAAGTAAAAACGTATTAATTCTTAAGTCATAACTTTATTAAACGCCACGTCATCTTAAGAAAAACTCTTCAGTGGTTTTATGTTGAGTTTATGTTCATATTCATCAAATCTTCAACAGATCAACATGGGAGCAGTTGGGGTACTTGTAAGGATAGGATACTTAAAGTCTAATTTATTAGTTAGTTGTTCTTTAGGCTGCTAATTTTTGTTCGTGGTATTCAGCTGCAACAGGATGTTTTGCCAAAAGACACAGAATAAATATGTTTGATATCTAAATGTTTTGACTTTTTTTTTTTACCATGTTGGAATTGAAACCAGAATTCTGATAAAAATCAGAATTGATAAGTAGAATTCGAATCGAAATCGCTAAAATTCTAACGATACCCAACCGGTACTTGTATTTTGAACTTCCAAATAGAGAAATAGCTTCAAGTGCCTTCAATCTGGTTGATGATTTTATTCCATGGCTAGCACACACAGAAAGAGACATCTGTAAAATATTACAACTCTGGATCACACACTACAGTTTTGATCCATTATGAATTATATATATATTTTTTTTACAGTTCTCAAATCTCAACATGTCTGAGACAAATGGCCTCTTACTCTGTAACTTTTGGTTTGAGTTTTTTCCAAAAATAATAACCAAATGCAGAGATAAAGAAAAGCGAATCCATCTTGATGTCAAGTAGAGAATTCCCTGGTAAGTGAAAACAGATCAGGAAAAGGGAAAACGTAAAGTGTATCCATATCTCAAGCAGAAAAACAAGTTTTTTAAAATAAATAAATAAACTTTCCAATGAATTCTGTGTGAACAGTAGAGTTTACAGCTGAAGCTACACTGTAGTGTGTGATCTCGAGTTGTAATATTTTACAGATCCCTCTGTCTGTGTATGCTAGCAATGAAATAAATTAATTAATCAGATTGAAGGCACTTGAAGCTAATTCTCTCTTTGGAAGTTCAAAATACAAGTACTTAGGTAATGTTTGAATTTTAGCGATTTGATTCCAAATCCAATTATAAGTAGTTTCGGATAAAAGCATCTGCTAAATTATTAAATGTAAATAATTTTTAAGGCCTGAAAGCAAAACACACTGAGCTCAGTTATATACCATCAAGCCGCTAACAGCCATCAAGACAAGCCATCTCAAAGACATGCCATTGACAGGGCAGGGCTGCTCCAGTTCACGAGTATGTGAAGGTCCATTCAGAAACGCAGCACTATAAATGCCAAAAACACAGCCGGCCGGTCATCTCGCTCACACTAACTGTGTCCAGCTGGCCCTATTCACTCACAAACACATACACACAAATAAACACTCACATTCATACACAAACACTCCTCCCACACACAGTGGGTGAGAGAAGCCACTCAACAGCTGCGACTGCTGCAATCTTATTACTTTCTCTCTGTCTGTTAGGGTTGTCAGTAGGGATGCGAACGATTAATCGATGATCGTGCCGTAGTTATGCATTATAAATATATGAATGTCTTGAAGCCATTGAATGGATTAGGTATGCTGGCAGTTTATTTTGAAACAATTAACCAAGGGTCCAAAAAAACCCTCCAAACAGCAATTTTACTGAACATAAGAACTACTTGTGTAAACACCACAATAAAAGTACATAGAATAAACAAATGAGTGGTGATTTTCCAGTGCTTTTTCAGCTGTGCGCTCCTCTATGGTGCATGTAGTAAATCAAGACCTGTCAATCTGGGGTGCGTTTCCCAAAGCCAACTATGGTCGCAACTCAAGTTGTATTATCATCAATACAATTCAACAGAACTTGCGACCGTTGTTGGCTAAAGATGCTTTTGGGAAACGCACTCCTGAGCGATCAATCCAATTCAGCTGTAAAACAGTGTCCAATTGGTCTCCACACATCGTCCCTACACACTATACCCACATACCACACCTGAGATCCAGTAGGTTGAACTTTCAAATGACATTGGAAACACTGCATTATATCCAGTTTCAGGACCGCATTTCTAGGACCCTAGTTTTTTGTGACAGCGCCACTGGCAGCTAATGGATTGAAGTCTCACACTGAATTAAAAAAAAGAAAAAAAAGAATTTAAAACCAGAATATATTTGCTCATCGTCATCGATTGAAACAGATTAGGTTAAATACTTCAAGAGGGTTACCAACGGGTATGTTTAGGATTAGGGGTTGGTTAGGACAATATATAAATTAAATTTATACAATTAAACAACTAAATAATTCCTGAAAAGTAATAAAACAAATACAGAATTGAATAGTAAGTGCTATAAAATAGTATTAAAAAAAGCCGTTTTAGCTGATGATTCCGTTTACTATTAGATGCAAAGGAACATAATGAATATATACATATCTGAGAGTTTCAGACTCAGCCAGGCTGGATATGAAAGTATGCGTCTGTAGGATTTCCTCTTGTCTCATAATGCTGGAATGTGAAGTTTGGGAAAAAATTAGAGGGTTCGAAGAGAGCGGAAAACTCCCATTACATTACCAAAGACAGAGCAGACGAGTGTTTTTTTTCCGACTGTTTAGAGGGGCATACGACGCACATCATCTCATACGAACAGCCTCCTCCCAAATCAACACCAGTGCCCCATTACCTCAGAGATACGTGATACATGGCCTACTGAGAGGAGCCGAAAGAGAGAGAGAATTGATTTTTTGCAGCGCTGAATAGAGATGTAAGTTAACCTGCAGTCATCTACACAACAGAGCAGCTTTCCCTTTGCAACGTTATACTAGAATAGAGAGATCAGAGTCGCCTGTGAACTCAGCAAGATCCAGCAGCAGTGTCAGTCAAATGGAGCTGTGTCAGCTCTGTGGGATGATGATGATACTGCAAAACTACCATCACTCACTAGGTGGGTTCAAACGGAAGATTCACTGTAATCATGTCTGCCTGGTACAATCTACTGAAACTGATAAAAACCAAGTTGTTCTGGATTCCAAAACTTATCTGATAATGAAGGCACTCAGTCAAATTTTAAATGAGAAGAAGGATAAAGTTACAGCCTTTATTGAATATGGCTCAGGTCATTTTAAAATACACGAGCCAACATGTTTCGACCAATCAGTGGTCTTCTTCAGGGCAAAGTGACACAGAGAATGAGAGTGACAGATAAATATCATGTATTGAACATAAACAAAAAGAGTTTAAGTGTTTTTTATGATACGTTTTCTTTGCCCGTATGCTGGTTTTGCCTTGTACTTATTTATTTTATTTTTTATGTTCAATACATTATATTTATCTTTTCTTCTCCAGAGAACCTACATTGAGGGAGATTTCTTTGGAGATATGTTTATTTATTGTTTCTTTGTTATTTTCACCTGCTGTGTTACTCATTATGTTGGTTCCCCTATCCTGTAGACCTGATTGTCTTATTGGGTTAATTGATTGTTTCTCGGATTATGGGTGGGACTTATCAACTTACCAACTTATAATTTGGTGTCACTCTCATTCTCTGTGTCACTTTGCCCTGAAGAAGACCACTGTTTGGTTGAAACATGTTGGCTAGTGTATTTTAAAATGACCTAAGCCATATTCAATAAAGGCTTTTTAACTTTATCCTTCTCCTCATTTAAAATTCAGAGTGCCTGGGACCTGTTCTTCGTGTCTTCGTGTACAGTTACTTGTCTGATATTGATTCACAGACTGAAGTTTACCTTTTTGGTTGGATACATTTTGCTTTTTAAAAGAAATTAATTAAATTGATCAAAAGGGACAGTGCAGACATATATAAATCTGATTATTATTATGATTATAATATTTCTTTTTCAAATAAATGCTGCTATTTTAAACATGATTATAGTAAGCACCAAATCAACAAAGTATTGATGCTGAAAATTCAGCTTTGCCATCACAGGAATAAATTGCATTGTAAAATACATACAAATAATAAACAGTTATTTTAAATTGTAATAGTATTTCACAATATTATTGATGTTACAGTATTTAATTATGATCAAATAAATGCAGACTTGGTGAGTACTAGATATGTCTTAAAAAAATTGAACCTCTAACCTTATCTGAATCTTGTTAATAAAAAAAGAATGTTTACTAAGATCAAATGTAATGTGGTAAACAGAGAAACAAGAAAATTCTTGAACTGAACGAAGCACTGTGTGTCCAAATAGGCCTACTTCCATACTATACAGTAGGCGAAAAACGAGTAGTATCGAATTAATAGTATTCATAAAACAGTATGTGAAAAATCATCCTGGGGTTGGATGACCTATTACTCCCGGCGAGACTCTGAAGTGTGCATACGATGGACACTTTACTATCCCATGAGGCCACAGGAGAGGATTTGTGAATGGCAGTGAAGCTACGCAACTGACGCTAATAATGACAACATAGCGGATGCAGTACGTCCAGATTTCATTCAACTACACACACTCATACTGCATAGAACGTAAGTTTTTAACGGTCGCGAATTAAGTTTTAAACCAAATGAAGCACCTACGTACTATACATGATGGTAAAGTGGCGCAATAAGTGGGTATGTGTTATATGCGGCGCATAGGGGCGCAACAGCGATGGTTAAAAAAATTATTATTTATTTTTTTTGGGGGGGGGGTGGGGTATTTTCTTTATGTGAGCTGCTGTTGTGCTTTTCTAAATACGGTAATTTCTGCATTTCCTCTAGATTATATAACCTTTTAGAGGACTAACAGGCTAGAGTAGGCGCCCTCATTAGATTCCATCATAGAATTTTGACATATAAGAGGGGGGGATTGGATAATTCGCGAGCGGGCGGGGGCGCCGTGAGCACGGAGCGAGCAGGTACGAGTAGTGAGTTGTGAGTTGTCGTGAAAAAGATGGATAAAGTAAAAAAGCTGTCGGGGCTAAAAATAGAAAAAGAAAGATGGAAAGAGGAGATGGCATGTCAATTGATGCGCTAGCAGCTAAATAAGTGGATGGTGAAAGGCAACAGCAGGTAGGATTTAAAGTGTGACGTCCACACATGTAGGCCAGCCTACTGGCCATCGGGGCTACCGGGAGATTCCCGGTGCTTTTTGGGCCGATACATCTAATACTTTTTTTTTGTCTTGACGGCCCGTAAAACTCTTACATCGGCGGCCCATTCGTTTTTGTTTTTTGCTTAATTGGCGGCGCTGGGTAAGTGCTGGTGTAATCCATTGGTAAAAAAAAAAGTTTTTTTTTTTTTTCTGACATTTTTCATGAAACACGTAGATCAGCGGCCCATTGGTTCTTTTCTTGATTGACACTGGGCTGGTCCAATCACATCTTTAATGTAAAGTATAGAAATTAGTACAAAACTAATTATGAAAGTTCCCTTTATTTTTCAGTGCATTTGTTTTACAATGTATGGCTATTACTATCATGGGATTAATATTATAACTATTATTATTTAGTAGTGTAATGTAGACAGACACTGTAACTAAAAGAGGTTTGAATTTTTCTTTGTTTAACTTGCTCGCTGAATATGGGTTAGAGCTTTTAATTTTGAACTCTCAAAGTGCACCAGATTGCTGAATTTAACATTAAAAAGCACAATATTTTCTTACGGGGGGCATGCCCCCGAACCCACCTAGAGGGACAGGGTTCAATTTTATTAATAAATGACAATTTTGTACTTATTTAATCTGTTAACTCTCACTCGTTCCTCACTCATTACATTGGACAGTAATTTTTTTCTTTGTTTTTTGTTGTTGTTTGTTTGTTTGTTTGTTTGGTTGGAGGGCCTAATTTGTTGCTGCATACCCCTCTGACACTGGGTAGTTGCGCCCCTGGTATGGGATTTCGGACGTACCAAAGGTGTATCGCCCAGTGTACCCTGGGAGAATACGGATGGTTTAGATCTAAACTGTCAGAGGAGCACAGGCTCCAGTCCAGAACAATAAAGAGTCTTTTGAAAGAGAGGAAGACACCCAAAAGTTAAAAGTCAAAATATTTCTATGTGTATTTGTGTGCTTGTTGTGTCTCCGTAAGGAAATTCTAAAAATAGCCTCTTGGAGTTACAATAGTCTTCCTTCCTGTGCATCTGGCTTTGGACAGCCTGATTACAGATCACAAAGCGTAAAGAAACCTCTCAAACTCAAACAATCACAAATGACACAATCCAGAGTAAATGGTAAATCAGCAACTTTCAGACCGTGCGTTTTCTTGAAAAACATTTAGTTCAACAAATGTTTTGCATTCAAAACAAGTCAAGCTCTGTCATCTGTGAGATTCTGTCAATTACCTTGTAGGCCTAAATCATTTTGATTCGTTTGAAAGTATAGCCACAAGAAAGACTATAAAGTGACATTATAGGCTAGCCTGCATATTAACGCAAGAGTAGTGTGATAAAATTGCTTACTAATCTTGTTGGAGCAAAGTTATTCTATCTTTCAACTGACACTCATAATCATAATCAAGTCCAAATCATACTTAATCCACACATGTATGACTTTCTTCTGTGCAACACAAAAGAAGCTATTTTGAGAATGTCTGTTTTTTGTTTCTGGTTATAGGCTAACCAACATTCTTCAATATATCTTCTTCCACAAAAGAAAAAAAAGTAACAAGTTTGGAATAACGTGAGCCAGGGTAAGTAAATGACATGATCTTCTTTTTTGATTGAACTATGCCTTTAATTTGTGCATAGCATTGACTAAATAGATCTTAAATTAGGTCTATTTCCACCTCTAAATCTAAACTCCAGTCTAGATTCCTGGAGTCATGCTAGGAGTCTGAAGGTCAGTGCAGCACACATGAAGTACATGCTTCCCTACAATGCCATTATAAGCTACTGAGTATATATATATATCCATGCATCAACCCCCCATTGCCCCTGAGACTGAAGACCAGACACAGCTTGACTGGATTATTGGCATTTCTCTTCACGCTGGAGGGGTTGGTTTTCCTCACAGTGCAGTCAAGCCCACAGGGAATACACTACAACGAATCAAGGCTTCCTGGCGGCATGTAAATGCTTCTTTTCACGCCCACCATTTGCAGAAAGCTACAAAAATAAGACCACAATTTCCTATTAAAGGCATCTGAGGCAACTCAAATGTGTCAATAACATCATGTGATCCAGCTAAATACAAATGTCAATTTTTATACCCAAACTGAAGATAAATTTGTCTCCGAACTATGAGTAAAATCTGTGTGGCTGGTCACACCACCTCTCTTGATACTACCAAAAGGGGTACCTGAATTATTCACATATGTGAAATTATTCAAACCGTCTCCAATGCAAAGTGAACCACCAGCACAGTGCATGGCAGACTCAGTAACTCTGAGAGTAATAGTCTAGATTTGGGTCAGAACGGAGTTAGGTCATCATACAAACCAAATTTGCTCTCAAACACAAACATACACACAGTAAACGTATATTGGACATCTGTGTTGAATATCTGCCAAGTTATTTTTAAGGTGTAAGAAGGTTGGGTCACTGCATTTGTTTTAGTAAAACTTTTTTTTTGTTTTAGTAAAACTCACTGGCCAAAACTTTTCTGTACTTCACCACAAAAACACTAATAATATCTGACTAAAAAAATGTCACTGACAAAAATGCCATAGATATTTCAAATGTAGAGGGAATAAATTCCCTTTTGTGAGTTTATTGAATATTTCATATTACTGTATCCTGGGCTGTTCTAGAAATGGGTTTAGCAGACACATCTGCAGTGACAATTTAGACAGAGTTTATTATATTATGATACAGGCACATTTTTACAGCTACATTTTTATTTGAACTGAAGTTTGGTTTCATTTAAAATATAACAGGCATAATCATTCAGACTTAGAATTTGTGTGCTTTTAAATACACTACTGTTCAAAAGTTGAGTCAGTACGATTTCTTTTTTTTCTTTTTTTTTAAAGCCTATGGATACTTTTATCCAGCAATGATGCAATGTTAAATAAAAACCAATTCCAAATAAATGCTGTTCTTTTGAACTTCCTATTTATCAAAGAATCCTGAAAAAAGTATGACAAATACAGCCTCAAATATGGTTCAGGTACACAGCCTCTTAATAAAGAAGTTAATTTGTGAAACTGCCTAGATGCACATGATTTACTGAGCGGACGGCCACAGATATCACAGATGTACAGCATGAGAACATATCGTGCTGGGTGGAGTTTTCTTGGCCTGAATGGCTGTCTCTTGGCAGGCATGTATTGTAAATAAAAGCTTGACTTTGTGTATAAAGGGTGCTAAAAAGTGATATATTTTCAGTTGTGAAGACTCATATGGGTTTTAATGGAACATCCAAAAGGCATAACATTCTCATTATCACATAGATGGTATGTTGACACAAAAGAAGGCCCTGCTCCCCCTTTTTATAACTTCTCTCTCCTTCTTTTTGGGAACCGAGGCAACCGCAGCTAATACCTTTACCATGACGTAATGCCAGAATGGAATTTTTGGGCTATTGTGAGTGCCGTAGCAGGTTTCCAAATGTCTACATCATTCACAGCACGTTTTTCAATTAGAAAAAATCATCCCATCTGCGAGTTTTTATGCCTCAAAACTAAGTGGATATTTGTCAGTAAGATTTGTATTTTAGATCAAATTAATTGCATCCAGAGCTAGAGATTTGTAGAACAGACTTTCAAGTTGCCATTAAGGTGTAAATAACATTTAAAGTTCATATAAATTTCCATGAGGGATATAATCAACATTTTGGAGATAATTCTAGCACTGATTGTATTAAAGGAGAACTCTGATGAGGAGAAACAGCGAATGAGAGAGAGAGAGAGAGAGAACGAGAGTTAGTTTGACCTACACAGATGCTGACCACAGACAGCACTCATCAAATTGAGACGTGTGTGTGAAGCTAAAAGGCATTGAGCTGACCTCAAACAGAGACGCTAATGGCTCCGCTTTAAATTACATCACCGTGTCGTCCTGCCTCTCCAAACACACAGCCCGGGCCCGGACACCCCCTGCCAGCTAAGGACAAGACTTACAGTAGACTCACGGAGCACATGATGGGAATGCAGATTGCAAAATATTGCACTGGTTAATAAAACACACATCCAGAAAAAATATGTTTGCATGTTTGCATGTGAATTATTTATTTGCTCATTCATTCCTAAAGACCAATACCACTACATATTCTCTCCTCAGCCATGTGTCTGGACTGTGGCTATTTAAACAGACGTGTATCCACATCACGTCTTGTGGCCACACCCTGACAGTGGACTATCATTGCTCTCTTGGTCACGTGCTGAGCCCAGAGTTACAGGCATCTGTGTGCATGTGTTAGTCTGTGCATGTTTGTTTTGTTTGCCACACATATGTGTATTTGCTGTTAGCTGGTCACAGTTTGTGTGTGTTTGCATGCATGAATGCTGCAGGCATGAATACCCCCTATCTCATCCATGCTGACTAAGCAGTCCTGCCCCAGCCACATGCATCAGACTGTTTAACTGCACCAGGCAGTCCACTGCAACCATGTTCACCATTGCAGTCCGCCCCACTGTACTCCAAATGCATGCTGTTGTGTGGCTAATGGTCACACACCCTGGTTGATCCATTATAAATGTTTAGCAAACACAGATTCAAATACTTCTTAATCAAATACATAAAATGCAATCATATGTAAACATCAGTGCAATCATCTCTAATGTAGTTTATGAAACAAACTTCAATTACATTAATATTTATAATAAAATTATATTATTATTTGTACTGCTCAGAGCCCAGATGCAAGGCATCAAAAAGAATGATTAAATACAGCTTTAAGTGAACATTTATAGGCAGACTAGTGAAAGTCAACTTTAGATAAACAAATTGGATTGCAGAGTAAAAACGCATGAAGAAATGTATCTAAAGTTGGAAAGACATGTTTGTTTACATAAGGCTTCCACATGCAACATGCAGAACTCAACTACCCATCTAATAAACCATTTCTGAGTCTAGTCTTCTCTTCTGTACCCGGCTCTATGTTCTACCTATGAGGCCTTTTCCCCTTGACTCAAACAATGACTCCTTTATACTCCAGCCCGAAGTGGCACCGTGGGAATGTGCTGGTGGGTGGGGGGGTGTTTTTATTCTGCTATTGGCACCCTGACCAGAGGCTGCCGACGCAAAGGTTAAAACTGTTACACACAAACACTCAAGGCAGTAGGTGTGGACATTATGGTGTTCGTTTGCACATTTCAACAGGCAAATGGTCCAAAAAAACATTTGGCAGCTAGTTCAATGTCCCTATGTAAATTTCCCAGCGCGTTGCAATTAGCACACCAGTGTCAGATCTTCAACATCCTGGTCTATTGAAAACGTTTACAGTACGGTTCATTTCAGCTAATCGATTCTTAAGGAATCATCAAAAATGATTCAGTTACTCAGCGCTACGACATAACTGCGTCATCACGTGGTCTCCGATAAGTGCCCTTTACATTTAAAACGTGCAATATTTGCGTATGAAAACAAACTGCTGGTAATTTTCACTCGTAAAAACTTAGAACCAAAATATAACTTATGTATTTGCATCTCTTGTTTGAAAAGATTTTTGCACTTTTTAATAAAATGCTATTTATTAAAACACAACTTCAGAATGCGTGTTGATAAAACTAATACAATCAAGTCATAAACATGCATTTATTAAGTTTTATTTGTAACTGCAGCTATCAAAAAATAACTTTTCGATCCATCAACTCACATCAGATCTCGGTTCATAACGAATCGGTTCTCAGTTTAACGAGTCAGTGATCCGCTTGGACCCAATTAGTCCGTTTTGTGAACAATTCATCCAGACAGAACCGGTTCAACCGATCTACTCAAAAGATCCGATACAAAAGAACGATTCATTCACGATTTGTACGAAAAGACGGCAATGTCGTAAAGATGTACGCATCTCTGAATATCACCTTGATGCTGCACAGTCTAGGAAACATACTCATGATCACTATCTTACAGATGCTCTTGCTGTGTCAGAGATGCGCCCATCCTGAATCATATTACATCACATCAGCAGTCAAACTGGCGTCCTTCCTAAAGGACAGACAGCAAGCAGTAGGCTACATGTGCTCGTTTACCTTCCCATGCGCAAAACTGTCAGAAACATGCCAAACCTTGAAGCAAGCAAAATAAACATCCGCGCTACTGTAGGAAATGCAGTTGTTGTGATCCCAGAGCCATAAACGGTCGCATTGCTACATTTCTATGCATTGCGATTATTCCGTGTCAAAACGAGCACTGAACCGTTTTAATATGCGTTATGAAAGTATATTTAAGCTCTGTGGTGAGTTTGGGTCGGTGGATGAGGAGCCCTACCTCGTTCCGGCTTCACCTGGGATGATGATGGTGGAGCGTGCAGACTTTTGCTGCATTGACTCAAAGCTCCCAGGAGTGAGACCACGTGACCCAACTCTGCACCGCTACTATCTCAGTCACCCAAGTCCACACCGCGCTTTAAAGTCACAAGCAGATTTCCCCCAGTGAGGGCATTATATGCTATAAAGAGTCGTGCAGGGAATAAATGTCTTGAAAGATAAGGCTATATGCGTTAGAGGTGGAAGATTATGTTTACATCCATTCCAATGCAATGCAGATTGCAGCGTTCAGCAAGCTAAATGTCCAGGCTACACTGAAGAAAATGTTCATCCTACGGTAAAATCTGCCAGCATTATTGTAAAATACTGAGACGACAATAACCGTGTCATTAAATCATATAACTTAGTCTATATTTGGGATTTTATTTAGGTCTAGGCTAGGTATCCAAAAGTTAACCAATTTTGTTTGTAGTAGCCTAAGTTTTACTGTAGTTAGCCTATTTTTACATTATTCCCCGTTTTGGCTAGCCCATCGCAGATAAGTAGGCTAGTACGACTATTGCTAAAAAGCGGTGTGTGGATATTCTCAGAAGGGTTTGTGAATAATTGCAGCCTACATTAAATCAGTAATGATGTGTGCTCTGACACTGTGGGCGTTGATAACGGGTTGCATCATAGAATAGACTGCTCAAACTTTCTAAAATGCGGTTTATCTTACCTGTGATGATGTCGTCAATCACCAACTCTTTCTCAGTCATCATTCAAATCTTCAGGTTTTCGTATCCGTAAAGATCCCACTTAATGTCTAACTTTTTGCGCGGTTCATTAGATTCTTTACAGAAAGCTCCCTACTTCTCGAGTGTGCTACCCGTCCCGTTACTCTTACTCCCACCAAACTTCCAGCCCTAAACTATATAAAACTAACGCTTTGGAGTTCATTTAAAATAAAGTATATCGAGTTTGACCCACAGTTGAGTTTCCCTCAGCCTGTCTGACATCCAGAGAAAGGAAGTGTAGTGATCCAGATTCACATCTGTTGGCTCGCCATGGGCCCCGCCCTTCAGCTCGACTCCATGTGCAAGACTAATGAAGGCAGAAACAGAGTAAACACAGGCCTCGAACAACTAAAGTGAATTATTTTGTAGCCTATATATATCCACAGTCGTGATCAGGCTATTTAAACAAAATAAGAGGGAGCATACAAAAATGCATGTTATTTTTTATTTAGTAGACTGTCCTGAATAAGATATTTGACATAAAAGATGTTTACATATAGTCCACAAGACAAAAAAATTGCTGAATTTATAAAAATGACCCCGTTCAAAAGTTTAGGATATGGTGTGTCATCATTAGGCCTACGATACACAACTGTTTTTATGTCTGCTCTTGAGTCCTTTGTTTGTCCTGAATAGTTAAACTGAGTTCTTCAGAAAATTCCTCCAAGTCCTGCAATGGTTTTCAAGCATATATTGCATATTTGATCCCTTTCCAGAAGAGACTGCATGATTTCGAAATCCATCAATTTTCACTGAGGACAGTTGAGCAACTGGGGGCTTTTGTTGCTTTCGAAGAGAAGTATACTTACTGAACAAATATGCTATTTAAACCAAATAAGAACAATTTGGACATCTTCATCCTGTTCAAAAGTTTTCAACACCCTCTCTTAATGCATCATGTTTCCTTTTGGAGCATCAGTGAATGTTTGAACCTTTTTAGTTGTGTTTGATTCCATCAATTGTCCTCAGTGTGAAAACATAAATCTCAAAATCACAGACACCGCTGGAAAGGGTTCAAATAAGCAAAAGATGCTGGAAAACTAAAGAATTTTCAGGACCTGCATGAAGGATTTTTCTGAAGAACTGTGGGCAGTTTAACTGCCCTCAAACAAGGGAATCAAAAACAACCGTCACAAAACAAAAAAATCATCCAGGTAACGACACACATAAGAATCAAGGGTATGTAACCTTTTGAACTTTTTACATCTTTTATGTAAAATATCTTATTCAGGACAGTACTAAATAAAAACATGCATTTTGTATGATCTCTTATTTTATTAAAATAATTAACATTTTGCAGATTCTGCAAGGTGTACTGTATGTAAACCTTTGAGCACGACTGTGTACTGTGAAGATATAGTCAAATCATTGTGTATATAGTTTATTTATATCTATCAGTCTTTAATTAAGCCATTAATTAAAAATGTTTATTCAAGGGAGTATATGAAACATTGATCTATAGAATGTTATCAAATTCCAAACCATATTCCCAAAATTGCATATGGCGAAATAATACTGCATCACATGTACAGTATTGCATGGAAAATAATATTGCATGGTCACACTATTGGTCCATTTGTCATATGGTTCCTTGAAGAACCTTTCCATCGCACAAAATGTTCTTGTATATTCGAAGCTATTTTTAAAAAAGAAGCAGGATTGTGTGTTCCTCCAGGCCAGAGCACAATATGGGTTTACTCTCAAAGGGCGGAGTTTACTAGACAATTGTTGTCACTGAAAGCAGTGGGATTTTCCTGATATCAGAATACCACAGAACGCATGCATCTCTTCATTAGACACTTTCAACAAAATTAAACAGAATCTTTTAGTGACCTCAGGATATCAAATGGAAGTTAGAAGAGGAAGCCAATGGCCAGCGTTGTTCACCTCCCCTGGCACTGAAGTTATAAAAAGGCTCAATGCCCCATCTAGTGGTCAATATGAATTTGACCCACAAGACCCTGCACCTGCCAATCAAACCCCAAACAAGCATTGCATTTACACACCTAATCTAAAGAATTTAAAATGTTCAAAGCTTCCATGAACATAAACATTGCATATTTTGTTCATATTCATATGTGCATCAAAAAAGTCAAATTTTCTGGGTGGTTTTCTAATTCCTCAAGATTTCTTGCGGTTTCAATTTTGATACTTTACTAAGCGTCCTGTTTACTCCTTTATCACAAAAATTAAGAGATATTACATCAATACTATGCAAAATATAAAATGAAATTACTGCCAATGCTGGAATTAAAAAAGGCACTGAATTAGACTTCACAAGCTCACACTTACAATACGATAGAGTTGGAGAGGTTGATATTTTTCATCCATTGCCCAGGATAAGGAGATGTCAAGGTTCTAGGTGTTCCTTTAAAATGTGCCTGCATTGCAATTCACACATTATTACAATTAATGCAATGACCAATACAAAATCCCACTGCTCTTTAAGACTGAACACTATTTCCTTGCCTTACTGCAGAATTATGTCATTATATCAATTTTGCAGTTGCGTGACTTGCCATAGTCCCTGTTTAGAAAGCCTAATCACACAGTGAGGTTATTTAGTTGTGAGATTTTTCATTTGAATTACCTTTGTACAAAGCAAAAAGGAATGCAACATAGTCATGTGGGTCATGATGTTTTACATGCATGATTACTTGTTTGGTATATGTGTTAGACAGGCCTAATAATCAACTAAATGAAAACAATAAATAATTATAAAAGAAACAACTAAAAATAGCCCTCAATAACACACAAACCATATTTGACAACAGTTCAAATTTATAATGTGACAGGATGTTGGCTGCACAAGACTTGACACCATTTTTCATAATATATAAAGGGTATTGTTTACGTTGATTTTGAATAATAGGCTGTAAGCATAAGTAGGCTACCTTGTGAAAATTATGTGTTTTGGCATAAATCATATGTTCAAATATTTCTTAAAAACATCTACAACAACTACAACAACAAAAACAACTCAAAGCCTTGACATTAGGACAACATGCCCTCAAGTCCACAAGGGGGAAGTGTTCATACAGAATGCCCAAACCGGTAGGCCTAAGACTTTGTACATGTTAGGTAGCTTCAAAATAAACAAACTGATATAAGTGCACCACTTTTCACTCTTATTGACAATGACAAATGCACAAGAACGAAATAAGGAAGAGGTCCGACATCTTTCAGTGAAGGATTTTATTTAAGCCTATTGCAAGGATTGCCAATTATGATATAGGCCTATTAAATCATAGGCACCTGAACATTATATCTCTCACAACAGATTCTCTCAATCGATTGGCTGGTTGTAGCATATAGACGGTTGTGGCAATATCGTTTGACAATACAGTAGCCTACCTGCACACACACACACACACACACACACACCTCTTTTGCTCCCAAGTAAAGACTCGCGCAGTGCTATAACGGATTATCGCACGCTTATTTACTAGAAGTAGCCTAATGCTGGCTTTGTGGATTTTGTAGGCCTATACCTTAAAATGTTAATGTCATGTCGCAAGTGTTAAAATAGACACAACGTGGATCATGGGTATAAGTTAATAGCCTAAATAGATTGAGGTCGATGTTAAAGTGCGGTGATAATGCTATTTGACTTAGGCTATCATTAGCCTATGGTATTCATTTCCTAAACTTATTTCAACCATAAACAGTTGAAGTTGCTTGTTTAAAGTCTATGACACCTGCTTAATGAGAAACGATTTACAAACTATATTTATATATATAGCCTATTGATTTAAAGAAAGTAAGAAAGAATAACATTTTTAAAAAAGACAGGCCAGTTCATGAATTCTTTGTTGTCGTCATTCAAGACGTTATATGAAAATAAAATTTAAAACGAATAGGCCTATTCATGATAGGCCTGCAGTTTTTGATTCTTCACATGAAATGGGTTTAAATAGCCTAGTCCTCTTCTTTTCAGCTAACACTATCCATGTTCTAAGTTAGGCTAAAAAAAATAAAATAAACACAAGCTATATAGCCTAAGATTCTGTAGGCTATGTGACTAGTCCTCAGTTGTCATTGTGCGCACAGCAGGGTTAAATATCACTTGTCTCTTATTTTCCCAGGAAGAAAATGCATACTCATACGGGTAGCCTACATGCGAAGGTTAAGGGTTTGAGCTTACTTATGTGTTTGCCAGATGGCAGCGAGCAAAGAAAGAAGCGAATAATTCAACAAATCTCTCTCTCTCTCTCTCTGGCTCCAGGTATCAGAGCAATGCGCGCGACCTGTCCGTGAACCCTCTTTAGTGAGCCTAGGAGAGTGACTTAAACGAGATCGGCTCATTATGGCAGGAACTCATTAAGGCAAATCTGAAGAGTAGGTTATTTCAGAAAAAAATGTAATCAGTTTTATTCGAACCAACATTTTTTTCCGTCTGTTTGCAGATGTTGTCCTCATTTAGTTGAAACCGTTGTATTTAGGCTATCTGCGAATATATTTTTGATCGTTTAGGAATTGCATTCTAATGCTCAATATTTGCCTAGCTTTAAACACTTTTCATTTTCAAAAGTTCTGTTATTAAATATATTTTACACATGCCCTTAAAATGTGGTGTTTCTGAAGAGTGTTAATTCGGTGTTATTTCTCATAGGCTATAGGATTGTAATTCATACCCCACCAAACGTTATTGAAGTAGCCTATGTCTCTTAAAATGTGTAATCTATTGCATGCATTGTTGTACCCCCGAATATTTTCATTATATTCATTTATAAGCAAATGTAGCAAAAGCTAAGCCTAATTCCAAGATTTTTTTATAATTTTAATTTGAGCTAAAACAAAATAGGCAAATCTTTCAACGCTTGGATAATGACTTTTAGTTACAGACGAATAAATGGGGTTTGGACGTTAGACGTTTAAAACTGCCTGTATATGCTGTGTAACCGTATTGCTGTATAGGCCTAGGTAAAATAAAAATATAAAGTTAGCTGCAAAACTTTGTTAGTTTTGCATGAGGTAGGCTACTATGCATTACCAAATCAAAACAAAACGCAATTCTTAAGTTATAAAACACCACAAATCTTTAGTGAATGGTAAGGAATTTGTCATTGAGTCCTTGTGGTCGTATTAATTCAGGATGAAACACAAACTGAAAAAAACATCTATTGGTGTTCATTCAGATGACACCTGGCAAAGTTTGAAGACATGACTGGACAAGTGCGCGCTTCTGAAAGCATTAATCAGGGCATCTGGTGATGCATCTGGCGACTTAAGGATGGGAGAAGGCGCGCTAATTAGGTAGAAATTGCCCTTTTCCCCCGTGACCCATGGGGGACCCTTGGAAAGCTGTTTAACATTAGTTAAGCAATTAAAACGCCTAAATGCAAATGTAGCGTTTGGTGAAAGATCCGGCCGTGGCGTAATGTGCAGGCTATTCCGTGTTTGTTATGATCCACATGATGCATGCCTTATATGAGGTCACAATGTATTTAACGGCATGACAAAAACGCAATTACTGGCATAACAAAGCAACAAGTGGTTGAGTGCAAGATGGTCAGTCTGTGCTTGACACGAATAAATAATCATAAAACGTTAAAATTACTTTCTAGAACCTTATGAAAACCAAATAATACAAATGTGACAACATTGTTTTAGAGCTTCTACAAAGAGGAACAAACCAGACATGCAAATGTCGGCTATCTGGGAGTGTCTGACCCACTGGCAGTCACATGTCTTGACAATGTGGATGTTTCCAGTGTTGAGAAGCCTGGACTTCTTTACAGGGCCCAGCGGTCGCCCCAAAACAGGCACAGGTCTGTTTAAACAGGGTGCTTTAGCCACAGCTTAGCAGGTATTGCGATTCATCTGGGTTTGGAGACTAATGTCCTATTGTGCTTTTTACGATTCTCTTATGCAGTATAGAGCTGGTGATATGGACTTGGTTTGTATCACCTTTCGGGTTGTCCTAAAGGGAGTGTCTATGGATGTATCATCAACGAAATGTAAGTCAATAAACATTATAATTTAACAGTAGCCTAGTCAATTTTAATTTATTTATAGCATAACGTTTTGCATTATTGTTGTAATAGCCTAGTTAATTTAGAATTTTATTATAGATGATATGCTATTGCTGATTTAGGCTATAGGCTACATCTAATCAATCACTGCAACCTAAATTACATAATTATATTAATCTAGACCTAGCCTATAGTTGTATGACAATTAACCTGAATTTTGTGACGCGCGTTCAACGCAAAATGCGCATGTTCTCGTAGGCGGGATAATATATGAAAGAAACTAGCCTACATGTAACAATGATAGCTTTTGAGTGTATGCGTAGGCTATATTGAACTTGAGAATGCGCAGACGTGACCGGCTGGTGGCGACAGACATGCAGGCATGCTCACTTGAACTCCACTGTGACCGCGCAGTTGATATACATAAATATGCTATCTGCTTAAATCATTTCTTTAGGTCAAGAAATAGATTTGAAAACATTTATGTTCAAATACCTTTTTTTTTTATCTTAATAATGCTCTTAATGAATTTGAGTGGAATAGTAGCTAAATACAGAGGTGGTTTCTCTTTTAACTAAGCTACTAGACTGCATCCTAACTAATTCATCTGTGAATGTTTACCGTTTCGCCCTGCAATGCTCTAGTCTGCGTAGCGATGCGCAGAAAAAAAAGCCACATCGATACCTGATTCCTCTAAAATCATACTGCTTTTGCTCCATGCGGAAATACGATGGAGGCTCGGTTCATGCTTAGGCAAACATATTTGGTTGTGTCAGATATTATTTGTGTCCTCCCCATCTGCACTACCCAGCCAAGCGCAGGAAAAGCCAATGAAACGAGCTCTAGTCCGTGACGTCAGTGACGCTGGTGCCCTCTCGATGACTTCCTGTCCTGGAGCGACTGACCTCCGCGTGAACCTGAGCCCGGTCTCGAGCAGAAGCGCGTGCCACACAGGCATTTCGTTTGGAAAACGGAAAAAGAGATTGTTTATATAGACTTCATATTGTTCCACGTTAATAATGCTCTCAATTCATTCTGACAATGAGATTATGTTAAGATGGCGTTCATTTCCACCTATAATCTCCTTTAATAATCAAACCCTACGCATATCTAGCCTAGGCTAATTTATGACGTGAAGAAATTAAAACCATAAACGAATTTTCCCTAGTTCATCAAGGCACCGAGCCACCGACCTTTACCTTACTAAACTAACAACAACGCAAGTTGATTTGTAGACAGCTCATAATTTTCGCCAACGAATTCTAATTTGGGTGACCTGAATTTTTTTTATATTTGGCAAATCTAATTCAAATTAATTCACACTTTAGCTCGTGTATATATAGACATAGGCTATATGATAAAAGTCTGGATAGAAAACTGTGCCGTTGACGCTGCTGTGCTCTAGGCTATCTACCTTTAGACGCATACTGGATTTGGGGATAGAGAGAAAGTAATAGCTCACAACATTACAGACTACATTTTTTATTGATAGGGCACAGGAGAGGAACACAGAAAAATGAATGAATTAATATAAAACAGCCAACAGGGAGAGAAAAAAATCTGATATATGGGCAAAATAAATATTTAATGAACCTCTCTTTAAACTCGTAAATCAAAACATTTCAAATAGCCTAATATACATGTTTAGTTATTTATAATTCCCATAATTTATTGCTATACTGCTTGCAAAATTGTATAGGATATCGTCACTCACAGCTAAAAATTTAGTTTGAAGATAATAATGCAAATGCAAGATTTAAAATGTAGATTCAGAAAGAGCATATAACATTTTTTTATTTAACTTTTCTTTACACTATCAAATCTTTGTAATAATTCACACTTTATATTGGACTTAAAAATACATGCTTTGTTCCATTAACGTCCTGGTAAATTTTAAAAAGGAACCAAAACAAATGTAGCTATTGACAATGCAGCCTATATTACGAGTGATAATATAATATTTTCACATATAGGCTAATATAAGATAATAACTTCGCATGTTATAGCTAGAATTAACGGCAAATTAATTTGTTTATTTATTTTTAAACCTTTATTTAAAAACAAAACGCATTATTAAAAGTCCTGAAACTGAGGTTTACAGGTCTTTTCAGACATTTAAATATTTTATAACACTGTTTTGGTGACATTAATATATAGGCCTATGCTAAATGTAACATGAAATGGAAACTCACTTAGTAGAATAATTAATGTGGAGTGCAATAGATTAGATAGCCTACAATCAATAATTTTGTATAGTCTACGCTTACATTGATAGCTTATCGGATGGGCTGAGCAGCAGCAGCAACAAATCCTCACTTTAAAGCATTTATAAAAATAATAATAATAATAATAGCTGACTATGTTATGACTTTCGCGGTGTTTTGTTTTTTTTACCTAACCGCCTTTTTCGTTGTTTTTGTATTATTTTGAACACGTAGAATAATCAAATTCAGTTTTTCCATTACAGTGAAATATTTAGAGACATGTAGTGTCTACTTTATAAAAACGTAACAGAAATGCCTTGTAAAACAAATCGTTAAATTAGGCTATCTAGGCTATTATCGACATTTTACTCACGTGAAATTTAAAATGCCTTATAAACTTGGAGACCCTATATAGCCTACTGACACCGGTAAACTGTAGGCCTGTCTCTGATAACATAATATTTTCAACCAAACGGACGTTCTATTGAACACTGAATAATCTTTATTGTATTGCCATTTTCATTGATATCACATGGGCTGCGCCCGCGAGTGTAAGCAGGTTCCGTAAAGCTCTAACAACAGCCTGACACTGAGAACCAGCACATGCGGCCGAATATTTTGATATGGTGAATATTATGGCTCATGTTTTTCTGAAATAGAATAGAAATAATAAATAATTTATATAAATAAATAAAATATAGGCTACATAAATGTCACTACAAAACTATTTTAGCCTAGGCCTAATTGCTACGAAGAATGGTGCCAGTTCTTCATCTCAACGTTTGCGAGCATGTAAGTTATATATATTTTCTTAAATTAAGTTTGATAATGCATTATCAGATTGATCATTAAAGTAATTTAAGGCTTGTGGAAGTAATATTTATCATATTATTAAGAGTTACTGGCACCATATTTAAAGCCTACCATAAACACTGTCCAACAATACGAACACAGCATTTTACGTCAAGAGGGATGGAGGGTCCTGCAGATTTATGGAGGCCACAACAGCGTCAAAATGGATATTGAACTCGTTCCAATTAAATGCGTTTTGAAAGAGAAACGCTATCTCAATTCTCGCGGTGTTACATCTGAGGTTGCCGAGCAACCACAGATCATCAACAAACCCTGCGAAGACGCGCACATGACAGTGAAAGACTGTAAACAAATGCAGAAATTCTGTCTCAAACCAAACAACCATGTCATATAAAGGATTCGTGAGCCCCAGCAGAGTATCAAAAGAGGACCAGGACTTTTACGACTTGAAGAACAAAGCCGCAGAGTATTACAGGTCCAACGGGGTGCCGCAGAAGATAGAGAGCGTCTTGAACGAGATGTTTTGGCAGAAGCCCGATGATATCTATGGTTATCTGGTGGGACAAATCAACATACTTATGCTTTTGGGATATGACAAATGTAAACGTTTCATCGTAGAATTATAATGATACCCGTTTTAGAATTATACGGATGGCATTTTTTACATTACGTCTTGTCCATTTTACATGTTATTCTACCAGAATGAAGTCAGTATTGATGTAACGTTAGGTCAGATCCCCATCATTACACACCAACATAATGATGCGAAATCAATAACTGCTCTTTCAGGCAAACTATTTTTCCAGGCTCTCCTGTACTCCAGTGATTAGTAAAATCACCGGAAGGCAGGTGTTCGACGGAAGAGGATCGACAGCAGTTCAGACTGAAGTGTACTGCATCATCAGAAATGAGGAAAAGGTAGATTCTGAAATCATCCACATGTTTTTCCTACATTTCAGAGCAGCTAACAATATGTCACATGGATTGGGTTTAGGTTTATTACAGTAAGCAGGCCTAAAATAATTAAATTAACATCAGTCAGATGTTGATTTTGTAGGCAACAAGGTGGATATCAGATCTAAGTGTCTCTGTTTTGATGGTTATGGGGAACCAGAAACTGGTCGTCCACCATGCAACCTTTGCACCATGCTGTACAGTTCACAGGAGAAATTTGTAGTGACACAATGATGAATTTAGGTCACAGCGTGTCCACATACTCATGCACACAGACAAACACAGAACAATTAGAGTAGGAGAGTGTGTGCGTTTGTACAGTGACGCACGTGCCTCAGCAACCAACCACTATGTGTGGCCATCAGATCATTCTCTGTCTCTCATTCTCCGTCTGTTTTGATCTCTCTGAAGCTGTTTGTGTTTGCGAGGTAAGCATTATGCCTTCTGGCACGGTCGCCATATTGCAGTTGAGAGCGCTGCTGTTTTGGTTTGGCACATTCAGAGCTTATGACGGTAATACAGCGGGACAGGGAACAGCCGACTGTAGGCATGAGCTGGGGGGAGGAGAGGAGAGGTGAAAGGAGGAGGGGAGGAGAACAGCACATAAAAGGGATAGAAAAGTTGGGAGAAATGCCGTTTGAAAGAATTGCAAACACTGCCCAGGTTCAAATCAGTGTTTTGGCAGTACTGGAACGTGATGTCACACTTTTCAAAGAACTTTCTGAACTCTGACCTTGGCATTAGCCAAACCCAAACACACTCATTACAGCACTGTTTAGTATGGCTGTAGACATAAAGAACAACAGGATAAATGAAGCATCCTCATCACATCAATCTAAGTATATTTGGCACTTTACCTATTGTAAGAAATGCATTGTTTTCAAAGTTAAATCCACACATTTTGACATCAAGTAACAAACACCAGCACACATCAGATCAACAGCTCATGTGCAGATTATTATATTCAGATCTTGGTCTTTTCAGGCTTGAAATGGCTTGTTTTCCTGATCATGAACCTGATTATTAATTTATTTATTTTAGAAGAAATAGCAGAATATCACTAAAAAGGCTGAAGCTGTGTGTGCAAATAAGTGCTTTAATGAACTTTTTTATTATATCTTTATACTACTATTATTGCTGTGGTTGTTTTTATTTTAGTTGTTTATTTCTCTAGAAATTATTTTTTAATCTATACAAGAGCACCTTTTCTAACCATATAAAAACACAGTCCACGACTCCATGTGCTTTCAGTGCAAGTAAAAACACTATTTAAAATGTTTAAATTACTAAGATAAAGCCAAAATAAAATATTCAATGAAATACTTCTGAATAAACAGACAAATTAAATAGGCCTAGAATTAAATTGAATAACCAGATTTTACAAATACAGTGGAATTCATTACAGGGGCACATTTGGAATTTCTATGAGCTTTTGTGTAAATCATAGATGGTGTGCAGTGCGGTGATGGGGGGGCCTTGGCCTTGTGATGGTATGGCAGAGTCAGGAGAGGCGGTTTCTAATAGCGACCAGCAACATCTGTCCAACACAACAGCTCTGAAGTGGATCAGAGAGCATCTCAGTCCCATGCTGCAAGGCTTCAACCCCACGGACCAAAACAGTGTGGATAAAATACTCAGGTGATCACACTGTATAGAAAATACACACTCAAATTTTGACTAGAAGGTTGCTATGATAACCAAGCGTTAATACGCACATGCAAGACTGAGGTTGCGTGTATGTTCTGCAGAGAATTCTTCATGGCACGTTACCTGGAGCACAAGGACAGTCTTAACAGAGAGAAGGAGGAGGAGTTGAGTGATGAAACGGTGTCTGAGGCTCCGCCCCTGGCCACTCCCACACTGGCTCCTGCCAAAGACAAGAAAAGTGGTGAAAAAGGTAAAGGAGCTTAATGTCTTGCCATTTCTACAGGGTTGTTAGTTGTGTTGCAAACTTGAGTTCTCACAATAAATATTTCAGAATAGTAGAGAGATCAGAGACAGCTTAAGTGAGGGAGCCAAAGGGGGACAGCAACCCATGTTAGTGCAGCAAGTCATGGGATACAAAGACAGGAGGTTAAACAAGATTCCAGCCAATCTCACTGATCTGACAGCTGTTTTAAAAGCAGTCTGAAGGATTCCACACTTCTCTCTTTCATAGAAACCCTTCTGGGAGCTGCTTTTAGTTACATTGGCAGCTTGTACTGAGTTGAGTAGCGATCTATGTGACGGTGACTATTTCACCTTTTCATTTAATCCAAACAATCTTAGAGAAATCACAATATTTCACACAATAAAATCACAGATATTTAAATATGCCCAAAGAAACCTTTCCTACTAAAGAAAACCTTTTACGCCTACAGAAATGAACAGTACTTTTGAAAAATGTGTTTGAAATGATGGCCTTCAGTCACATCAGTGACCTAGAGAGAGCAGTTTTATTCTAAAAGGAGTGGGTCGTCTCTCTCGTTGACCGCTTTTTCGACATCACACGATCAGTTGAATGCTTCTCACTTAATCTCAGTAAACCTGCTATTATTGGACATTTCTGCTAGAGGAATAAATGAATCACGTGTCATAAATATGCCGGATACGATGACATCAGTAACTGAAACCTTTGATGCTTCATCTCTCTTTTAAGATTCAGGTGATGCATGATAACAGTGCACTTTAAACTGCACATCATTTAATCTGACCTCTCCGTCCCCTGCACTTTCTCTTGCTGTGTCTGTCTTTGTTCCCAGGTAAAAAAGGGAACAGCACGGAGAAGCTCCTCCCTCCCGCAGAACCCCCCGAGCCGAGGCTGCCAGGGGCCACGGCAGTTGCTGTGGTGTCTTTGGTGGTGGCTAAAACCGCGGCCGGACTTTTAGGAGCACCCCTATACCGGCATATCACATCATTAAGAGTCCAGCAGGTACAATACTGTTAAAACATTTGGGGTTGGTAAGATTTTATGATAATTTTTTTATGCTTAAAAAGGCTGCAGTTATTTAATACAAAATACAGTAATTTTTTTATTATGAACAGTGCTGTGGCTGTTAATATTTTTGTGGAAATGTTTTTTGTAACAATATAAATAATATTACATATAATCTTTCCTGTCACTTTAGCTCAATTGAATGCATCCTCTGTGAATAAAAATATGAAATGATTAATTACAAGAAAAAATTATTGCTGTAGTCATAATTAAAGTGCGTGTAAATACAAACACACATGATACGTTTCAATCGTCAAGTGGATATCTGTGTCCTTGAGAAGAACTGCATTGTGGGAGAAGGCTTGTGTTCTGATGGAATTATTATACAGAAATGTACTTAATACTATACTAATGTAAATATTCTTTTGATCCTTTTTCTTCACTTCTTGTGAACTGCTTTAGGCTCAGAATGAGATGCACTTGCCTGTGCCAATGATTACAATACTGAGCTGTGGAAAGAACTCTGTGGGTAAACTCAACCTTCTGGAGGAGGTCATCCTTATGCCCAGCTTCTCACAAGGAGTCAGAGAAGTATGCATATGCTCAAAGATCCCACCTTTACACATTAAAACAAGCAAACACTCTGACGGCAATCCATGTTTTCATTGTTAAATGGTAAGGGTCGCTATTATGCATCTTCTGAAGGAGTACAGAATCTCCGGATCAAAACACAGGCGAAGAAGGAACAAAAACAAGTGATACAAGCGATTTGATCATCTTTGTGAATCCCATCCGAATGTAGCCTTTGACAAAAATGCAATGTTCAAAATGTAGCTTTTTTTTAAAATATGCGTAGGGTACCCAATTTTTTCAAGTGTTGATGTAAAAGAATGCATTAAGCTAGAATAATTTTTTTTTGTTGTTGTTTAAAAGCAGAGGTTCAGTTGTTTGTTTTGATATATTCCATGTTCAGATATTCATATAACAAAATATTCTGGGGATATGAAAGTTTTGCGAAAATGCTAAAAATGTATCTGGCTGGCAACTTTAAAAAAAAACGCTAGAGGGAAAAAAGTTAAGGGAACTTAAAACATTATGGAAACGTTACTTTTGAATGTACTGAAACAAGGAGTAACATTTAAATACATTTTTACACAGACATCCAACTAAAAAAAGGCTCCATCAACAATGTATTATTAATGTGTCTTTGCTAACATTATTAAAGACCAGATAGTTTTGAACGAACATTCTATTAACGTTACTGGAGGAGCGTTTGTTCATAACTTTGAGAGAACCTTGCCAGAACGTTCCGTTTTTATGGCTCGGATGTGTTAATACTATCCTGACTGCTCTCACTTCCAGTATCCCTACTGTTTGTCTTTAGTGTATGTGTATGTGTGTGTTGGCCTTGTAGGTCATCGGCATGGGCCTTGAGCTGCAGTGTGAAATGAGGAGAGTTTTGAATGGATCGGCATATAAAGCAGGGGTAAGGATGCTCTCATATGGTTTGACTCAATGACAAAAGGAACATAATGCTCTATGCTCCGGCTCACACAAAAGCATCAAGCAGCACACAAATTACGTGGGGATTTTTTTGATGCTTTGATGGGATAATTATCCGCACATCACCATCTGAATGAAATAAACAGGCCCAAATCATGTGCAGGGCTTATGAATGGCGATTGAACCACTTAACAGCATGTGACACAATAAATATATATTTATTTTTTAGATGGGCTATTACTGGTGCACTGTGAATAGCCTCTGTAAAAACCTTCATAACATTATGACATTCTAAAAGAAGTATCATGGTTTCCTCAAAAATATTAAGCAGCACAATTGTTTTCAACATTGGTAATAAGAAGAAATGTTTCTTGAGCATCAAATCAGAAGATTAGAATGATTTCTGAAGGATCATGTGACACTGAAAATTCAGCTTTGCCATCACAGGAATACGTTATATTTTGAAATGCATTATTTTAAAAAACAGTTATTTTAAATTGTAATAATCTTTCACAATGTTACTGTTTACACCATATTTTTTTTAATCAAATAAATGCAGCTTTGATGAGCATAATAGACTACTTTCAAAAACATTAAGAAATCCTAAAATCTCACCGACCACAAACTTTTGAACTGTAGAGCATGTTAACAAATAATTCTCTGAATAACATGATTCATTTTCAGAACTTTTTTGCAGGTCAAGATATGACCCCAAACTAGTATACAGTCTGAAACTTGTTAACCTTTTCAGTTTTGCCATTTTTTTCATTATGAGACTTTTTATTTATTTTCAACATCATATTCCTCTATCACTCACCTGTTCTCTTACTGCCTCAGCCTATAGGTGTATCCGACGAGGGAGCGTTACAGGTGGGGTTTGAACATCCCGAACAGGCTCTTGATCTGGTCACAGAAGCCTGTGTTAACCTGGCATTGCCTCTGGGTTCAGACCTGCGCTTGGCCATAAACTGTGCAGCACACGGCCTCATGGACTATGTGAGTGATTGGAAGACAGAATAGGGAAATTATTAGGCTCATATTCACTTATGCAAGTACTAAATTAGATACACAGTCTTAATAACGTACAGTAACCATTTTAAACGTTTCTCTTGCTGTCTTCTAGTCACGTGGGAAGTATGAGGTAATGTCAGGCTGTCACAAATCCCCAGATGAGTTGGTTGACATGTACGAGGGGCTGATTAATAAATATCCACCTATTAAATCTCTCATTGATCCTTTCAGGAAAGAGGTGAGTTAAAAAAGAACACATGTATTTAACCCCTTAAACCAAGTGTCATCTGGTAGACCGGGAATGGTTGAACTGACGGCGTGTCTCTGAGTTTAGGATGTAGATCAGTGGGAGAGACTGGCCTCAGTGATTGGGCAAACTTGCTGCCTGATTGCAGATGCTGCATCCAATCTCTGTCCTCGCTGGAGTGATGCCAAACCCCTCCCACCTGGGGTCACTGGGGTCATTAATAGGCATCACAATGACATGACCGTCTCTGACCTTATACAAAGCATAGCAGAGCAGAAAGGTAAGCCCCAAACATAAGCAAACAGTACATTAAGTGCCAACTGTCAAAAAAGTTGTTTTGACAATAATTTGTAAAAGTACAATGAAAATATATTGCCTGTAATAAGTACACGTCTTCCCTATGTGGATTGAGATGCAGAGACGATGCTGGCTGCAGGCTGTGGCGATACATCAATTGTTGACTTGGTGGGTTGGTCATACTTGATTCATTTCACGCTAGGGAATTTATTTCTCAGTGACATGCATGTCGTTTTTTGACCATGTCTTTTAAGAATAATTTAGTTCCTGAATATTTGCTTATGAATATACAAGTCAAACAACTAACAAAGTCCATGAAATTACATTTTTATCATACATTTGAAACGAAATTAAGTAGAAAAATGTTCATTACAAACTATTATCAATGCATATTTGCACAAAAAGGGCATGAAACCAAAACGATTTTTGCTGATTTGATTAGTGACCAATAATGCTGAGTCTTATTTCTTCATTTGATTTGTTTGACATTTTTCAAAATCCTAAAAGGTTATCAGTTTAATTAGATATTGAGTCCCAGGTTTTTAGTTTCGGACCTCACCATATGTATGTGTTTAAAGGCTGTAGGGTCAGGCGTGTCCTTTCTCAAACTGGGCGGGTTGAGAGGAGGGGAGCGAATGGACAAATACAATCGTCTGATGGAGATAGAAGAGGAACTGGAGCAGGAGGGGAACCTGGGTACGATTCTTTCTTTCACACATTCTCACACTCACATAATGGAAACTGCCATTAGTAGCATCTATATTCAGAAAAATAGCGTGTTTCAATGTATAGTACCTTTGTGTCTTGCAGGTGCTAGAGAAAAAAAACAGCCTCTGTCAGATCTTTCCGAAGCATTTAACTCTGGAAGCAGCTGTGACTCTGTGACCATCGCTTCTAAATGATGTCTTGATGTTACTTCATCTCCTGTCTGCCTAACATTATCACAGTGGGGTTCGTCTGACCTGACTGACTGCAAGACATCAATATATTCAGATAAATTATAATTCACGTCAAAATATATTTTTAGGCGCAAGATTGTAAACTGACCCAGCTCATCTAGCAAACATATTCCTGTGTGATATTTTAAAAAATATTTTAATTTGCTAATAGATGGTGTATACATTTTTGAAAAAAGAACATTATTAAGTAAACATGTTTTTTTAAATAAAGCCCAACCAATAAAAAAAAAAAAAAAAAGATTTTAATATTTGTCACAGTAAACATTTCCATAGACCATATAATTATTGTGATCTGACAATATTCATTTAATTAAGTGTGATTGTCAATATTTTCCTTCCTGAGGTCTTTTCCATTCCTTGTGCTTCAGATTTACCTGCAAGATAAAATAAATAAATAAATAAAACTTATTATTATTACAAAATGATTCCAAAATGAATTTGCTATATACTGGGAACTGTTTAAAAAACAACAACTATTAAATTAACTAATTAAAAACGAATATATTTGTAATACTAAAAATAGATTTGCCCTGTGAAATATTAGACAATATATTTAAACACAGAAATGCTGACTTTAATTACATAATTTAAATATATAAATACTTTTAGTATTATTAATTTAAATTCTAAAATGCTACTTGGATAAAATAAAAATAAAAAACAGACAATGACCTCCTTCCCCCATTTGTTCTCAGGTTTTTGGAGAAATCAAAGCTGTTCTTCAATTATGAAGAGGCATAAAACAACCCATCACTTCCTTCTCCACATCCTCTTCTCACTATATACAGACAACAGATACTGACACACACAGTGACTGAATGGGACCAATTATCCAGCCTGTTCAAAAGGGCAGCAGTGTCCGCTTCTTACAAGTGTTTGTGTGTGTTTATGTGTTTGTGTGAAAGAGTGTGAATGGACTGTTTTGTGTTAACAAGTGAGAGAAAACACAAACCCACAGCTGCGCTGCGAAACTACAGAAAACTCTCCAAGAATGTAATGCGTTCAGCTCCCAACCAACTCACAACACGTTCGTTATCGTGTTTACTAATTGATTTATAAAAATCCGAAATTGACTAACATTGCACCTTTTAAGGAGAGAAACGCATCTCAGAGAAAGTGCACCAAAGTTACATGATGCAGAGCAGACAGCATTTTGACAGCAAGTGTACAATGGTTGACATCTGTGTAGAAGAAAAAAGCTATTTCCACACGGCAGGAATGGAGGGGGTTGCTGGAGACTTACTCTGGCTCCCCACCAGGCAATCATTCTGTTTGGAAAATAAACAAAATGACTAACAAACAGATGAAATTAAGTGTTTTTCACATACATACACACACAAGCTGGGCTCTAAATTGAGGTTGTTTTGTATTGCTTGACTAGGGTTTTGAAACAGTGTTACAGAACACGATAAAAAAAGCAAACATACAGTAAGACGGACAGAAACGGCAACAGCCCAGCGTGGCGTTTCATGATTATAAGCTTGTTGAGATTGACAGAATGTTTATAGTACATCGATTAAGAGAAACATGTAGGCCAGAAAAAGATGGAGAGACTACAATCGAATAAGATATTTACAACTTGCATCTTCAACAAATGGCGAACTGGATACTTCAACAGATCAAAAATACGCTCCTAGCAAGACAGAAGAGCTAGTAAAAGTGTGAGTTGAATATCGATTGTCTTTTGAGAGCTGCTGGGGAATGGTTGTTGACATTGATGAAAAACTTTCTCACTATAAAAGGATCCAGATGCTTTCCAGAATATTTATCATCCCAGTTCCTGATCTCATATCTTCCACATCTAGTTTGAAGGTGGTGTATATTTTTATATATTCACACACAGTAGTGGCATATAGAGTAGTATTATACAATTAGTATAGTAGTATTACATTCTACAGGATGTTAAACAATGATTTAACAATTAACATATGAGGAAAATATTGATATATATTTTAAATGTGAAAAAACAAAACCAAAAAACTTAATCTTTATTGTTATCAAATTACATGTTTTATATAGTATTTACTTTAAATGTGACTAACTGCATATTAATACTGTCTCACTGGACCAAATTTCGACTTAAAATGTCCCCCAAATATATATATATATATACCGGTATATATATATATATATATACCGGTATATATATATATATATATATATATTAAATGCACTAGAATTTATTATTTCAGCCGATTTTAAGATGCTATTTTAATTTGATTGAACATTATGAAGGCAACAAACCAACGAAGACATCATTAATAAAGGTGTAACCAATGGAAAAATACATCATAGCCTTTACAATACTTTTAAACCTAAACATATCCCTGATATCCACTCTATCCATATATACACAGCTAGTCTACTATAAATATGATTGTTTTTTCATGAACGACAGTAGTTTAACCAACATTTAACATTGTTGTTTACCAAATTCACAATACAAGTGGCATTACAAACAACCTCATGGCTTTACTTAAACGTGAAGCTAAATCTGAACAAAATTCCACAAAGCTCTTATATTCACAACGTCAAAAAACGATTCTCAAACACAGCCTTGAATTGGGAGTGTACAGTGTGTGTTATTCTCTGTTGCAGACCAGGGTCAGGTGAGGAACAGAGTAAAAGGGGAGAAAGAGAGAGTGAGTAGGGAATAAAGTTTCATCTTGTGTCCGGGAAGATTTAACCCCATGAAGAGCTCTAAGCCGCACTGGAAATTGTGCCTAAGTGTGTGAAAGCGTCACTGAGCCTTAGCACAGACACACACATCTCCTGTTTCACTGCACAACAACAACATCACAGCAGCTGCAGCTCACCGGAGGAAATGAAATCCTGTTGTGTAACGAGGCATGAAAAACGTCACACTATTGTATAAATCTGATCTAGTGTGCGTTTAGGACAGAATAAAATGCTTCTCTGCGGACTGGATGGGGAACGATACAAAATTTCAAGGATCAAATTCACAGTGGAAAGATGTTTATCGAAAATGCCAATGAATGAACCAAGCAAACACTTAATCACTGACCTCAAGTCAACAGCAGATGCTTCAAACCCACCCTGAATGATTTCCCAGTCTTGTAGACTCTCAAAAAGACCTTTAGATCCCATCAAGATTCCTTTAAATGGTTTTATTTATTTGCTTGGATTATTTTTTTTACACATACACTACCATCAGCAAGATTTTTTAAAAAGAAATTAATACTTTTATTCAGGAAGGCTGCATTAAATTGATCAAAACAAGACAGTTAAGACATTTAAAATGTTACAAAAGATTTTAATTTCAAATAAATGCTGTTCTTTTGAACTTATTTATCAAAGAATCATAGTGAAAAAAGGATCACGGTGTCCAAAAAATTTTTTAAGCAGCACAACTGTTTTCAGCTTTAATGAGCATATTACAATGACTTCTGAAGGATCACAATATTACAGTTTTTACTGTATTTCTGCTCATATAAATGCAGCCTTGGTGAGCATTAAAGACTTTTCAAAAACATTCAAATATGAACCGACCCCAAACTTTTGAACACTAATGTATATAATTCTTTAGACATCTTAAGTTCTGAAGGGCATTAAAACGGCATTATTAGATTTTTTTCCTAGTGTTTTTACTATTGCACTTCAGCCATACTTGATGGGGGAACTAGAAATGTGCAATCACTTAGAAATCATAATTTGACGGCATGAACATTTTGAACTCCACACTGAAAAGAAATATCATGAACCTTTCAAAAATGGCTCCTTCCATCGACGATTTAAAAGAAGAGTCTACGTTGCGTTTGGCTCCAGAAAAGGGGTTCATTTCTATCTAAACCAAAGTATTTTTCTATATAACAACACCTTGCGAAAGTCTGACCTCCTTAAATGAAGCATTTAGAGTGTCACAAAGATCAGCCGCCTCTCACAATGTCTCTTCTGGGCTGCCATAAATGAAACCTCCTCAGGCCTGTGGCTCTACACATGCTTTCAGAAAGCTTCAGCCACCCATTTAAACTAAACTGCTTTATATATTCTATTCAATAGTGTTTTATTGTCATGTTGGCATGCGAACAATTTGAAAAAGAATAACACATTTCATTACAGCTCAGTCAATAGATGTATAAATAGCATCAATTCACTGTCTGTTATTTTAAAAATTTGTCTCAGGAATAATAGTCGTGTGTGATTGATGACCCGAAATTGTTTCTCTTCTCTATTGTTGGCGAAAACACCAATTTCTGTGAGAGAAAGACCAATGCTGAATGAAAAAAAAAATATCCAGGTTCATGAAACAGTAAAAAGATATTTAAAGGGGGATAAGTTCACACCAGTTGCTAGTAATTACAGAGCGGGACATTGCAAGGTTAATACTAGTCTAGCCAAAGCCATTTGAAAACACACTAGGTTGGCACATGTTCAAGGCTAGTCACCAACGCCCCTCTAGAAATGCTTCTCACACAGACAAAGCATGTGTCAATAACTTTGTTCAGTGAGGACGGTCCAGCCAAACTACAAGACTGTGGGACCGGGGGGATTTCGTTTCACTACTATTAAAAAGTTCATCACAGCCAAGAAAATAAATCAAACATTATACCACTAAAAGATTCGTGCATGTTCTCAAGCCAATACAACTTCACTAATATGTTTCTTGCAAACAAGTTATTTGCTCAGGGTTTGCTCTTTCATATCTCAGGAGGATAGATTTATCAGTAGTCTTTTATTTAAGTATCAACTTTGTCTATTCTGACAAGAACAAAAACAGACTCAAATTGTTGACATGGAGTAATAGTATAATGACTTGATGCAGTTTAGATATTTAGGTCTGTGAAGAATATTTGAGTTATGAACTGTGCTCAAATCTGCTAATTAACATAGTTGAGATTACTATAATAATATCTGAAATCTCTTGGGATTTTTTTTTCTCATTCATGCAACCTCTTGTATAAGTGACATGTATAATACTGTTCAGAAGTTTGGGGTTGGTAAGATTTTTTAAAATGCTTTTTTAATAAGTCTCTTATGCTTACCAAGGCTGCAGCTATTTGATCAAAAATACATATATATACACACATTTATATATATATTAAATATAATTTATAAATAAAATATATAAAAACATAATTTATTTCTGTGATGTCAAAGCTGAATTTTCAGCATCATTACTCCAGTCTTCAGTGTCACGATCCTTCACAGAAATCATTCTAATATGCTGATTTGGTGCTCAAGAAACATTTTATTATTATTATCAATGTTATAAACAGTTAAGCTGCTTAATATGTTTTGTGGAAACAGATACTTTGAAAAAAGAACAACATTTATTTTTACAATGCAAAAGTCTTTTCTGTCACTTTTGATCAATTATTGATCAAGTGTTCATTTTTTTCAACAAAAAAAAACAAAAACAAAACAAAAAATAACTTACTGACCCCAAACATTTTAATGTTAGTGTTAATATGGTAAAAATGTTAATATGCTGAATCATACAATTTATAAAATACATTATTTTATGGATTTTGAAGATATGGAAATTGAATATAAAAACTCATTAAAACAAACAAAAATTAAAGATTAACTGAAAAATTGGGATTAAATAATTTGACCCATCCAAAAACAGCACACACATTTGCTTACTGCTGTCAAGTCACATTACAGCTGAACTTCGGCAAGTATTACATTTGAAAAATAGTATGTAACTCAAGGCATTTCGATTGTGTAGTCACATGTGTTTGGTTAGTTTGGATGAATTGCGCTGCTGCATGAAGACATATTTTGTTGGTGATGTATTGTATGGCTCTGCATAAAAGAGCAAATACTCACAACCTATGAGCTCCTATGTGGGCTTGAGAAGGTCAGTGCATATTGTGGTTGGTGTGTGTAGTGGTGTGTCCTGTTCCCTTGTGTCCTGCCCTGGTTCTGGCTGGGTTTGCTCAATCTGGGTCAGATCCAGAACACTACTGGGATTTGCTGGAGGGGAAGGGTTAAAAAGTTAAATGGATGATCTGGCTCAAGGGACAGAGAAAATGTAGTGAAATGTGTGTGTGTGTGTGTTTGACTGACAGTTATTCTTTGCAGTCTTCAATGCTTCCCTCCGTCTGTGCAGGGCTTTCTCTAGCTCGGACTTCGGAGATGGTGATGGAGGGTGTGTCCCATGCGAGGAGGAGGGGCCAGGACGCTTGGCGGAGGTCTAAACAGAAAGATTCCATTACCATGCTAACAGCTAGCTTTTAATTCTATTAGCTGTTACATTATTTGTTTTTTTATTAAAATAAAATATATTTTAAGTGAATATAATATTCAATTATAATTAAAAATAAATAAAGCAATCCTGACCAGGATTCCCTGAAGTTCCTGTATGGCAGAATTTGACGGTGTCCGTTCTTTCTGCAGGGAAACCCATCAGAGAAATTAGCATGTAACAAAGTAGCATGTCATGAAATGAAAGACTATGTAAGAGGGTGTTATTATTTTTAAAATAATAATTTTGTAATAAATGCATCCTGCTAAATAATATCTATATCTATATATCAATCTAACTGACCCCAAACAATTAAATGGATAGTTCACCCAAAAAAGAAAATGTTGGCATCATTTACTCACCCTCAAGTTGTTCCAAACCTGTATACATTCCTTTGTTCTGCTGCACACAAAAGAAGATCTTTTGAAGAAAGTTTGTAACCAGGCAGCTTCGGGGCACCATTGACTTCCATAGTAGGGAAAAAAACTATGGAATCAATGGTGCCCCAGAACTATTCAGTTTTCCACATTCTTCTAAATATCTTCCTTTGTGTTCAACAGAACAAAGACATTAATACAGGTTTAGAGCAACATGAGGGTGAGTAAATGATGACAGGATTTTCATATTTGGGTGACCTATCCCTTTAATTGGGAGTAACTTGATCAATTGATTGGCAATCAAATACGTAATTTAATTTAATTACATAGATTAACTGTATAGAACAGAAAGTTAAGAGCAGTTAAAGTGGAGAGTCAAGTTGTTTTCAGGCAGTGAGTGTTTTGTATGAGTTTTTATGAAACGTATACCGGTCCAAGTCTGGCTTTGTTGGTTGTCTGGGAAACGCGTCGAAGTTGAACTCCGTTTTTGATTCGCTGCATCATCTCATCCACAGCTTGCTGTTTGATGTCCTTCTCTGTCAGATTAAAACACAGATCAACACACACTCATTGCCTGAATGTTACTTCAGTTATAGAATATGCAGATGCACTTATGATAAACAGCATTTATGTAGAGAAACGCACGTCTGTTGCTTTTCATCAGCAGTCAATTTAGACACTGAATAATATCAGACATACCGACAGAACTAAACAGAATTGCGAGAGATTCTATTTGAGCTTGCATGCACAAATATATAAAAAAAACAAATCAAAAGAAAGTTGATCTATGATGTTTGTCTTTGTTTAGTGGCCTTGGAAACACTTTTAATCATTCTGTCATTAACTGGAACAAAAATGTGAAGATTATCTGCTTACCAGTTTTTCTGACATGAAAAAAATAAATAAAAAATCTCTTTTCCAAAGACACTAAATTGGCAGTGCATTTTAGAGCTCAGTTTAGTCCAATAAAGACCTTCTATTCATATGAGATCATAAAAATGGACATTAACAAGAACAACTGAAAGACAAATGATGAGAAAGTATCTAGCCTTTGGCCTGCACTTATACTTATTATAGGATCTAAAAGAATTTTAGTCAATCCATAAAAATAAAAAAAAAATAAAAAAAAATCACCATTCGTCATAAATATTCAAGCCTCTATACAAACGTATTTGCCCTTCAGCAAAAAGCTGCATGTCTTCTTTCTTCTTCCCTTCCATTTTTTTTCAGTACAAGGCTGAAAGAAATGGCTCAGGACAAACTTGAACTTGACCCAAGTCTTTTATTTTTTTCAAACTGCTGCTGTGATGAGGAACAGAACTTTACTTCATGCGAAATAGTATATATTAATTAAATTCCATCTGATTGAATACACTGCAGCATCTTAATTAACACTTGATCAAAAAGGTCAACATAAACATCTGAGATCTTTCACACGGCTTAATGGCAAACACACTTTTACGATTATGGTGCTTTTAACTGATCAATACATGTAATCTTTGCATTTTGTAATTATTACGCGCATCCTTCAAACAGCAGAACTTTTAACCTGAGTACATTTATAGAATGGAAATGGAAATGTGTCAGAGCTTTGCTCTTTACCTGGGATTTTCTCAGAGGAGTCTTTATCCACTAATGCAATTTCAGTGTTCACATTTTTTTTCTTACGAAGTATAGACAGTAATGAGCTGAAATAGACAGAGACAAAAGAAAGAATTAGAAAAAATTGCTACTGGCACAATGAAAAAAAGAGAATAAAAAGAAAAAAGGACAAGCCCTTCAATATGTCCTGCCCAAACTTCCTGTTTCAACAAGAAAAATGTCATTGAACCTGAGCCCAATGAGCAAACAGCCCACTGACTGCAACCAGTTTTCATTAGATTTTTAAAACAGATTTTTTTCTGGATTTTGCCAAATGCAGACTCTCTTAAGAACAAGTATACACTAATTTCAATGGTTTTGGGCACAAACAGACACTCACCTGAGTGGGTTGCTTGAGGGGGCAGGGGGTGGAGGCAGAGGAGGTGGGGGCGGGGGAGGCGGAGGGGGTGCTGAGGCAGCTGCTGGTGGGTTGGAGATCTGCTGGAGCTTCTTTTTAAGCTCCTCCACTGCAAAACACACAGGGTTCTCAGAGATACAAACACCAGGTTGGCTTTGAGTGCTGTTTGAATTTATGCAACTGTAGCATACACTACTGTTCATTTTTTTAAAGAAATTAAATTAATACTTAAGCAAGGATGCATTAAATTGAATCAAAAGTAACCGTCAAGATATTTATATTTTTATGCTACAAAAATATTATTTTAATTAAATGCTGTTCTTTTGAGCTTACTATTAATCAAAGAAGTTTGATCATGTTTTCCAAAAAATTAAGCAGCACATCTGTTTTCAATATTTATAATAATAATAGTTTCTTGAGCACCAAATCAATGTGTAAGAATGATTTCTGAAGGATCATGTGACACAGAAGACTGGATTTATGGCTGCTGAAATGACTGCACTATGAATAAGTTAATTTTTTAATATATAGTAAAATAGAAAACAGCTATTTTAAGAGCTATTTTATAATAGTATTTCACAATATTACTGTTTTTATTGTATTTTTGATCAAATAAATGCAGCCCTAGTGAGCATAAGAGGCTTTGAACGTTTGAACAGGGGTGTATCTACAACTGAAAATCAGAGAAATTGATTTTTAGGCATCTGTCCTCCAACACAACTTAACGACAGACGAGACCTGATGAAGCCCTATATGTGGTTTTTGAAATATGTGAACCTGTCAGGGTTGTACTTTGTATTTTGAATTGAGAATGCTTTTTAAATTCCAGCTCAATTTAATAATTTTAACGGAGGTGTCAAACAATATCCAGAACTGAATTTAAACTTGAGGAAAATAAATGAAATTTGAATGAAATTTAAACTGCAATTTTCTGTCATTCCAACTTCCTGTAGCCAATGCAATTCCATTAGCAGATGAAGAATTCAGAACAGCTTTTAGTTCTTAAACTCTGAAATGATCTCAACACTGGTACCTGTGAATCTGAGGTCTTTGGCTTCAGTTTCAGCTTTAGTGTGTTTGTGCTGCCACTCTTTTCTCTCCTTCTCCAGCAATTCTGTCTGTCTCCGTAATGCGGTCAGCTGCTTCTTTAATTCACTGCCGTGTATCTGTTCTTCAAGAGCTTTTACCTAGATTCCGCCAAAATAAACAGCACAACAATCAAAGACAAAAAACAAGGGTTGTTAGAATGGAATGTGATATTTGAACTGTAAAAAAATAATTCACTTACAAATTTTAAAATATGTCATAATGTGAAGATTATGTTATCAAATTAAATGATGACCAGTCTCTTTCTGGGCCGCATACACTTTTACGGTATAGAAAATAGATGCTAAATATCTCCTTTTGAGTTTTGCCATTGGAACGACATGAGTGTGACGAAATTATGACTTTTTTGGGGTAAACAATCCCTTTAAGGCAGTAAAACATAGCGACTAGTCATGTTCTTGTCATATTAAATATGTCATATATAAAATTTATAGTAGTGACAGAGAAACGCTCTTAAAGTAAGTCAAGTTGACTCCAACCATTTCCCCTAATCCTTTAATCATACGTTAATCATAGTTTAAATGCAGAATCGTGATACATTTTTCTCCTTTTACAAAGCAAATAATAAACTGCATGTGTGAGTTTTTGAGTGGCACTGGGAGGGGCTGGTGTGGTTGGGTTGGGTTGATTTGATTGGTTTGTCTGTTATTATTTTAATGACATTCAGTCTGTACCCTCTAAGGACACTGTGACCTAAAGGACACTGTGGGGATTAGTGTGTGTGTGTGTGTGTGTGTGTGTGTGTACAGTATGTTACCTGCTGTTGATGCTCCAATCTCTGTGTCTCTACAGTGTGTGTCAGTGTGTTGATCTCTGCCAGAGCTTTCTGCAGAGCTTCTGTAGGAGACACGGTCTGGATCAACATCTGGCTTTGTCTTTTCAGCTTCTTCTGTTCTACTAGCATCTTCATACACCCACAGAGAGAGAGAGAGAGAGAGAGAGAGAGAGAGAGAGAGAGAGAGAGAGAGAGAGAGAGAGAGAGAGAGAGAGAGAGAGAGAGAGAGAGAGAGAGAGAGAGAGAGACAGAGAGAGAGAGAGAGAGAGAGAGGGCACATAAAGAACACGTTCACACACACCATTTACAGTAATTAACATATTCCAGAATTCCTAGAATGTCTAATACATTTCATTCAATTAATTATGAAATCTAATCAAATTGAGCTTTCACCTCATGTGCAAACTTCTCCGCTTCAGAACGCAGGTCCCTCTCAAGCTTTAGATCCTCCTGTAAGGCCTCAAACTCATCTAGAGCATACTTAGAAACTACACACATACACAGGTAAGCATTCAGATGGTTAAGAGTTTGGAGCCTTGATGTCTGTGGCAAACAATTCAAACACACAATCTTTGAAATGCTTATGGTGCCATGTAAATTCATACTCGACTTCTGATGTCGACAGAACAGGGCAATCACTAAACGGCACAGAATGTTAAAAGCATTCAGGGTGTAACCTTAGGTGACCCTTACCCATAATTCTGCTGTCCTCTTTATAGGTCATTTATTTACACTACCATTCAAAAGTTTGGGGTCAGTAAGATTTTAGTCTCTTATGCTCACCAAGGCTGCATTTGTTTGATTAAAAATAAATATTATTATAATACATAACTGCTTTCTATTTTAATATATTTTAAAATGTCATGTATCCCTCTGATGACAAAGCTGAATGTTCAGCAGCCATTACTTCAGTGTCCCAGTTGCTGTTTAATACTTTTGTGGAAACTTTTTTCAGGATTCAAATAGAAATATTTTGTAACAACATACTGTAAATGTCTTTACTGTCCCTTTGATCGATTTAATGCATCATTGCTGAATAAAAGTATTTCTTAAAAAAAAAATAGTTTGACTCCAAACTTTTGAACGGTAGTGAACGACAACATACATTCAACATGGCTAAAGATAATAGTGAAGCACCAAGTGCCTTTCAATTGACCGTTCTCTTCTATTATAGGCAACAAATGTGCAATGTTCTCAAATTCATCACAAAAATTGGGAAATTTGGGAATGGCTTTATTCTTAATTGGAAGTAATTGCATAAAATACTGTAACACTTTTGTCATTTTAATAACAAGAAAAAAATATATAGTAAAGGCTTTGAATGAAGATGTACCAGAGTGTGAATACAGAGGTTAGGATCAATGAATGTCTGGATTGGAAAGCAGTAAAAAGAGAGAGAGAGAGTGGTTCATGTAAGAGGATATAGTAGAGAACAGGAGCACAACTGACCTCTGCTGTATTTTCCCAAGAGCTTCTTTTGTTGGAATGTTTCAGCTATTAAAACAGTATTATCATGTTTCTCTTTCAGGAGCTTAGGAAGAAAGGGAGAGTGAGGGCTTCACTTATTTGGGTATTACTGGTTCATCTGAAACATTAAACAACACGACACAAAGACAACCACCTCTTTTCTATTTAATGGTTATTATTCTGAGTGAAAGCTACTGTGAAACATGGCAAGGGTCAACACTAAAGACATTATGGAGGTGGATCAAAACAGTTCCGCTCTGTCATGATGATGAGAGGTTTTTACATCCATTAAAAAAAGTGAATGATTTTAGAGTGTATATGCTAGGCCTTTTTAAAAATCATGTACAGAAGATCAACCTTAAAGATGAGTATTGGTTCATTAATGCAGTAAAACCCAAGATGAAATGCCTTTTTCACATACGTCCTGTCTAGTTTGGCAGAGCTGCTCTCTTGCTGTCTCCAGATCGATCACCATCTGCTTCTTCTCAGCCAGGATCATCTCCAATTTATCTCGCAGCTCTACCACGAATGAACAAGAAATGTATAAATAAAAAAACATACATTACAAAACAGCCTAAACTGAACAGTCTTGTAACCAAAAATCATGAATTGAGAACTGCGTCGGAGGGGGAAATTATTAGCGAAAAATTACTTAATTTTGGGTCTGTGTCTCACAAAAAGATATTGAATGCTTGTAAGACTTGGAATAAAGTACATGTTGAATGGACTATTTTGACAATGTTTTGTGTTGTATTATGTATTACTACTTCATATACATAGACATAATATCTCGATAGATAGATGGGTCATTTTATTTTTGGATAAAATATGAATTAACATCATAGCCTCACAAACAAGATACTTAAAGGTACTTAAAGTTTTTAATTTGTGGATTAGTATATATAAATATAATGACTGCTTTCACACACTGTCAGGCTGTAGTAAGTAGTGCACAAAGACGAATGCCTCAAAAGCAAACAGTCTTAAATACTGTATCATACTCATTAAAACTCAGAAGAATCATGAAAACACGACCACACAACACAGACGACACATGACATGGAACTAAGGATAACTCAGGGCTTATAAACACAAGAGCTAATCAGAGTAGAAACAGAACTGGTGTGTAGAACTAATTAACAACCAACAAGATTAATTAGAAAACTAAGACTAACAAATTGACAGAAACTGAGCATACATGTTACACACACGTTTTCCTCCATTATTTGACTTGATTTCATGAGGAGCCAATGTTGTTAGGCCCAGTTGAGCTGCTTATTCTTTAGCTGCAGATTTTAATTATATGCACCTTTTATATGTCAATACAAAAAGCATAAAGTGATAGAAATATTTTAAGCAATACATTGTGGGACAGTGCATTGACCCACCTGTGATGACAATCTGACAGTGGGAGGAGCTGCAGACACCTGACGACTCGTCCTGTGGTTCTTCTTCATCCTCATCGTCAAGATTGATGTCAGCGATGACATCAGCACCAAGACGGGATATATAGAGCATACTCTTCCTCTTCAAAGAACGGTTCTGTCTGTTCAACTGAAAGAAAGATGTACATTAGTATAGTGTTTTTGGCAGACGCATTTTTCCAAAGCGACCTAGAGAGCATGCAAGGTATACATCTGCACCCATGACCTTGGTGTTGCCAGTATCAACCGGTATCAATTGAGCTACAATATCAAAATGTTAATTTGCTAAGTCTTGGTAAAGAGAACGAAAATACAGTGTCGTTTGACAGTGCAAAAAAAATGTGCAAAACCAGCACAAGTTAATCTAGTGAGGGCAATGTCGTCACATTTATAGGAATAATCAGAGATCAAAATGACACCTGTAACACAACAAATGATATAAAACCCAAGCCGGTGATTTTCTGCATTTGCCTCAGAGTGAAAAGATATGAGAAATCAAATCAGCAGCATGTAGACAGACCATCCCACTGGAACCCCAGCGGGCGCCCATGCAATTCCCCTCAATCACACAGCCAAACACACACAGCACGAACACTCTGGAAAAGAGCAATAATCAAGGGCAAAATAATAGACATTTCATTACACGTATGCAGGGGCAGCAGCAGCAGACACTCCTGTTTTCATAAATAATTACAGGATTCTATCAGGCACGGACACGAACCCCCACCATCGCAACATGTACATAACTGCATCCGAGACATTTTTACCTTTTTGAACATCCAATTAAAGTAATTTAAGATTGGTCATTCACACTTCAATTAGGGAGTCCACTTAATGGAAACTCAGAGAGCCAATGGGGGTGGAGGTATGTAAATGAGTCCCGGGTGACATTCCGGTCAGAAAGAGAAAAAGAGTGGGAGGCAGGGATAAAATGCCCCCTCTTTAACAAGCCTTTATTAATGACATCCAAGTGAGGACACACAGCACGTGAATCCATTTCCTGATGGCGTCCTTCCTGCTGAATGCATCTTTTAAAAATGCAATCAACAACACATAATACAGGGATAAACACGCAGAAACACATGCACGCTCGCTCTGTGATAATCATCTGGCATTGATGAGAGCGCAGCGGCAAAATTACACAGTGGCAGAAATCAGACGTGCGTCCCGAGGTGGCCAGGCCCCTCATCTCCTCTGATCACACATCAAAACAAAATGTCATGTGTTTGGATTGCACTTTGATTTGACTGCCACCACCCGCGAACCCTCATCCATTACTGCTTTTTAATTCAAAATGTTCCAGAGTTTAAGAAATTGATTATGATTTTCTTCTTTTTTTGGGGTAGATGAGGTGTCTGCCAGCCTCGGGTCTCTTGGCAGACAAAATTACAGCCATCATACACAATAAATCATACGGCTGAAATGTAGAGACTTTTTGAGACAATTCTGCTCACCATCCTCCAATCACACCAACCAAAAATTTTGGACTCATTTAAATGTAAATTTGGAACGAGCCAATGCTGTAATTTTCACAACGTATCCTTCGCATTTTCAGGAAGAGGTGAGATTTCTTTTCCACCATGCATACTGAGATGCAAATCAAGTTTTCCACACTTGTTTTATAGATATTCACAAGATTAGTTCACATAAATACAGCAATCAACAAGGCAATATCAATATTTAATTTCCAGTTATTTATTTATTGTATAAATGGGATAATATAAAAAGTCAGCTGGTCATTGTGCCAAAATAAACCCAAGGAATGCACCAATATTACAATTCTGGACAATACTGATAAGGTGATTATTATCTTCATGTTATGGCAGATAATAGATAAATGTAGAGTATTGCAATTTTGTAAGATTTTATGTAAATAAATTAAAACCAAAACACTAAAATGAACCATTTTAAATGCTTTAACTGATACAATTTATACATCACAACATTAAAATCTCCAGTATGAAAATTATATTAAGTTTAAGATATGCTAATGATTACATTTAACCGCGTTATTAAATTATTAGTGTTTTCAAAGATTAACAAAGAGGAAATCAGTATCAATGATTAAATAACCAATATTGTCCACTACCAATAATATATATATATATATATATATATATATATATATATATATATATATATATATGTTATATCAGGCAATAAACGATGTGGTACCAATATATTGTTCTTTTCTAAATGGGAATGTTTTGTGATGACAGACTTTATGTATTGTATATTACCGTTCAAATGTTTGGAGTAAGATTTTTTTTCTTTTCAAGAAATTAATACTTTTATTCAACAAGTATGCATTAAATTAAAATTTTTGAATGTTACAAAAGACTACTAAAAAGACTAATAAAGCATTTAAAAAAAATCTTACTGTCCTCAAACGGTAGTATAAAACAAATCTATTGGGAAAATCAACAAGTTTAATGCAATAAAACTAGAACTTAAGAGACCAATGCAATGCAAAGTGTTTCCTGGCTGCCTTTCAATAAAGACAGATGAGGCACTTGAGATAATTCAGCTATGTGCTGAAAGAGCAACTAGTGACAAAAACAACCGCATCCTCAATCAGACATGTGTCCTGGCAGATTGAAGCTGAGCAAACCTGTGGAGGCCAAAACCTTGCTGTTAGTTCCACAGACGTGAGGGGCTGGGTGTGGGGGTGTTCACAGAGCAGCCAGGACAAAGGGCATCTGTACCGGTTTTCGTGCACAGTGGCCGCCGGCGAACACAGAACAAGCTGGGCTGTGCATTTAAGGATGTCAGGAAACCATTGATTGGTTAAATCGAGCTTTTATCCAACACATAATGCTGAGGCACAAAACGGCCCAGCTGCAGGTCTATTTCCTCCGCACAAATGAAATGCTCCGCGGTCTTCCTCAACCGCAGCTTTCAGAAACTGTGATGTGACATCTGTGATGGCTTCACATACTTCAAGGAAAAAAAATGTATACCTCAAGAGAATACTCTAGATAGAACTACACTAGAAAGTGATTTTCAAGAAATGGCAGGAACAATAATCTTTTAGACCACGCTAAATAACCAAGAACCAAAGGGTTATGTCATCTCAGTCTATTTTGTCATATACAAAAATGAAAGTCCGTTTTCCTTTGCGCGGTAAAACGTCTTCTTTTCTTGGAAAAAGAAAGACGTCACACGGCAGCTAGCCTGCTTCTAAAAACGCAGGACAACAGTGTCCTTTTTTAACCTCAAGACTATTTTCTCTCGGTCTTTATCTCTTTTATCCGTGTCTTTATTCCTTTCACTGCTACTGTTCTCTCATTTCTCTCTCTGTGTGTGGTGATCAGCGCTCATCACCGACAGACAGCAGAAGATAGTTGATTCATCCATCAGATAGACGGCAATGAGCCGGTAATCGTTCCCGCTAATTTGCCTCACACCTGGGCTTTTAGAGATCCATTTACCTGCTGAGCGTTCAGCGTAGATGCCACTTCACTTTTCAGACCAGACTGAGCCTGAGCGGCGGAACCGAAACCCGACTAAACAATGTGCTGAGCAGGGACTGATGGCAAATTGAATACTTCTGTAATGAGCGGGACCAGTGAGGTGGGCAGGCAGTCAACCACAAGATACAGGTACACGGGAGGGAAATAGTCTTAAGATTGACTTCAGCATGAACTCAATGAAGTGACTGCCCACGTGGAGAACAATTGTGTGTACTTTGCTCAGGATGGAGGAGGAAATATAATGGATGGAATGTTGGTTGGATGGAGGCATGATGGATCCCAACCAATTTACCATGAAAGCACAAGCGAAAACATGAGTGTATGATTCTAGAAGAAATGTTCCTAAGAAGAATAGAGCAAAGAAACAGAAGAAAACGGATATTGGTATAGAATAGAATATACAATAACAAACTAAATTAAAAAGAAGAGAATAGAACCAAAAGATAACATAATCAAATCAAACAGGAACAAATTATAAAAAATAAAAAAAGACAAAAGAATCAGAACAGAAGAAAATAAAATGAAAAAAGAATAGAATTGAATCAAAAGAATCAAAAATTACGGCAATGAAATGCAATGGAATTAAACAAAAACATCAGAATCAAATAAATAAGAACAGAACAGATTCAAATGAATCAGAACAGAACAGAGAGAAACATAAGACAATTAAATGAAACAGAACAAAGAGGATCAAATGAAACAGAACAGAATAAAAAAAATCAAATTAAAACAAAAAACAGAATCAAATAAATAAAAACAGAAGATAATCAAATGAAAAGAACAGAAGAGAATCCAAATAAACAGAACAGAATGGAATAAAAACAACAAAAGAGAATAACATGAAACAGAACACAAGAGAATGAAATGGAACAGAATCAAATAATAAAAAACGGAATAAAATAAATAAGAACAGAACAGAGGAGAATCAAATAAAACAGAACAGAGGAGAATCAAAGGAAACAGAACAAAACAGAATGAAACAAAACAGAATATACTCAAATGACACAGAACTGAATCAAACGTACCAGAACACAACAGAATCAAATGAAAAATACCAAAAGAGAATCAAATGAAACAGAACAAAAGAAAGAATCATATGAATCAGAACAAACGGAATCAAAAGAAACTGAACAAAAGAGAATCACATGAAACAGAACACAAGAAAATTAAATGAAACAGATTCAAATCAAACAAAAAAGAACAAAATCAAATGAATCAGAACAGAATGAAATAAATCAGAAAGGAGGAGAATCAAATGCAATAGAATAAAACAGAACAGACAATCATAACTTTATTGTAAAACCTCACCTTTGAAGCCAAAGCTTCTACACTCTCTCTGCATGTCTTCTCGATCTCTAGATTCTCCTGAATGTTGTTCACCTCCTCTATCACCCTGTGTGACACTAAAGACAAGAAATATGTCAAATATTGTGATGGTTTCTTCAATGCAAACACACTATAGTTGTCACTACAGGCAAGCACAGGGCTCATTTTCACACACTGTCACGCACACACTGAAGCAGTCAGAACAGTACAACATCATGACATTCATAGACGAGGTCACAACATCATACAATTACTCTGTCCAGAGCCCTGAAACTTAGAACAGCTCTTTATCAGCTATCATGCTCTCCAGACTGCTTTCACACAAGTTGACTGGGGACATTTGGTGTACAAAAAAAATGGAACTACAGTCTATATGGTGAACACACAATCTCAGTAAGGATTTGAATGGTTTGAATAGTTGCTGTCACAGCACTCATAGCAGTCTCCTGTAGTGTGACATATGTTGTACTTCATCTAAAACTGAAAATTGTTCTAATTCTTATATACCCCGGTATTATACATGCATTTTCGATAATCTAATGTTCATTTAAAAATTAATATGGACTTGGATTGTGTATCCACCCGTTGGTCACTCTATAGGACAATTTCAGTTTTCCAACACCTGCTGCATACTTTTTCCAACTGTGTCTATACGATTTTGATACATATTTTCACACTGGAGACAATTGAGAGACTCATACACAACTATTACAAAAGGTGCACACTTTTACTGATGCTCAAAAAGTAAACATGATGAATTAAGAGACGAGGGGTGATCATCAGTTTTTTTTTTGTGGTTTCAGAATTTGATCCCACTGTGTGTGTGTGTGTGTGTGTGTGTGTGTGTGTGTGTGTGTGTGAGACTGTCAAAAGTTTGAAAACATTATTTTTTTGTAATGTTTTTGAAAGAAGTCTCGGTTACACTTTATTTGTAATTATATATTTAAAGGGGTCCTATAATGCCCTTTTCACAAGATGTAAAATAAGTTTCTGATGTCCCTAGAGTGTGTATGAGTTTTATAAGTTTTAGCTCAAAATACCCCACAGATATTTATTTTTATCGCATGTTAAAATGTTCCCTTTTTTAGGTTGAGCAAAAGCTCCCGGCACAGAGGGCGGAGCTTCAAGAGCTTGTGTGTAAGTAGCTCCGATTACCTCACACAGACACGCACTGAAAATGTAAAAGACTTTTAGCCTTTTATGTTCAAACCGGTGTCAGACAAATATGGAGAGACTCAAGAATAAGTGACAACATGTAGAAAGCAGCAGGACACTTCTGAATGGTTAGTTGATGAATTTATGTAGCTGATGTGGAGTTAACTATCTTCAAGTCATTCTTAGCATAATCTGTCATGATAACCTATGAATCGCGTTTCCGGGGGTGGGGGCTAGGGTTAGCGATGTCATTAAGATACCAGAGGCTAGTAGATCAGCTGCATCAAAGCAGACGTGACATTCTTAAAAATGTCGTCTTCATTCGGGTTCGAACAGCGCAAGGGAGCGCAATAATGACAGAATTTTAGCAGATTTTTTTTGCCGTAAAGCAATTTGTTATATCGCGAGACCTGATATCACGCGATACTTCCTGATGCTGCGGCCGGCGCCCCGCCGGTTCAAAGTTGCAAGGGTAGTTTTTTCGCTCACAGGTGATAGGGGCGTGCGAGACGACCACCATTCAACCTGAAAAAAGTAATATAACCATTCCAATGACTCCGAAGCTGTTCAGTTAAGGTAAAAAACCTGCATAGTTCACCTTTAATACAAAATAATATTAGAATATATCAAATAACCGTTTTCTATTTGAATATATTTTAAAATATAATCTATTCCAGTGATGATAAAGCTGCATTTTAAGTATCATTACTCCAGTCTTCAGTGTCACATGATCCTTCAGCAATTATTCTAAAATGCTGAGAGGCTGCTCAATAAACATTTCTTATTAAAATCAATATTGAAAACGGTTGTGCCTAAACATTTTTATGGAAATGGTGATACTTTATGCAGGATTCTTTGATGAATATGAACAGCATTCATTTGCATTTATTAAATGTATTTATTACATTTATTAAAGTATTTAGTAAATAGAAATCTTTTGTAACATTATAAATGTCTTCACAGTCACTTTTTAAAAATCAATTTAATACATCCATGATGAATATATATATACAAAAATGTTAAGCAGCAAAAACTGTTTTTAACATTTTAAATATATTTCACAATATTATGTTTTACTGTTTTTTGATTAAATAAATGCAGCCTTGGTGAGCATAAGAGACTTTTCTTTCAAAAACCAACCCCAAATTTATCTTGCTGAAAAAAGTTCATGCCCATCTTCTATAGCAACATCTTTTCAGACTCTCTTTTCTGTTGAATCACCTCTTCACCTTGGCCTTCATACAGCTATTGTCTGCTGTGTAGATCTGTTCAAGTCAGCTACTGTAAGTCCTGCCCTTCATACAGATCCTAAAGGAATGGGAGACGGAGATCAACGCAGGCCTGTCAAGCCGAGCTTATTGTTTGGATTATTAGAGATATCTCTGGAGTCTCCACCTCAAATGCAAGAACATTCAAAGGCCATATAAAATGCCTCTAAAGATTCTCTGCTTTCGAAAATATTTGTGAATGCTCAAGATTAGTCTCTCGTGCACAAAAAGAGTCCCAAAACAAGATGGATTGAGAGGAAACTTTAAAAATTCAAAAACGCACAGTCTGACGAGCAGCCGAAATCTATCAGCTTCCAAAGAGGCGGAAGATGGGGAGATGGAAGAGGCAGACGCTCTTAACGCCCGGAGCTCTTACCTTATTTGTGTCCGTAATCACCAGAGACTGGCCACGGACCAGCTCACAGCCTCTTAACTAATTACACATTGTGGTTGAGAGGCAAAAACAGGAATTAGCACCATCGCGGCCAGCGGCTGCCTCCCAATGACACCTAATTAAAACTTGATGAACGCCCGTGTCTGCGATATCCAAGTTCCCGCTGTAAGCCTTTCCCTGTCACTCATTAAACAGTACTTAGCTGCCAGTTGGTCTCCCTCCACCCCATCTTTCATCTCTCTCTCTTTTGGTAGTACTAGCACTAAGTGACAGGTTAATTGTAATAGCAGCTACACATAAACCGGGCTAAGTGTGAGGCAGTTGCGGAGCAGGAGGGGGAGACTTCACACGTCAGGCTTGGCAGCTTTAATTGTAAGTTTTAGCCTCCCCATCAACGTTACATCTTCAAATCTCTTTCTTCTCGCGCCGTTCCTCGTGCACGCGTCTTCTCAGAGACAGACAGTGATTACGTGCACGAGGACGCAGAGTATAATGCTATCGGGCCTGCGTGTTGGAGAAGTGAATTAGAGCCTCTGATGCTGTTTCTACAGCGCAGAGCTTGATGAGGGGGCAGATGCCTTTGTGGTCTTATCATTAGAACACAATGGTCATGTTGTCATCAACCTTGCCATCTCCAATTGAAAAGACATGATTGTGTGTTGGGGGCTTTTTCCTTGCTCGCTCGCTCGCTCACCACTTCCCCCCCACCTAGCCAGCCTCCCTCTCGGTCGCTTTGCGCTGAATAGAAGCAATTTTCCGAGAGCTATGAAATCACGTAATAGCTCCTAATATGCAGCTGCTCTGCTAGAAGCTGCAGCCACTATTTAAGTGGAAGTCATACACAATACGTGTTTATGGCGGAGGAAACATGAGCAAAGGCCAAGATTATTCACAAAAACACACGCTCTTCTCTATCAAATAATGACCTATTTCGTGCATTAAAATGAGAATGTAATGGATTTTTTCCCCCTCCTCCCCAACACCGGCGGCCATTTGTTGTGCTTTTTAAAATTTCGCCTTTTAATTCACGTGTTTGAATTCCATGTTTCCCCAGCGAAGAAAAAGAAGGTGACATTTGTATAGATGTGCGAGAGAGGTGAAGTGCGGCGATTTGGCGAGGGAGGGACCGCAAAAAAACCCCATTTGAGACTGAAACCTGTCGCTTTTCCCCTCATTCGGGTGTGTGTGATTGATATCAACTAGGGATGCTCCGATCAGGATTTTTGCAGCCGATACTGACTACCGTTTTCTTGTCATCATGATCGGCCGATACCGATCCCGATCTTACAAGTTTTATATAAGTGACATGTAAGCTCTCTGTTGACTGTAACTGTTAACCCCTTACACCTTGAAGGCATTTTTTATTATTTCATGTGATTTCAAGTGGCATAATTAAATGTAATGGTCTTTACACAAAAAAAATATCATCAAGTATATGATCTAATTTGATAGGAAACCTTTCATATTAAATTTAATTGGGGATATTCAATTTAATTAATCAATGAATAATACTATTGATTAGCATTACCAAACATGGACGTTTTATTATTATTTTAATTTAATACTGTGAAGCTGCTTTGATACAATCTGTATTGTGAAAAGCGCTATACAAATATTCTTGACTTGACTTGACTTTAAAAGTTAATGAGATGCGGTTCCATGCACAGGGGGCGGAGCCTAACCAGTTTGCACTCAGAGCCAGGACAATCTCATCTCACAGAAAGATGATATATCAAAACAGAAACTCACAGTAACGGTGTTCGAGTCGGACAATAATGCCCACAGAGCTAGAGAATATATGCTGAATATTAAGTCTTATCCATAAACACACTCTCTCTCCCTTTCATTATCATGGAACACAACGTTACACAGCGAAGTACACGAAACATCCGTTACAACTAACAGTAAACAAATATACACACACCTTTTCAGTGGATGCTTTATAAACTGGTAAACTGTATATCTGTAAAACGACTCGATGAGCTCGAGCTGTCATAAAGTGCTCGCTCTCACTTTCATTTCTGCCGTGATCAGTAACGTTAGTCCTGTCGCTCCGGAGACTGTAAGCTGGATCACGAGAGCAGTTGTACTGATCAATCCTTGAGTAACAACAAGAGTAAATGAAGACTGCTATATTATTCTAACATCCAAAAAACAAAACACCTCAATCGCCTTCGGAGACATTCTACAGCTGCTCCAGCGTCGAAACAATGGCGGACTATGTCCAGCTCACTCAGGACGGGTCTATGCTCAAACTGCAGTGTCAATCAACAGTCGTGGGCGGGGCTTGTGCAATTCTACGTCACATTGCATTGATTCTGAGAACAGCTCATTCTGAGACAGTGGTTATGATTTATAGGGATAAAAAAAAAAAAAAACTGGTTGGATTTTTATCATTATAGTGTGGTTGTGTACACACAATGCCAAGTGCCAACACACATTTATATTCAAACACCATGTAAAAGTAAATTTTGCATAATAGGTGCCCCTTTAAACATTTTCATTTCCAGTGAGAAATTACTATTGTAGTAATTAAATATGCGCTTAGTTATCACCGAAGCTCTCTCTATTTTGCTGTAGATCATTAAATCGTTGATTTAAAAGTCTGTCCAGTATCAGTTTCGTGTGGTACATTCATTTGATTTTCTCAAGATCTACGCATCATGTTATGTTGTGTCTCGTTTCAATCGAGACAACCTGCTCTAAATAAAGTTGTGTGATTTACTATGTTTACTAATGTTTCACGAAGTTACAAAGCAGAATGTGACGCAAAAGCCTTATCTGTATACTGTTTACATGTGCATCTACGGCAACTTTGTACAGTTTTACGTCATCAAATAGCAATCAGTTCGTGAGATCGGACAAATTTAGTAACTACCAATTGAGTCATAGAATGTGATTATCGATCGGAGCATCGATAATATAAACACTAAACTTCAGACTATAAGAGCAAAAGGGAGTGAGTGGACTCTATGTCTGCAAAAGGAATATCCCAGATGTGAATTTGGCACCTCATGTATCCATAAAAACATCCTATTATTTAAAGTCCCCCTGTGGTTTTTAATGTTGTTTATTTGTCTATGTACTGAAAGCTCAACCTAAAATTTGGAATTTGTTCAGATTTTTGGCTTTGATTTTCTTGCAGTTTTAGAGTACAACATGTTTTGAAAATATAGATTTTATACAAAATATGAATAATTAAATGTTTACATTGAACATTTTCATAAACTCGAACTTATATAACTTTTTTTTCTATTTCACTTTCTTAATTTATTTAACTTATAAATCTACCAAATGTCTTCTTTAAAACAAGATCAATCTTATCTCTATATTCCAAAGCATTCTTGAATTACAACCATTTAAGTTTGGAATGTGCATTTTCATGTCTATGCAAAAAAAAAAAAGGGGCGGGGGGGGGGGGGGCACTTAAGGGGTTACACACCAACTCCAATTGCTTAGATTTAAAGCAGTCTGAATAAATTAAAATATGTCTTGTTGGAAAACCAGGGAAATGATGGTTGCGGAATAACTAGGTGTGTCTATATGGAACCGTGTCATAGTTCTTGGAAGATTCTGGGGTCAAAGTTCAAAAGAGCAAAGCGCACAGCCAGTATTTTCCACAGAAATCGAAGCAGTCTTTAATTCGTTTTAATGTACTACACAGAAGGATGTCACTGGATGGACATTTATTGAATTTGAGAAGTTATAATGAGATAAATCTAAGATCTTTAAAACCAACCTTGTTCAAATTCGTTCAACTTCTGTAAGGCCTCATCTCTCTCCTCTTGCATTTTTTTACACTGAAACAAAATTAAATAAAAATATAGAGTATGTTTCACTGATAGAACAGATTTTTTATTTATAAGAACATCTGCATTTATTTTATTAAAAGCAAACCCTCCGAAATATCATTTTTAAATGTATAGATCACCCAAAAATGTAAATTCGGTCATCATTTACTAAACTTAAAGGAATAATTTTAAAATTTAAAATAATGGTTTTCTATTTTTATACATCCTTGAAATGTAATGTATTCCTGTGATGGCAAGGCTGAATGTTAAGCAGTCTTCAGTGTCACATGATCCTTCAGAAATCAGTATAATATGCTGATTTTATGCTCAAGAAACATTTCTTATTATTATCACAGCTGTGCTGTTTAATATTTTTGTGGAAACCGTCATTTTTTTTCAGGATTATTTGATGAATTGAAGGTTCAAAAGTTTGACAGAAACTGCTGAAAAATATTTAAAGATAAAACTACTTATAAAACTAAAAACTATTTAAAGATAATTTAAAGATGTTCAAAATGTATTTTTGGGTGAACTATCCCTTTAAGACCACACACAGATGTTGTAGAGGTGCAAAGAACAAAATAAATAGGTGAAAAGAAAGGACAGCATGACAACAAATGTCTTACCTCCTTTTTGATCTTCTCATGTTCTCTTTGGAGGCTTTCATACTGGAGAAGTACTGCAGAAATACAAGGGCGCCAGTTAAACATCTCACAAGTCAACTTCCCAAGAACTACACAGTCAGTTAATGCAATTTCAATACATGAGAGAGATCAAACTCAAGAGGAAACTTTTACTGCAATAGCTCACAACTCATGTCCAGCATGAGGATTGCTCATGGAAACTAACGCTAATTTACACAAAAGTATTTTTAATGCTGCAAAAATATATAATTACAAATAGAGGATGAGAAATACATTTGCTGGTCAAGACAATGACAGTTCTACTCATATCTGTCTACATGCCGGCTGTAGTATGAATCAGCATCAGCTCTACTGAATATGCATTTAATTTTAGAGCAGAAGCCATTATCTGTAAAGGGTTTACAAACCACACTGTGTCTGGGTTATTAATGTCACAGTGAGACAGACTATCATGGAAAAGACAGTCTTTTCAGTTTAATTTTGTAAAGTTTCAGAGTTCTCTGCCTCTATTTATGAGGTCTGCAGGGCGCTTTGAGCAAAAAGATATAAAGCAATTTTTACCAGAAGGTGTCTTTCAGACAGTTGTTTACAAACCTAATTCTAGATCATATTGATATAATATATACTGCCATATTGATATAATATGGCAGATTTCTACGTAGCTACATTACAATGTACAAGTAGAAGTAAATACGCATTTATTCTTGGTTTATCAACCAAAATTTGTATCTTGTTTTATTGATAAACTGAGAAATTAGCTTTTCACCGGTTACAAATTGTGAATGTAGTGATATACATTTTATAAGCTTTTTTATTTTATTTAATGCAATTTATTTTATTTGGCAATCCAATAAGTACAATACATGTGCTCACCTAGATAGGAAAAAATGGAATTTGCATGAGTAATTTAAAAAAAGATAGCTGTCTTTTAAGCACACATATCTTTACATAAAAACAAAAGAAATGCCAGGATGTTCACCAAAAATGTGTGTGCATGTCCAAACAAGCCTCTGAAAGCAAGAGTTCACAGAATTAAAAGGCTTTACAATGTTTTCCACTGCATGCAGAGGGGATTAAAACTACACGGGCAGAGAATGTTATACAATTTGTGTTCCACTTCAGAATTTGTTGGTTGGTAAAATATGTCAGATTGTTTTCCAGATTTCTACATAACTATTATGGATTTTTCTTTCTGCGAATAAGGATAAAATCCAGTTGATATCGAAATGACTGCTTTAACAAGAAACAAATCGACTTCACGTAGGCCTACTATTACAATACCTGTTTGTGTAGACTGTTACAGACAGTTACAGCAAGCAACCCAGTTCCTATGAGATACCTGCACTATTTATGCATTTGACACCATCACCCTTACCTTGGTTGGACCGTTCTGAAATCATTTTCACTTCTTTTTGCTGTCCCGTTGACGCCATTGAGAGTTCCTGTGGTGGCTACTGATTCAAAAGTCCGATTAAACACAGCCCGAGCGACACAGGAAATGATACCTGAACACACCTACTGTCACTCGCGCGCACCGTTAAAGTAAACATTCAACATGTTAACGATAGTTTTCACTCGAATGCTATAATTAGGCATATTCCAGTAAAAAAACAACAACAACATTATCATGGTATCAGCAAAATGGCATTAAAATAATGAATTAAAAATTACACTCTTTACGATTTTACTGTTTCTTCAACTACGACCAGTCAACTAAAGTTTCTAACGGTCACAAGTTAATTTACTATAGTTAAATAATCCAGAGTGGTTATATAAATGTATGACAGGAGAATTTTGTAAAAAAAAAAGTTATAGATAACTTGCATTTATCAGCATCCTTTAGAGGAAATGACGTTTATACATTTATGGCGGTATAAAATGACAGCAATTGCATACAGTGCACACATTAAAAAAACTAAGTTAAAAATGTGTATGTACTATGTACTTTCATTTTTCTTTATCTTCTTCACCCATCAGTTGAGGTCTCCTATTTAATCTCAAGCATGCTCTTCACTGACTCCTTCCCAAACAAGAACATTTGTTCTTTCCTAACATTTAACACAACACTTTTAAAAGAGGCCCTCTAGTTAAGGTGAAAATGAGACCACCACACCTAAGTGACCAGTGATTTGCTTTAAAAAAAGAAGAAGCGGACAATAGCAGAACAAACTGTAATTTGACCTTAAACATGAGATCTTTTACTTTTAGTAAAACCAATCCCTGGGGTAAAGTATAGCCTGAAAGTACTATATATTGATGTGAAAACTGTTATTTTGGTAGACAGTCCCACTTCACACAAATTAACATTACTGTTATAATGAAAAAAAAAATGGAAAAAAAAATGAAGCAGTCAGCCAATCACGATATAACAATATAATTTAATTCATCTGAGAGGATTGACAGGTTTAAACAGCAAACAAAACGTGTAAAACACATGTACACATACAGAGTAAGAGGGGAATGTTTAATCAGTCTTACATTGCAGAACATATTTCAAAGCACAGATGCTGTAAACATCCTCCATCCTCCTCTAAAAGGGAAATAACAGCTGTCAGTGACAAGCACACACTATATGATCATTCAACACCTATAATTACCTGTCTATCAGCATAACAGAAACTAAGTTTGGTGTGCAAGTATTCATTTAAATGTTTTTTTTGGATATTAAAATAAATAAAAGCAAATATTTCCAAGGGAATAAGGGCTATAAATGAATTTGTAATTCAAATATTCTTATTACTTATATTGGAATGTTTAGAAACATTATTTTTACGCTTGTTATAGAGATGAATGGAGGATGTGAGCGAGCACACACATGTGCAAGTGAGCCCTGAATATTTCCCTTTGAGCACAAATGTTTTTAATATTCTCTTTAGGCTTCAGACAGTGAAATGAACTACAATGAACTTGAACAAAAATAAAATAAATGAACTACAGGACAGTATGAATCTCCAGCACAATTACACATCCTATCCACATGATACAGTACACACAAACATGTATAACACAACAATGGGGGACACTGGAATAATCTCTGGGGGTCATAACACATGAGACGACAACATGCGTTTTTATGAAACAATTTTATGCATGATAAATGTATATTATCCCAGAGTTATGCCCTGTAATCCTAAATATCACTTGTCAGGCTAAAGGTGGACACAAGGGATGAGATTTTTTGTGGGAGACAGGTCATGGTGACCTTTAGCCCATGCCTCCAGAAGATGTAGTGGTCTTAGGAGGCTCAGTGGCGGGCAGCGGACTCTCTCGGGTAGAACTCGGCCAGTGTGCTCTGAGGAATTCTCTTCAGCATTTCTTTGGGGAAGATTCGGAGCAACTGCCAACCAATATCCAGCGTCTCGAATACAGTTCTGTTGTCATACGGACCTAGAGAAATGGACACATATCTCATCTAAGTCACATGACATAACACACAAGCTTCCATTATGCATCATAAGAAAAGTTATACTTTTATTCTCCTTTTGAATACTTGTACAACATTTTTTTTTATGGTTTCCACAAAACAAAGCAGCACAACTTTTTTCAACATTGATAATGATAAGAACATTTTCTGTTTCTACACTAATTTAGCATATTAGAATAATTTCAGAAGGATCACGTGACACTCAAGACTGGAGTAATGGCTGCTAAAAAATTCAGCTTTGCATCATAGGAACAATTATAAAAAAATAAAAAAAACCTGCCCAAACGTTTGAGTGGTACTGAACATAGAATAGATATATATACAAATGATAAAATATAGGAATTACAATCAGAAGCTTCAATATTTAAGCTTTGAATCAAAGAAAAAAGAAAAAGAAAAAAGAGAAATAAATGATTTGAAATAAATATCCTATTCAAAACCACTGACTGACACATAGCATCTTTAATGGTGAATTTCAGTTAAACATAATTTTTTTTTTACTTGAAGGAAACACTGTATTGTTCTACAAAACCGATGAAAAAAAAAAAAAAAAAAGGAGTAAACCGATGTTTGGTTCTCTGTAAGCAATAACTGAGATCCATCTGTGTCTGAAGAGCTTAGACAGTGTCCTTTTCTACCAATGACACAGCGATTGTGTGACAAAGGAAGCCGAGAGATTTCATCCCAAAAATAGGGCTGCGATCAATATGAAAGATGTGCATACTTCTTTTTAATTGGAGGATTTGATGGAGACAGAGGGCATTGCACCTTGTGCCACACTATAGAGCAGCAGCATTGAGAAGAACATTCACTGAGGTAAAAGTGCTTTGCGGCAGAGCAAGAGCAGTGGCTGAAATACTGTCAAGTGGTTTCCAATCTAGAATGTGAAATGGCATAATAGTGTACATGCGCGAGTCTGCAGAACCTTGAAATAAAAAATAAAATTAAAAAAGTCTGTAAAACTGCTATAGTGTGGTGAACTGCTTAAAAAAAAAGAAAAGAAAAAAAGTTCCATTTGTTAGAGAAACGCTGAAATAATTGGGTCTTCCTAACATTTCCTTTCTAGTGCAGACATGAAAAAAATCTGATTAAAATGAGAGTTTAAACATTCCTGCTAATTTCAGACCTATCTAGAGTGAATGTGGCTATGAATTATTGAGAACCGCACACTAGGGTATCTAAGTACAAACGTACCTTGAGCAATGAAATTCTTTTCGAACTTCTGCAAGAACTCCAGGTACAGCAGGTCATCTGAGGTCAAAGCTTCCTCACCCACCACAGCCTTCATGGCCTGAACATCTTTACCAATGGCATAACATGCATACTATGGGATTGACATAGAAACAGAGCGAGAATTAGACTGAAAAAATAAAATAAAAATCACATTAAATTAAATTCTGTTGTAAGAGCATTCAACAACTTTACCAGCTGGTTAGAGACATCAGCGTGATCTTTGCGGGTCATGCCCTCTCCGATAGCAGATTTCATCAATCGAGAGAGAGATGGCAGTACATTGATGGGAGGATAGATCTTTAAGTGGGGACAAAAAGAACACCAAAGAATGAAGAATTATACGTTCATATTCATCTGGAAATCAAGTGTGCAAGAATGTGTGAATGTACATAGAATGTATAGTGTGGAGACTAAATAGTCCTCAGAAGTTATCTTGCATAAGGAACATTAGGGAACTAACTAACCATTAATTAATTAAAATATATGGCAAAATAAATAATTAAAATACCAACTGAAAAAAAACTAAACTACATTAAAGCTGTAGTCCGTAACTTTTGGTGCTCTAATTAACAGAACTGCATGCGTCTTGCAGAAGAACATTGTAGCCGGAGGTACTTCTCTCTGTTTATGTCTATGACTAGTCACACAGGTACTGTGCTACTCCGCAGTTGTACGACCCAAACCAGTTTAAAATAGTCTGAATATAAACACTTATTATAGGTGTACCATAGAGATTCAGGATAAGACAAAAACAAGGTTTGGAAAATGGATTCATGATGTACTTGCTTATTATATAAATTGTCAATTTTGAACAAATAAAAAAAAGTTACAGACTGCAGCTTTAACTAAATAACAATAAAAAGTTTCAAAGAAACTGTATTCCTAATTCACAAAAGAAGATCTAAAAGGTGAAGTATTAAATCTTAGTTCCAATAAATTAATGTGTAGGAAACATTAATCGGTCCTTCTGTACTTTTGCAGATTCTGAAATGGATTATGCATCTTATTTCCTGATCACAAAGCTTTTCAGCTGTTTGTTATGACTGGCAAAACTTCTCACCTGTCTGTTATGCAGTTGTCTGTCTACATACACCTGTCCCTCTGTGATGTATCCAGTCAAATCAGGGATCGGATGGGTGATATCTGTGTGAAACGGGGAGAAAATTAGAAATTAGCGGATTTGAGCATTTATCTTTTTTATTTTTTTTTCATTTGTATTATTCAGTCATTTGCTCAATCTAGTCATAAATTATGAGATTTATTAGTTGCTCATTTAATTTGCAGCATCTGAAGATATTAAGTGGTGTATTAATATTGTGATGTTGTGATGCCTGAAATAAAAGGGCAAAGAAAGCGAAATGAGATGGAGGTTTCCTGGTGCTGCTATAAGGGGGAACACCCATTCAGAAACACACACGGGTCCTTCACAAGGATGTTTCTATAGTAACCAAAACCATCAAGAGTGCTAGTTACTGGGCGCAGTTGCTGTGTCCGGCCAGAATACAAAATAAAGACCTAAAATAACTAAATAATTAAATATTAGTGCTGTCAAATCGATGAATCACATTAACATAAAAGTTTGTTTACATAACATGTTGTATATTATTACATATATATATATATATATATATATATACACACACACACACACACACGTGTGTGTGTGCATGTCTGTTTATATCTACATACCCATGCATATTTATACACATCTAAGCTGTATATATGTGTATGTGTATATACAATATATACACACACAGACATTTATACAATATATACATTTAATAACATATACAAACACATATATTATGTAAAGCCAAACTTTTATGTTAGATGCGACAGCACTTTTAAATATATATATTAAAAAAAAGGAACTACCTAATACTAATAAACAAAATAATTGGTAGCACTTTATTTTACAATTCTGTCCCCCATGTACATACGATGTACTTATAGTAATTACAAAAACTGGACAATAACTAGGTACTAATCCTGAACATACACCTAAACCTAACCTTAACCCCTGTAGTTACTATATATATATATATATATATATATATATATATATATATATATATATATATATATATATAGTTTTATTTATTAACTGTTTCCATCAGGCTGAATTCTAAATTTGATTGCATAGAAAAGTAATAGCACACTTCTAAACAAATTGCAGTTTCATAGCTCAAACATAGGATGAGATTCACACTGAAGTTTATAGTATATTATAGTAAATTAGTATATTAATTAATGTTATATAAAATGGGTCTATGGTCTAATTTAGAAAGCTAAATAAATGTGTATGTGCTTGTACCATCATTAGGCATGGTTAGAATGGGGATCTGGGTGATTGATCCATTCCTGCCCTCCACTCTTCCAGCACGCTCATAGATTGTAGCAAGATCAGTGTACATGTAACCTGGGAAACCACGACGACCCGGCACCTCTTCACGAGCAGCAGACACCTACAACCGCAACACATCAGGATAAAATTGGTTTTTAACATCATGACAAGAGAGGTTCTGTGTGTGTAAAAGTTTTCCATTGTCTCCTGTGAAGTTCCACAGAAGCATCTTATAACAATGGAGTTACAAAAAAACCCGAAAGAGTAGCATCTGTTCCACAACAAGCGATCAATGACAGCCATTTCAAGTCAGTCAAATGAGGTTAATCTGTTTTCTACTTTGTACATCTACACACAGGCACTTTTATAAGCAGAAAATACACGCAGATCTTCTCCCAAGGTTAAAACGAGTGTAGACACTGTTCTGAGCCTCACCTTTACCAGGCTGAATGGGAGAGGGAGTTAAATGTTAATGCTCCCGTAGCTCTTTGGAAGTGGCTGCCAACCGCAGAAGCCAAAGCAGGCAGCTTTGATAGGACTGAATGTATCCCAAGGTTACAGTGGCACAAAGGCAGGAGAGAATGGTCCTTTCACATGCACGCATAACTATTTAGAATGAGCATTATGCATTTGACACGTTTAGACATGTTTGTGGAAGAAACATGTTTGTGGAAGAAAACCGATAATCACTGGCATGAGGGGGGAAGAAAGGAGATGCTGCCAAAAAAAAAAAAATATCTTCAGGAGGATGAGGAACAGAGTGGAATGAAGTATACACAAATGTTATTGTGTACTAATCGTCTGTTTATATAATGCCCCACTGGTAAATTTGGAATGGCATACTACCTTACTACTACTACATATGTATATTTTTTGTACTCATAAAGTGACCGAATATATTTACCAAACTGTGCCGTATACATTCAGAGCACACTGTATGGAATACAGTATTCCTAAAGCAACACACTCCATTTCCCTTACCCTTCCAGTGTGACAAATAAATCAAAAGCAACATCAACCTTGATTTTTTTATTAAAAACATCCCCATCTTCACTAGTGATTTAACTATTTATTTATTTTTTCCTTGTAAAAACGTTCTCTCCCACCAGTCTGATCCAATCATGAGTCAAGAAAAATGTATGAAATATTGGTCAGATATTACTTCTGGTTCATTCATCACACAGCAAGTGGAAGGTCAGCAAGTTGAGCACATTGCATTTCAAAATAGTGTGCTCTAGATCATTCTATTTTGAAATGCAATGTGCTCAACTTGCTGACCTTCCTCTAGTTTATTTATTTATTTATTTATTTGAGCATTAATCATTCTGCTCAAAAAGGAGAGGGCTGAAGCTAAAGCTTATAAGCGCCCACCCCCAAAATTAATTAAAAAATAATAAAAAATGTTCCTTCCACAATAGAACATAGTGCAAAAGCAACAAGACTACCACAAGGACAACATCAATAACCATCAATAAACCGTACAACAATAGTACAAGGGAACTTAGAACAAAGCAAACAAACAAACACAAGGACAACATCAATAAACAGTACCACAATAGTACAAGGGAACATAGAGCAAAAGCAACAAAACTAACACATAGACAACAACAATAAATAGTACACAATAGTACCAAGAAACCGTGCAAAAGCAACAAAACAAACATAAGAACAACATCAATAAATAGTACTACAATAGTACCAGGGAACTTAATACAAAAGTAACAAAACAATCACAAGGACAACATCAATAAATAAATAATTCATGCCACATAGAACCAATAGTACCAGGGAACATAATGCAAAGCAACTAAACAACCACAATGGCAACATCAATAAGAAAACAAAAGCAACCAAAGATGATTATGTACACTAGCAATAATGATTGCACCTAATAATAATTAATTTCTTCTACTCTATATTTTTCAAAAATCTTTAGTTTGTATTTATATTTGAAATGATTGATGTTTGAACATCGTTTCATCTCTATCTTTAAATTATTCCACAATTGAACCCCCTTAACTGTAGGACTAAAACTTTTCAGAGTTGTACTATGTTTCTGCGTCCTAAAGTTTAATTCATCACGTAACTCATAACCACCAGTACGGTCTTGGAACCTTTTTTGTATTTTACTTGGTAACAATTTGTGCCTGGCTTTGCATAGCATTTGTAATAATTGATACTCAACAATGTCCTGAAACTTCATAATTTTAGATCTTAAAAATAATGAGTTTGTGTGTTCCGAAAACCCAACTTTATGGATCAAACGAATAACTCTTTTTTGTAACAGAACAATTGGTTTTAATGTACTTTTATACGTACTACCCCATACCACAGAACAATAATGTAAGTGAGGCAAGATCAGAGAACAGTATAGAGTATATAGAGCTTTGATGTTTAAAATATGCTTTACTTTTGCAATTACTGAAATGCTTCTTGATATTTTAGAAATTAAATATTTAATATGAGAGTTCCAAGTTATTCTATCATCTATAATAACTCCAAGGAACTTAATTTCATGCACCCGCTCTATATCAACTCCATCTATCTGAATTGTTTCCTGAGCATTATAATTACCTTTACCAAATATCATAATTTTACTTTTAGTCAGATTTAGTGATAATTTGTTTTGTTTGAACCACTTGTTAACACGTTTAAGTTCCATGTTAACAATTTGACACAGTTGATGTAAATTGTCTCCAGATGCCAAAATATTTGTATCATCAGCAAACAAAATAAATTGAAGTATTTCAGATGTTTTGCAGATATCATTTATAAACATATTAAACAATTTAGGTTCATGCTACACATTTTTGCCAAATGTGGTACTGTAGGGTCCTTGACTGATTTTATGCATACAGAAAATGTGCATACTTTGCACAGTGTATATACACAATTTACAGCAGAAACAATATTAGTTGCATGCCAATATGCTATTCGGAACAAAGCCAATGCCTTGGTTTTACATCGGGTTTTGTTTAAAACATGATTCTTACACTTTGGCAGATGGTGCTGAAATCCATTCATTACGATTGGACACAGTGGCTCTTCAACATAAGCCACACAGGAAACAAGATACTAACCGTAACGCTGGCCATTGCTCCAATACGGTTCCAAATGTCAAGAGGGGGTTACTGTCCTTTTGTTACACGAGATTGTGCTCTTTTATAGCCGTTTTCTGCTTAAGCGGTTTTCACTGTACATGCAAAGTCAACAACTCGTATTGCTAATGTGAGTTGAGAGGCTCTAAGTAAGGTTGTTATATACATACATGTAATGGGATATAAATGCGTTTGCTGTGCATCTCCATCTAGTCTAAGAAGTGCACAGTATAATGGCTGGGAAATCATAAAATGATAAGAAAACCAGACAGAGAGACTTAGGATTATTTACATGACAAGGTCAATTATGCTTAAGCAGATATGAAATTTAAATGGCTAACAACATGATACATCATAAAACAGGGCACTGGAAAAATCCCCACAAAGCAGAGAATGTGTTGCAGATTTGTCTGCCCTTGCAACTAATAGAAAAACCTACTTGTCCCTTGAAAGCTTTCATATCAACAGGAACTGTTTATATGAGGTACATGTGCATTATGCCTTTGTAAAAGAGACCTTCCACCATGTTTGTTGAAAAGGCTGAATTCACCATAAGATTTATTAAATAAATAAAGACATACATGGTTAGAAAACGCACTGAATGAGTTCTTATAGCTTGTCCGCTTACCAATAGAAACCCTTCTGGAACACTGAAATTCCTTCAGTTTATTAATTTATGGTCACTATACTCTATAGGGGCAGTATTGCATACTAGAGCAGCATTCAATGGGATGTCACATACTTATTTCTTTTGAAGGGGTGCTGGTGGAAACCCTGAATCATTTGATGCCACAAGCGAGATTAAATGTGACCAGTTATTTTGATAAAAAAAAGCAGCAAGAACAGTAATATTGTGAAATACTATTACAATTTGAAATAACTATTTTAATAGACACTATATGGACAAGTATTGGGACACACCTCAAAATTATTGAATTCGGGTGTTTCAATCAAACCTATTGCCACCGGAGTATAAAAATCAAACACCTAGCTAGTAGCTATGGTCTGCATTTACAAACATTTATGGGGAAAATTGGTTGTTTTAAAGAGCTCAGCGAATTCAAGTAGGGTACTGTGATCGGATGCCACCTTCACAAAGTCAGTTTGTGAATTCTCATCCCTGTTAGATATTCCACAGTCAACTGTAAGTGGCATTATTGGAAAGTGCAAGCATTTAGGAACAGCAGCAACGAAGTGGAACGGAAGACCACTTAATGTCACAGAGCGAGATTACCGAGTACTGAGGCGCATGGTGCGTGAAAGTCACCAACGCTCTGCTGATTCCATAGATGAAAAGTTCTAAACTTCCACTGGCATTAATATCAGTACAAAAACTGTGCAGCGGGAGCTTCATAGAATGGGTTTTCATGGCCGAGCAGCTGCATGCCAGCCTCGCATCAAGTACAATGCCAAGCGTCAGCTGGAGTGGTGTAAAGCACACCGCTACTGCAGTGGAAACGTGTTCTGTGGAGTGACAAATCACACTTCTCTGTTTGTCCAACAGTGCCTGACTTTACAAATGCCAAAAATTCCCACAGGAACACAAAATCTTGTGGTAAGCGTTCCCATACGAGTGGAAGCTGTTATAACTTCAAAGGGGGACGCAACTCCATATGAATGTCTATGTATTTAGAATGCAATGTTATTAAAGTCCCTGTTGGTGTGATGGTCAAGTGTCCATATAGTGTATTTTAAAGTGTAATTAATTTGTGATGGCAAAGCTGAATTTTTAGCAGCCGTTATTCCAGTCATCGGTGTCGCTCAGACATCATTCTATGATCCTTCAGAAATCTTTCTAATATGTGGTTTTTGTGCTCAAGAAACATTTCCTATTATAATCAATGATGAAAAAAGTTGTGCTGATTATTATTTTTGCAGACAATATGGTCAAAGTTTTTTCAGGATTCTTTGATGAATAGAAAGTACACAGCATTTATTTGAAATAGTTTTTTTTTTTACTTTTTGGTAAAGTAAAAGGCCATTGCTTCTAGCATGTCAATATGATATGGTCCTCACCTCTCTCAGAGCCTCTGCATAGGAGCTCATGTCCGTGAGGATGACCAACACGTGCTTCTCACACTGATAAGCCAGATACTCCGCTGTGGTCAAAGCCAGACGCGGGGTGATGATGCGTTCAATGCTATGTAGAAAACATTAAAATAGTCAATACGTTATACAAAATGCATAACATAAGAGGATGGAGGTCATTTAAATGAATTCTCACGTAGGATCGTTGGCCAGGTTCAGGAACAAGCACACATTGTCCATAGAACCGTTCTCCTCAAAGTCTGACTTGAAGAAGCGTGCCGTCTCCATGTTGACCTGGAATTCAAAAAAACAAAAAAAAACATCTGAAACGCCAAACAAACCCAAAGTCAGTTATTTCATTAGAGGCTGGAGAAACAGACAAATGTCAGGTATTTCTTGTTCATTGTTAAAACAAAATCTCCACTATTAGTTCAAAATGACCTCTTGAAGTACACTTCCTGCTAGGAAGGAAAATCCTTTTCCCTTTATATTTTGACCACCCTGCACATAAAATCAAGATCTAGAGTTACAAGGTGTCAAAAGCGAATGCATTAGCCTTGAGTCCGCACCGGGAGCCCAGCGGCCACAGGACACAAGGCTGGGTCAGTGACATTTCAAGCACGGGTTAATGGAAGCCCTCCACACTTGAATACACAGGTGAACCTGACACCTGACGCAGGTAATACCAGTCTGAGAGGACAGACCGCAGCCACTCAGGTGACAATAACAAAGGTTTGGAGAGGAAGCAGACAGTTGAGGGCAGAAGGTTAAGGTGGTGCTGAAGAGCAGGATTAAGTCACCCATGAGGACCAACATTCACCCACTCACACTAAACGGACACAATTTTACATTCCGTCCACTGAGAGGATCATTTAACACAAGCATCCTGAAATTCATGCAAGAACTTGACTCATGTATAGGGACCTAGTTGTAAAGCAGGATTTACTATTGTAAAGAAAATGAGCACACAAGGAAGCTTGAGTAAAAACAAGCACGAAAAACACAAGAAAACACATAATTGGACACCGTGGCACAAATAAAGACAGAAAACCACTCACCCCCATAGCAGCAAAGACAATGGCAAAGTTTTCTGAAGTGTAGTCCATCACATCTTTGGATTTCTGAACCAAACCAGCCTGACGACAGATCTGGGCAGCAATCTACCAGTGAAAAACCACAGAACCAAAATTAGTTAGCCCTGTACATTAGCGGTTTTATCTTGGTTTACAATTTTTTTGGGGAATAACGTTAAAATACACAGAAATTAGGCATATTCAGTTCATCAACAAGTACATGTTATAACACTACTGTACTAGTTGATTCACAAGCTATAATTATTTTCATTTATTGGGCAAGATTTTTAAAAGAACTTCCTTATCTTCACCAAGGCTGAAATTATTTGATCAAAAAACAGTAATACTGTGAACTATTATTACATTTCAAACGGTTTACTATTTTTTTATATATTTTAAAATGTAATTTATTCATGTGATGGCTAAGCTGCATTTTCAGCAGCAAATACTCCAAAAATAAATGTTAAAAAAAAGTTGTGGCGCTTAATATTTGTGTGGAAACCATGAAGTTCAAAAGAACAGAATTTAACTAAAAAGGAAACTTTTGTTACATGTGTAATGTACTGTATATGGGAGCGGATGCCTATTTGTGTGTGCATTTGCAACAAAGAGATTAAGACTATAAGCATGAGGAATTTCACGCTTATCACTTAATGTAATGGTCCTGGATGTCTAATCCGGCCTGACCCCTGCCTGAACTCTGACCCTGAACACCTGTTTCTCTGAGTGGATAAAGCCGACTGTGACCCCATGACTCCTGTTTAATGAAACGAGAAACTTTTATATCACAGCACAGCGCCTTCATTAGTGAGACACTGAAACTCACTTTACACTTGGGCTGGTGGAAGTTCACACCATTCAACCTTGGCTTTTGATCATATATTTTCACAACTGACAATCACTAGAGCTTAATTCTCTCTCCACAGCCTATATACTGGAAAAACTATTGTCCTAAACTATTCTTTAACTTTTTATTGTGTTGCCATGACAGAGTTCAAAACTCTTCCTTCCTTGAAGCATGTATTTGATGGTTTGCTCCCTCAGATGACCTCGAACATTTCAGATGGGCTTTTCACACTTGTATGATAATAGAAAATGTTGCTTTTAAATAATACCATAATGCTTTAAGAAAACTTAGGTCAACCAGTAGTCTACAGCTGACTGTTCCAAGGACACGTTTAAAATTGAAAGGAGATCGTGCCTTTTCAGTGGCCGCTCCACAGCTTTGGAACAATCTGCCATCTTACATAAAGGCTGCACCAACATACATTGATTTTAAATCTTAGCTTGAAACCCACTTATTTACTGTTGTGTATGGTCATAAGTGGGCCTAGTGGTATAAATTGTGGTGTATTGTTTATTTGTGTTTTTATGTTTACACATTAGGATAACGGTTTACACTTTGTACAGCACTTTGGCCAACAGCTGTTGTTTTTAAATGTGGTCTATATAAATAAACGTGACTGACTTTAATTCAACTCACTTTAACATTCTAGGACGCAGTTTCACATTGTATACCATTAAATTCACTACTAACCCTGGTCTGGAGCCGGTTTTCATAACCTACTTTCTTTACCCAGGTTTAAAATGACATAAACCCAGGGTTAAGCATAGTGTGAAAAGCCCCACAGTGTTGTGGTTTATTACCATTGCCTGTGTGTGTGTGTGTGTGTGTGTGTTGTTGATGGTTCGTGTGTGTTGTTGACTTTCTTGTTGATGGTTTGGAGAGAAGCGCTCTCTCTCGAGTGTTAAAATCTCAGGGCTGAGTGAACCAGCCAGTGCTACCCAATGACATTTACACAAGATAATAATTGTGCTTGCGGTAAGAAAATGTACACAAAGCCTCATTTGCCAAAAACGAATTATGTCGTGTAATAAAGTGGCAAATCAAATAAAGATTTGAAATATCTGCAACCTAAAAAAAAACATTTTTAATAAAAAAAAAGTTATGCCATTTAGATAAAACATTGTACATATGGTACATGTTTGATATATAAATATTTCAAAATGATTATGTACTATTTATTCATAATGGTCTGACAAGACAACATTTACTATGTCCAGTTCATGTAGAAAAAGCATTAAAGGAATAGTTCACCAAAATTCATTAATTACTCACCCTCGTGCTGTTCCAAACTCGTAAGACTTTCGTTCATTTTCAGAACACAAATGAAGATCTTTTTGATGAAATCTGAGAGATTTAAGTCCCTCCATTGACAGCTACGCAACTGACACTTTGACACGTCAAAAAGTTCATAAAGAGAATTTAAAGTCTTAATTCAATCTGTTCATCATATAAAGTGTTAGTGTCTCTTCAGAAATTTTTGGACTAAGCAGCTCAATTCATATGGATTAATTTTACGATCTCTTGTGTCAAAGTGTCAGTTGCATTGCTGTCTATGGAGGGACAGAAAGATCTTAAATTTCATCTTTCAGATTTAATTTCAGAGTGAGTAATTAATTAAAGAAATTTTCATTAATTAATAAATATCCCTTTATTGGGGGTAAAAAACTAAAATAAATAACAAAATTTTGTGTGGCCCTTGGAAAATTCCTCATGCCCTTTGCACAAAGCCCTTAAAACACTGCAAAATATACAGACAAATTAAAACACACATAATAGAAATAATAGTCGATGCTTTGAGAATCATTCATTTTCTTCCTTAGAGTTCAGAGCATTTACTCTGCAAATGACACGTGTTTGAATGTTTGAGACACTTGACTAAAGTTGGGCGCTGTAATTTTATAATTCTAAACAATCTCTCAAAACAGCGGGGTGAAATGATGGCACTGAGGTTTAGAAATTATTTGACCTTGAATTACTAACAAACTACTTCACAAAACCTTCATCATACGAAATTAATTATAATTATGAAACTAAACCAGAGTCTAAGGACTATTGAACTTGACTATGATACAAAATAATAGAAAATATTAATGATTGACCTTCTTACTCAATAGAGTGCTGTAGGGATGATGTATTTTTGTAGGCCAAAACCCAGAAACATGTTAGCATTTAAGCACTTATGGTTCCATCGTTCAGAAGTCAATTGGATTTGGCTTAAAAGAATGAAATAAGTTCTGTGGTCAGTGAACACAAGATCGAAATATTTGTAAGTTTCATTCTACGATAAAACACACCAGTTGCACCCCACTTGTGACATTGAAGTTGAGCAACCATAGTGTAGTTCGTTCATAGCCAAAGATTAGGTAATGTTTTTCTGCCGATTGGATTTAGGCTTCAAAATTCATAAAAGTTGTGTTCATTTATGAAAATTATCTTAATGGCCAAAACATGCAGCTATCATGAACTTTTGTTGAACACAGAGCTTATTGTTTGTGATAATTTGTTGAACGCAGAGCTTATTGTTTGTGATAATTCAAAAACCTATGGAAAAATCATATTGGGTTTTTGTTGAGGGAACCAGTGTGATGCTCACTTCCAGGTTTGGCCTACAAATTTACGTCAATCCTGCAGTACTCTATACAAGGCAGCCTACTTATATTCTTAAAGGAACACGCCGACTTTCTGCGACTTTAGCTTATTCACTGTATCCCCCAGAGTTAGATAAGTCCATACATACCCTTTTCATCTGCATGTGTGCCATAACTCTGTTTGACACACCCACCGCTAGCCTAGCTTAGCACAAAGACGGGAGGTAAACTGCTCCAGCTAGCATACTGCTCCCAATAAGTGACAAAATAACGCCAACATTTTCCTATTTACATGCTGTGATTTGTATAGTCACGGCGTGTACAAATAACAAGGTCACATGAGACACAGCCATCTTCAAACCGTATACATACTGGGAACTATATTCTCAGAAGGCGAAGCACTGCTACTTCTGCGGAGTGATTTGCTCGCAGCACCTGAGAAGCAGAGGAGCAGAGAGTTCGCTCAGAGTGTTGAGCAAATCACTCCGCCCAAGTAGCAGTGCTTCGCCTTCTGAGAATATAGTTCCCAGTATGTATACGGTTAGAAGATGGCTGTCTCATGTGACCTTGTTTTTTGTACACGCTGTGACTATACAAATCACAACATGTAAATAGGAAAATGTTGGCGTTATTTTGTCACTTATTGGGAGCAGTATGCCAGCTGGAGCAGTTTACCTCCAGTCTTTGTGCTAAGCTAGGCTAGCGGTGGGTGCGTCAGACAGAGTTACGGCACGCACGGAGATGAAAAGGGTATGTATGGACTTATCTAACTCTGGGGGATACGGTGAATAAGCTAAAGTCCCAAAAAGTCAGCGTGTTCCTTTAATAGCTCATGTCGTGGGTTACAACGTTAATTTTCCAGCCTGACTGAGCAGATAAGTTTGGCAGCTGAGTCACTTACAGTCATAGTGGTATACGTAGTAGTGGGCATAACCTACCACAAAAGCTTATTTATGATCTTTGGGACAGAAATTAAGCAACCTATGAAATATGTGGTGTTGTATGCTTAAAAAGCCCTTGTAAAACCACCCTTCTAAAAAAGTAAGTTTCCATATGCGTGTATTCATCTCCATTGTTTATGTGATAAAAAGCTGGTGGCAAAGATATTGACTGTGACCTCTACCAATGTTCTTTGAAAGTTTGAGGAACAGATTTAAAATGCAAGAATCATTTGTAGTTCTCATCATTTAGTTCAGCCAGGACATTACACTTATCTTAGAACTAAACAAACCATGTGACCTCAAGCAGGTTCTGGACGTATTGATCATTACTAAGTGGTTGGTTTTGTTTGCGTACTCTAGAGCTCTCGAAATCATACCGGTTCTTCCCACATTCACACGAGAGGAGAATGTGATGAAACGAACCCTGACCCACCTCACTGTTTCCACAGAAACACCACAGGCTGAAATCAATTACAGATCCCTCTCAAATTAACGTTAATCACACAGCCTTGTCTCGCGAGCGAGCATAATACAGAAAATGGAACTGTGGCTGCCTCAGTGCCACACAATAAAGTGCTAAATTTGATCACAACACTTCAAATGAGGGAATTTAAATAAATCCCTCTAGGTTTCATTAAAATAATTAAAACACACTGGCAAGCAGCATGGTCTGTATTGTATCATCGGTTCCTGACTTGGGCTCTGGATAAAGACAGATTCCTGTGGAGCATTTGGAAGCAAGTTAAAAATTTGGCTGGATGAATGCAACAACAAGGTGAATCTAAGACCTGCTTAATCACCAGAAATGTATGCTAGTTGTAAAACAATATAATGGTCAGACAATAATCTCAAAAAAGCCCAAATAGCATTAGCCTTAGCCATGCCCACTTTACCAATAACCAGAAGTAATAGTTATTTAAAATTTTTGGCATACAAGTGTACAGCCAGCCTCTAAAATGGATAACACACAATTTATGTTTTTGAGTGTTGATTATAGATTAGCCTTACATTATATTTTATTAACAAACCATGCCTCAAAATATAAAAACTAAAAAAGGTAAAAAATTTACTATATTTATTTTATTATTTTCCATTATTATTTTATTAAGTCATCCAATAATTGTAATGGTGTCAGGGAATGATATTAAATTGTATAACTTAATTATTTTACACAATCAATTATCAATTTAATCATTTTACACAATCTAGATTTTGGCCTAAGAAAAGATATTGCCCCAACCTGCAGAACAATAATTTCTGTTGTGTAATGAGTTACACACACCTCATTATGCGGTAGTCCAGCAGCACTAAAGATGGGGATCTTCTGCCCACGGGCAATACTGTTCATGCCATCAATAGCAGAGATGCCAGTCTGAATCATCTCCTCGGGGTAGATACGACACTGAGGGTTGATGGGCTGACCTAAGAGGAATCAAAGTGAGAACAGTGATCTCACAGAAAACATATCTGGTACTTCAGAGGTACAACTTCTATTTCTAAAGAAGGAGAAAGATTTTCTTTAGGCAAAACGATCCACATTGACCACTCATGTCAAATGATCAAGGCTTATATTTGAGAAAAATGTTTCTCGTTAAGGAATATCAGCATTCTACACACCATTTGGAGTGGTGTGACCTTGAAGCCTGATCAACCTTTTATTACGCCCCCTCTTATCCGTTTGGCTCATTCAAACGTTGCTTTGAGTCCCCATTGTATACCTTTGATAGCTCAAAGGCTCACCTTTGCCATTTCAGCTTAGCAGAGATCAGGGTCATGAGGTCAGTAAATGGCTTAAAAAGCACACAAAAATTCCCTTTCAATCTCTCAAAATATTCAAATACTAACAAGGAGGAATTTTAGGCGTTTATAAACATATCACTGGCCTTTCAACTAAGCTGAGCACACTCTAAAGGACATTTAACATGGCTCGTGATAGCCTAAATGGTAAAGCTGTGCTGCAAAATTTTAAAATCAGTTTGATACCAAAAAGACCCAACATTTAGAGTAAATGAGATCGCAGTATTGCTCAGTCATCTATGCGCCTCTCAAAAAGATACTTGTTCCTGCAAATGTTACATAAAGCCTAAAAAAAAAGAAGCCTCTTACCCATGATGTCCAAATAGTCCTCAGCCAGAACAGTAGGACCCCGGTCAATGGGTTTACCTGACCCGTTGAAAACACGTCCTGAAATAAAATGACAAGTTCTTCATGACATCTGTATTGGTTATGTAGAAGACACATTAAGACAATGATTACATGGGCTGTATGAGCATTCGTCACATGCTTACCAAGCATATCCTCAGACACAGGTGTGCGCAAGATGTCACCAGTGAATTCACATGCGGTTTTCTTAGCGTCAATACCTGAGGTTCCTTCAAACACCTGATGGGCACAAAATGTAATTATTTTTCAGTTACGCTCTAAACTTAACTTGAGACACTGTAAGTACTGACTCATATAAACAAATATTTATAGAGAATAGTTCGATTTTAAAAGAAAAACATGATTTCAGTGCACCTGGACGACAGCTCTGGTGCCAACGACCTCCAGAACCTGCCCGCTCCTCTTGGTCCCATCAGGTAAGGTGAGGTGCACAATCTCTGCATAACGTGGGAACTAGAGAAGGACAACAAAGAAAGATAAAGAAGAGGATCAATACTACCATTCAAACCCGAATGGATTTAACAATGATTCATTAATCAGAAGTGACAGTAAAGACGTACATTGTTACAAAAAATAGTTTTTAACTGATAATAATAATAAAAATTTCTTGAGCAGCAAATCATCATATTATACTGATTTCTGAAGGATTATGTGACACTGAACACTGGAGTAATGATGCTGAAAATTCAGCTCTGCCATCACAGGAATAAATTACCAATAATAATAATAAAAAAAAACAGTAATGTGTGTTTTTGAACAGTAATGAATGTTCTTACTTAAACATAAATGACCAATAAAAAGGAATAAATAATTTTATCCAAAATCTAATGTTCAAAAGTTTAACTATAAAATTATAAAAAAATTATTTTCTTTACTATAGTTGGAAAAAAAAATCATTCTTTCCTTTTTCTTTTACATATGAAAGCTAGGAATATTTATTTTGTATTGTCTTGACTAAAAACTAGAGAGTTAAATGTTACAACTTAAAAAGGCAAAATAGGAATATAACTATTACTTTTTTTTTCTCTGTACAGTCACTTTAAGAAGTTTAAAACAAAATAAATAATAAATCTTCTCATATTTTGAGTTACTTTACACTATAAAACATGGAAATGGGTCTTACTTTGACATTGTCCAAGATAACCAGTGGCCCATTTACACCAGACACAGTAGAGTAGGCTGAGGATGACAAAAAACAACGCAACACATAAACATATACACAATAAACCTTTTTACAGAATCTGTACTGCTTGGAAATTTTTCTATATAACACCTCATAATTAATATTAAAATGTACACCTTCAATTTGCATTTTTATTTGACCATTTGAGACACCCCGAATAGTAAACATTCAATTACTAAACAGATATATGGGAAACTTTTATTGATTCTAGGTTGCTGTTTTCTTGACAAGCATGAGTGCACTGCAGACACACACACACAGACACACAGACACACAGACACACACACACACACAGACACACACACACACACACACACACACACACACACACACACACACACACACACACACACACACACACACACACACACACACACACACACACACACACACACACACACACACACAGACACGCTGTGACCAATAAAGTGCATGATATTTGCTACAAAAGCCCACAATCACATGGAAATGAGGACTCTTTCTCTTGACACCTGTGCATCTAATTGTACACAGTGACCTTTACTGGAGTATTCTAAATGGCTTTCATAAATTTCCATGTCCAAATGTCAGGGCTACAAGAACATAGTTAGCACATTCAAGGCAGCTTTTTCGGCAGATGTCACGGTGGGGGACGACATCTTCACTCTGTTCCGTGAGGGACAATTACTTGCCTCAGACTATGGTAATTTATGATGGTTCCAGGTGCCCAAAAAGTCTCATACAGCCTATATAAACAATTACATTCATTTTAGGGAGACAGAAATAACTATCTTTGGGACGAACAGGCCGAGCAGAGTGGAGCACAGAAGTGACTTTAAGATGACACTCTTTTTTCCAACATGACCGGGGTTCATGTGACTCCTGAATCACTCTTGTACAGTCTGTCTTTAACAAACTATGACTCAGAGATCAGGCATAGTATGCCCTAAATATAACAACAAATGCATCAGATGGAGGGAAGAAATTCTGCTAATTGTTGGAGCTGTGGCGCACACACTCTTACTGAGTTGTGGTGCTCATACGAGTAAGGCAGGTTCTAGTCTGACCTGCAACATGTCACAATACATTATTTTCAGCTAGGGCTGGGCGATATGGCCAAAAAAAAATATCACGATATTTTTTTTTATATCAGTCGATATCGATAATTATCGATAAATGTCAAATCTTTATTTATTTCAAGTTTAAAGACAGATTTTTACTCCAACGTGAAAGCTGTAGAAACCAGAGCGTTGTGTTTTTAAACTACTCTTTATTGTCAGAACATATCATGACAAACACTTGCCAAACAGGGGAACATTCACAAATCCGAGGTAGAACATTCAAACATTTGACATTTTTCCTTAACAAAATAAATATCTTTATTTCAGTAGTATTAGCTTGAGTTAGGATGCAGATTTACTTTTATGTTCATTAACAAAAACAGTAACATCTGTTAAAAAAAAGTAACAACATTATTTTTATTTGGTAAAATGTAATATTCTTTAGTTTTATTAAAATTAACCATTGGTCATCCAGCATCATGCATTTAGATCATAACCACAGATAAAATGTAACTTTATGGTTTCTATGGTATTTATGAAAACCAGTAGCCTAAATACATTATTAAAAACTGTAATTATATTCCATTAGTCCTTTAATACATTGTCTACATTAATAATATTATACAATTCAATATATATATCCCACGCACATTTCATGGTGCAGTTAATATTACTAGGCTAACGTTACAGTAACGTTAAATCCGTGGTAAATGATGGGAATGTGTCGACGGAGAAGCTTCTGACTGTATCGTTGCGCACAGTGTTTCTCCTGTTCGTCAGCGCGGTCTCATCTGCCTTTAAACTGGTTTAAATCACTGAGACATTTGTGTTCCTCGCTGAATTCAAGCGCTTCTCACTGGATCTCGTGTCTGAGACCGATCAGAGTAAACGCGTCTGCTCTAGTGAACTCGCGCTGCGCTGCCGTTTGGACTTTGAGCCGAGCGGATAAACGGTCCGTGTGGCGCGCGCGGTTCAAATGAGATTCGTTCCGCTTTTGGCGCAAAAAAAACATTATCGAACATTTATCGAACTCTTGATATCGTTTTATCGAAAAAAATTATATCGCGATAATTATCGTTATCGTTTTATCGCCCAGCCCTATAAAATTTCAGCCCAATCTATGCAAAAACAAGAAAATAAAAACTAGGTTTAATTTCATCAATATGAGCTTTTTTTATTTTTTACAATCTCTCCCCAACTGGTCCAGATCAGTATGAGCAAGTATGTGGCAAAAATATATCACTATTTCAGGCGATTCAATCCTGATTTTTTCAAGTGATTTAGCAGTCAGCCAAACTAATTTTCCTATTTTACAAATGAAGTTTTACAAGGTAAGAAAAAAGAATGAAAGACAATTAAGGCCAAAGTAGGGGTGGGCTAAGAATAAGTCTTTTGTTGTTAGTTTAACATTAATGACAAGCGGCAGTCACTTTGTCACTTCATGCATGGATCAAATATACAAACGCACATTTGGATTTCTCCCAACTGTTTACATTCACTTAAGACATAATCGATTGTGTTTATGTCAACCTTGTGTATATTTGACAGTTTTAGCACAATAAGACGCAAAAGATAACTTAGTTTAGTACTCACGCGCTGTTTGACAGGCTTTTAGTGTGTGTGTGTACGCTGTGAAAAGCTTGTCAGAACAGCCTGCGAATTAAATGAATAAAACCGGCAAGGCTTTAAAACGGATGCAAATAATAAACTTTCGTGATTGTGAATAACTGCAATGTCATGGGAGTGTAACCCTACCCATGCATTAAAATGTGATGTGAATGTACGTCGCGTTGTACAGTATATTGGGACGGAGGCTCCAGAACTGCAACTGATAGAATGTACATTGTAGACCAATAATACGAATTTTCTTCAAAAGCAGATCGTTGAAGATTCAAAATCGTGATATCGCACACCCGTATGAGCAAGTATTTTTGTTTTTGGTCCAGGGTCCAGGTGCATGCTCAGGGTGGGCCGTCATTAGGAGCAGAGGGTGTGGTCTCATACTTTGGCCTTTTACTTTGCATGGGAAAACATTAGCCGCCCTGTCACAGGAGCCAATTTGGTGTGTGTCCTTTCACTTTGTTTCAGCGTGTGTGTATACGTGTGAAAGAGAGAGATAGTGCATGCTAGATGGAGAAGAGTCGGCTTTGTCTGCTCTGGGTCGTCCATCACGCCCCAGTGTGTCGGTTTTGTGTACGCCATCAGACTGCGGTCTGATATCAAAGGCAGAAGGAAATAAGAATGGACCGTCTCTAACGCCCAGCACAGCAGCCCCACGGGGAGCAGACACTATGCCACTAATTAGGGCTTCAGAAAGCAGAATCATTTGTCAATGCACTATTGCCGTTTCCCACACACACACACCTGCACATCGTGACTTTCCTTACTGGCTGAGGAGAAAAGGAAGAGTAAAAGAGAGAAATGTAGTTCCATCCTTTTTGTTGTGGTTACCCTTTTCAGTTAATTTTCTTCATGGCTTTATATTTGTGTTCTATCTTTGTTTTCATAAAAAAACTAATTATACATAAACAAAGGAAGAACTCTGTTAAAAAAAATAGAGTAAAAAAGTGTAAAATTTATGTATTTTTAAGTCAGGAACAATGCGTTTAAACAAGTTTCAATTGTTATAACATTTCAGTGTTTAAATTAATTTTTTGACTTTTTTTTGTCAGGTGGCAAAACCAAATATTTATAAACATATATTCCAAATTTTATTGTGAAATCTTAGCAAAGTAACTCTTAGAGTGTCTACAGTGCTTTTGTGGTTAAGTATTTTATGCATGTTCATTTATAAAGATTGCATTCTAGTGGCCAGGTATTTAGTATCTTTAGAATCCGATTTTACTTTTAAAGACAGAAAAATAAGCATACAAGTATACTAGTAAATGCATTAAATACAATAACTGTTCACAATCTAGTTCAGACGTTTGTTCACTTTGACCTATTATTTGTTGGTTTAAATCAAAAATGTACATGGTTGCACCACCCTGATGAATATCAGTTGTGCCTCCTGACAACATTGAAATGAAAGGAAAAAAAATCCAACACACACACACACACACACACACACACACACACACACACACACACACACACACACACACACACACACACACACACACACACACACACACACACACACACACACACACACACACACACACACACACACACACACACACACACACACACACGGAACTGGAATAGGCAGTGGAAGAGATTAGATACATTGCAATCGAAGGTGATTGAATAACAACAAAGTCATGTTTTATATTGATGCCAAAAAATAATCAGCTTAAGTCAGTTTAGAACTTTAAATTAAATTATCACAAATGCATTCGTCAAATGTCAAAACATTAAATTCATAGCAACTTTAATGGAACACTATATAATACCTACTAAACAAGATTCATGACCTCTCTTTTCTTTTTGCAAAATATGCTTTGCAGCCAGATAATTTTAATGTGCTCCTTGTGTCCTTATACCTCTTTTTTTTAATGTGAGTACACCTAAAATAAAGTGTGACACCCAGTATAAAAAGTGTGACCGATTTTTCTTTACTTGATATGATAGTGGCATCTATGAAAAAATTATCATGAAGATAATTGTAATTATTAATAAGTGTAAAACAGCTTTAATTTAAAACTAACATTTTATAGGCTAATAATAATAATATGAAATAATAATAATAGCCTAGATTACCTTAAATGTATTATGTACTTAGCTAAAATGTTTTTTATTTCATAGCAGTTGCACCACTAGACTTCCTGGTTGCGCCACCTGACTTTTGCAACTAGTTTTGGACTGGTCGCCTCCTAAAAAAACGGTTACTTACAACTTTAATTGACTTATATTGAAATTAAATTATTTAAATTTTAATATGGTTATCCAAAATCCTATCATACCAAAAATTTTTTTTAAATATGTCTAAAAAAACAAGAAATCTCACAAAAAAAGATATTTGCTGCGCAGGTGAAAGACTTGAGCTCCCATTATTGTGATTCCCTGAGCGACACGTCTTCCCTAAATAAATGATTAGTCTCATAATTGCCGTTATTACGGTGAAAGAAAAACAGTAGTCAAATCAGCCTAACACTGAATATTTGCTCTCTCAAAACACACAAAAACATGCGTTTGGCAAATTCGCGAACACACTAAAATGCAGGCTTCCTGCAAATTCCATCATTTTTCAAGACATTATGGCTTTTTCTTCCCTCCGTCCTTTTTGCCTCAGCCCAGACAAATTGCAGTATGTGCTTCACAGGGAGGTGCTTATAAAATGGATTTAATAGCTACACTTACCCTACAAATTGCCCATATGTTTCAAAGGAGATGCATATGTCTATTTACTGAGAGGTGATCATAATTACGAGGCTGGAAAATTGCGGCCTTATAATTGTACATCAACCCCTTAAAAGTCTCTCAAACGCAACGCAAACTGCTAATGGAAAATAGTGAGGAGATGAAATCTTTACTCAAACAAAGCTCATGATATGCTCCGATATTGTGCACAACATTAGACGAACGCTAAATGAAGACGCGCAGGTGCTAATCTGCACTGCCAAAGCAGGACGCAGCTAGTTTTTAGTCAAACAACAGAAGCAAAAATGTAAATTTGTTAAATCTAAATACTCTGGAAAAAAGGCACAAAACGAGCTGTACAAAACAAATACACAGAGTAGGAAAATCTGATCATAATTAAGCAAGACAATTGCTTTTATATAAAATAAAAATAAAAAAATAGGGCGATGAAACAACCTTGCCGAACCATGAGCCAATCGCCTTCCAGCTCTATGATGAAGATGGCGGCCCACTTCAACTCCACACACAGAGGACTCAGTGCCGCATAAGAGGCCTTGTAAAATAAAGATTAAAAAATGGCTATACATTCACATGGTGTGAAGTAGCAACATTTCCCATTAGGCTTGAAAAACTTTCCCCACCCCTCCCAGGACACTTGAGTTTGAGTGCGCCGGTCCGAGGGCTAGGCATGCAACACCAGCGCGGGTCAACGTGAGGCCTGTGGAGCTGCCAGGCCCTATTGTGTGCCGAGATGTTAATTGGTTCTAATCCGGCGGTAGAAGCTGTTTTGGTAGCCTGACCCCGCGCCCTGAAGGACACCTTGGTGTGAAATACTAAAGGGCCCATTCAAGTGGTGCTGAAAGGAGGCATGGAGCATTCCAACACATTTCCATTTCTGCTGTGAAAGAGAAGCGCTGACGGGGAGGGAGGGGGTGCACGGTGGGACAGGCGTTTTTTGGGCCGGCCGGTAGCGTTGCGCTGAAACTGAATTAACGATACAAAAGCGCAGGCAAAGGTGCCAGGCTTCTCTCATTCACGCACATCCTCCTGCATTTCTTCTTTTTCTCTTTTTTTGCAGAGCATCCACACGGTGGTTTCCCATAAGACGCTATAAAAGAGAGTGCTAATTGCCCCATGTTTGGGATCAGATGGACACAAATGCAACTGTCATTAAACAGACAAACAAGCATCACACAATTCCGCCATGACACCCGCTAAACTTACCCCGTAAGGCCCACATATTAAGATTTGATAATGAATTCGGAGACATTGGGTGTCTTTGATACCGTAACTGAAAAAGACTGATCCTGTCGGAGGGGAGAGTGGTATCCATTCAAAGTTTTAAAATGTAGACTGAGAAGACAGGATTCAGGAACGATTAAATTTTTTCTAAAGAAATTCTAAGGAAAAAATAAATAAATCTAATTTGTGCATTTAGGAAATTGAAATTGTGGACACAAAATCAGCTACCGAAAGTGGATTGTGTTGCAGACCTGCAATGTTGGCAATGGCTTCATAACTCGTATTCATAATTTGGAGACTCTGAAATGACTAATAGTTTGATATGACACCTCTTCTTTCTGACTGAGAGAATAATGAACAGACTGTTTAAGCTGTATAAGTGAGCAAATGTTCAATGGTAGAATTAAACAAACCGCCTGCCAAAACACTACAAATTACGCAGCTATTCTGCAAGTACGGACAATGTTCAATACGACCTGTCGCCGCCAACATAAATGGCACAAAACGTACGTACTGTGCTTTTGATTAAACACACATTAGCACATTTCTGTGAAAATAAAAATGATTTTCATGACAATAATTGCGGCTGCAGTCCTGTAAAGACATATAATAGCCGCTGGATTCTAAACTCAATGTTATGCCTATTCAGAAACACGCTGAACGCTGAACAAAATTTAATGTAAAAACTGTGGGAACAATAAAATGTTTTTTGGAAGAAAAGAAAAAAAAGAAACGTTGGATGACCAATAGATAGACATATGAAAGACAGTGAATCAGAGCTCACAGGGGACCTTGATGGTATTCTCTAGGTCTAGGACTTCAATGCTAACAGAGGGAATCCAATTATGGCGCAGGCAGCACAATGTGCAACACACTCAAAAGGGCAGTTTTTGGATTTAGTAGACTACGTATCAAAATAAATTGAGCAAAATCGAAAAATGAAAGATGATCATTTCCTATGTATAAAATATTAATGACAAACTAAATATATTGTTAGGAGGAAACACATGATTATAGCCTTTTTCAATAACCCATAAGTGCTAGGTCATTAAATATGAACCTTCCCTAGCAGAACATTTTACTGTCATTGTGAACTGAAAAGTTACTAAAAGAAACGAAGAAAAAAAACTAAAACTAAACAAAATATAAAATGATAAATGTATTAAATATTGAAATTGACACGTCAGCTAAATGATAAAATAACAAATAAATTATAAATTATAAAAATGCAAGATAAATCAAAGTTTGCCATGTTTTTCATTCAGTTCAGGCTCTGTTAATAAAAATAATGGTAACACTTTACAATAAGGTTCCATAAGTTAAGGTTAGTGCATTAACTAATATTAACTAACAATCAGCAAAACATTTGTTACAGTGATTGATTATAATTGTTAGTTCATAGGTCATAATGTTAACAGATACAACTTTTGATTTGAAAACACATATTAGAAAATGTTGAGATTAACATTAATGTAGTCAACTAATGCTAAATGAAACCTTATTGTAAAGTGCTACCAAAATAATAATGTAATGCCCTCTTTTAGCGCCATTTAAGAGATGCAAAGAGTCCGTCTGAAGTTACAATGTTTGGAATAACGTGACAATGACATCAGGATTAAATGGGACGAGAGAAAAGGAATTAACTTGACATGCTATCAAAACTACCAAACAAAAAGGTCCCCTACAAAATTAAACAAAAGCAAGACCTGCATGCAACACACAGACAGTCTGATAAAGACAGGCACACACACACAATTGTGGCTGTTCGTCTGTCCTAACAAAGACCTCCACAGTGATGACACCCCCATCAAACAGGAATGCTTTTAACCCCACAGGTAGAGGCAGAGGCTGTAACGGAGGACACCCCACACGCATGCACTGATTGGGTCGTGTGTAATCAGACGACTGCGGGTGCATGTGTGTGTGTGTGTGAGGGGGGGGGGTAACGGTGGGAAGAGCTGTAATCTGTGTGTGTTTCCTGGCGGGATGCAGACTGAAGGGGTGACAGCTAAACTGAGACAGCTGGTTAACCCCACTGCCTCTCGAGGAGAGGTTGCAAAGTGGTGCAGTTACAATAGATCGAAACAGCCGTAATGCTACTGCAACAGTTTGAGAGTGATTTGCAGGGATAGGCGGGTTTTCACCCGTACGCTGCCTAGCAACAGATCTATAACAAAAGTCCATAGCGGGCCCCCTATGACAAGCCAAGTTTACACTTTGTTTGTCATATATCATATTAGATGAGTCGATGTGGATGGCGTACTCAAGTTACTTATCGGAAACAAGACAAGATATTTTAAATCAAGAAACTTTTTCTAATATCTCAGAATCTCCATATTTTAAAACATAGATACATAAAACTGTAAACAAATGTTCACGGGTTAATAGCGCATTTGAAAAGCGCATTTGAAAGCTATAATTGTATACACTGTGCAATAAAAAACATATTTATGTAAAATGCATATTTAAAAATGCATAAGACAACGATAGACAATTAGCAGACTTTCTGCATCTCTATGATACATTTTAGAAGTTATTTTTATGTAAATATTTAATATAAATCATTATCCACAAAATGTAACCATCTTAATAATATCTGAATATAATTATTAATATAGGCCTAATGAATATAACATCTAAAATATAATTAGAAATTAAAATAATTATAAATAATTATATATTTAATATATTTAAGTATTTGTATAAGTACATCTATACATAGCCTAAGTATTACACATACTTACTAAATAGGCGAATAGATAAGAAGATAGATAGATAGATAGATAGATAGATAGATAGATAGATAGATAGATAGATAGATAGTTAATCATTAAAAAATTATACAAATACAATGAGGTAAACAGTACAAATGACACAAATAAATTTTGATAAAAGCAACATTTTTCATAGACACACAATAACAGCAATAATAATATGCATTTAAGATAGAACCAAAGTTCTGTAAAGAAAAATAGTGTGTCATATGTGACGTGCATAATGGAATATATATGGGGTTTTTTTCTATTCAATTCAAGTAGTCCATAATTTGATATACTTGGATACTATTTTTGAAAGTTGACTGTTCTATACTCGTCTTTCATTTACTTTTCTTTGATGGCAAGATGAAGTCGAACGCCCACCGCGGGCTTTCTTTTTCACTGTCACGACAATTGATTAATTACAGGCGGACAAAAGGATTAGCAACAGGAAACAGTGGATAAAATAAAGGAGGGCTGTGACATCTGAAAGATTTGTTTATAACCATGTCATTACGGGTAATTGTTTCTTCACAGAAATACCATTACCGTGCTGAATGTCTTTTCAGCACATTTAAACGTCTATTCAGCATTAAAACAAAGCGAACAGACAGTCTGGGTTAATTGCTTTTGTTGCAAATGACGTGATTAAGACAAAAAAGGCCTTTACTTCCACAGAAAAGATGAATGCACTGTACGTTTACTTTGTTTGTTTGTTTCTTCAGGCATCTTAGAAATTTGACTGGGCATAAGAATGCTAATAAAGTATTTAAACACACCAGACGACGTAAGTGTTGGGAAACAAAAAAATACATGGGGGGGGTGGGGGAGAGCGTAATTGAATTGCAAATATTTGATATACTTTAAATCTGTATTCTCTACATACCAAACATTTGGTAACAAAGTGGCAAAATACTTTCCGGCTGCTGCTTCCTTTCAATGGCCTCAATTTTAGTTTTTAGGTTTTTTTTTAAATTTGAGATTTAAAAGTTTTAAACTTGAAGGTCTTTTCTCTGTGATTTACAGCCTTTTCTAAGGACAAAGCAGGACCAATCAGACCTGCGCTGACGGACACGGCCTCTTGACTGTGACGTTGCAAGGACTCATGGGTACAGAACAGATCTACGTGTTTGCCTTCCCATCAGTCTTCATTGCCTTCAATCACAGCCCACTATCAGCATGCACTCTGCCACTGATGAGGCACAAAATGGTGCTGCTATCTGGCATGCCTACATTAGAGAGGCTTTTTTTAACAGTATGCTGGGGGGCGGATCAGATCGGGGGTCTTTACGCATGCAGCTTCTTTGGCTTTCAGAAGGGAAGGCTTCAATTCTTCCATTAAGTCATTTATTTTCTTCCTGGTTTGCTAAGAGGCTTTCAGCCTGAGCTTTCCTTTGACACTCTTAGAAAAAAATAAAACACGCTACCTGTGCTCCTCTGTGAGACAGTGTGTTTTTCGAGGTCTAAATTAATGAGATTTACACTGAATAACACACATGAAGGGGGGAAAAAATGAGAGAAAGATGCCAGACGAGCTGTAATTTTAGCAAGGTTCTCCATTAAAGGGGTAAACAAAATTAACTACTCAACTGCTGAAACATCATACACAAGAGTCAAATTATGTTATCGAAGAGATGCCGGGAACACATTATGACTGTGCGGAGTCATCTGATGTTTCAGCAGGTTGAATGCAGGATATTTCGAAAGAACAAAATGTAGGCTATTATTATTTATAAGAAAAAAACAACAACAACGACAAATCTACACATAGCCTACATATAAGAGATAGAATAGAAAAAAAAACCTTCAGTGTTCAGATCTTCTCAGTCTGAATGTTTGGCTCATATGATGCCTACTTCCCCATAAGAGAAATATACACTTCCTCTACAATTTTAAGGACTAAATCACGAGAACACGAAAAAATCTCAATGGCAGTTTAAAGCCATTTTCTTTTCTTTTTTAAAGCAATTCATGAAAAAAAAAGAGATTGATATAATATAAAAAGTATCACAGTCTCTACAAAAATATCAAGCAGGTAACTGTTTTCATTATTAATAATATTAAGAAATGTTTCTTGAGCACTAAATCAGCATATTAGAATGATTTCTGAAGGATCACGTGACACTGAAGACTGGAGTAATGATGCTAAACAATTCAGAGCTGTGCCGTCACAGGAATACATTCAAATTTGAACATGTATTCTAATAGAAAACAGTTATTTTAATAAATATTCCATACTGTTTTCTATTCATATTCTATTTTTTAAATCATAGCAAGACCAAATTTTGTGAAAACTTGTGTAAGTGAACGACAAAAAGAGGGGAGGAAAATACTGAATTTTGCAACTGGATAACATAAATATTATCATCAGCAGTATACCTGCTCTACTTCCTCTATTTGACCAACTATTGCATCTCACTGGGTTTTCCAGATCACTGCAAATCCCAGGTTCAAAACTGACCAATCAAATATACATGTTGCACTGCACTACATAAAATTTTAATTAGATTTCAGATCAGCCATCTGTATCCAGTGAACTTCTAAACATTGACAAAATACACTTTTTGCATATATAGCCTAAAGGCTTAAAATGTACAGTCTGAGGTCACACTAAAAATGTTGATGACTCATCCTGCACTACAGCACTTTGTCCAATCAAACACTCAAGAATGAGAATGCCCCTCCCCCTAATACCACCTACCACCAAATAGGAAAGCAGCTGAACCCTTTAATGTCACATTAAGAAACAGCGCTTTTCATAGGTTTTAAACGATTTGCGATGTGCTATTAGGTGGCGTCTGACAAGGCAAACAACTTGACAACAAAACCCTTGACAAGAAATAGAAATGACAAGAGTCAGACTGAGAGAGGCTTGTTTAAAATTCAATTTAAATAGCCATGATGGAAAGGAATGAAAAGCACTCCTTAATAGAATAAAACAGGATCAGCAGATTCAAAGATCTGTACCAGTATCACATGCCACTGTAAAATTAAGAGCCTGGAAAACAAACACTTTCTGGTGTATAACTTAATTAACTTCCAAAAAGAATCATTATGATAAACACTATTCTGCGACCTGGCAGATGGAATATACTGACGTTACTCCAGATGACCATAATGCAGAGAAGAAAACTCTCACTGCAGCATTTGAATTAAAAGATTATGAACAATTATTTAAAATATAATAATATGTTACTATCCACTTCAGTAACAAGATTTTAAATAAAAAACATGTGCAACTTTTTCTGTTACAAAACAAGTCACATGATTTGTGTGGAGCTGAAGGTTCCTCATTGCACATTATTCACCAGCTCAGCTGAGTGTCACGTGATCATGTCACATGAGAGGGATCATCACTCCATCTGTCTCTCTCATTGCATTACCAACTGCGTGAGAATCGAAAACAAATTCATAAAAACGTCCGTTCCGATCCCTATACAGACCTAAACTGCATATTTATATAAATTCAGTTATACTATCAGTATTAAACTAATGAAGCTTAATAAGCCACTCATAGATGGAGCCTTAAAACACTTACATCTAGCACAGTTAAATACCACCCCTAAGCAATCTATGACATAAAAGTACGGTTTATTGTAGTTTGGGATGAAGATTCCAGATCAGATTAACCGTTCTGCCAATAAATAACAAGATTTAGCCCTGCTTGGCTAGCTAGCATGTTTACGCTTAGACCTTCAAAGACACCAAAGGTTATCCACTTTCTTATTAAAATTAGCATAACACATTTAGTTTATTTACACAATGGCCGTTCAAATTAGTAAACAAAACAAAAAAGCAAAAGTGATGAGCGATGTCTTATGACCAGCTCGAGCTAACGTTAGTTTTAGCACGACAGCTGTGCTCTATTGACTCACATCTGACATTTGACAACACAAGCGGTAACGTCAGATCAGCTCCGTCCTGGAGTTGTTTAACCTCTGATCAAACCCAATTCAGATAAAAGAGCAGTGCAGAGAACTAGACGAGAGAGAGGAACACCAGATGTGTTGCTGCTGTTAGCTGTATGAATGAAATGTAAATGTCACTCACTCAGTCTGGGCTGGGAGATGTAGTTTCTGACTACGGCTTGCGCGTGCTGCCGTGCCGCTGCTTCAGGGCCGTTCAGATCCACGGGTCGGTTAGCTATTAATGTAGACATTGTTGTTATTTTTCTTAATTAAATTAAACTGTCTATGTGTAAACAGATCTACGCGGAGAGCGGATGAACAGAGGGAGTCATATGACTGCGTGATCAGGAAGTAGCACTCGTGCACGCTCACGTAAAAGACGTGAGTTTTACGAGCGCGTGCATGAGTCAGCAAGAGTAGCCTACAGTCAGTGCCGATGAATGGGCAATTTCTACAAATTACACTTTGGTGTCCCATGATTTCTAACACAGTCTTTTGACACAAATCCCCCGTTGTTATTGTTTGATATTGTTGTTGTGAAAACAATAATGATAGACTAGGCCATTATCTAACATAAAAAATAACCTAACATGAAAAGTTTTAGATTTTAAGGTAAAAATATAAAAAATTAAAACCAATTCTTTGATAAAAGATTCACCCCCTTGGCCCTTTTCCTATTTTGTTGTTTCACAGCAATCACATAGTGGACATCATTTGACCTCCTGACACTGATGGAAAATATACTTTAATGCCAAAGTGAAAAATATATACATAATTATCTAAAATAATTACAAATAATTTATTTAATAGGTATTCACCCTATCAGTCATTGCTGGTGTTGTTATTTGGTTTAAGAAATCACATAAATATTAAAACCACACAGATTCAAGGCTGTAATCGCTGACAAAAGTGCATTTCAATACTAATTAAAAAAGGGGTGAATATGTAGGACAATGAATCTGTAATCAATTTTGACCAATGTTTAAAAGAAGAAATCACTTTTGTCATTAATGAAAATTGTCCTGTTGATCAGTGTCAGGAAAGTCTAATTAAATCCTGTGGTCCAATGTTGTAAAACAAGAAAACTTATATGGGGGTGAATACTTTTTATAGCCACTAAGTGAATTGAGAATGAATGAATCATGAAGCCCCTTATTTTACCGAGGTGAAGGCCTTTCGTATGAAATTGCTGCACATTCTTAATTAAGGCTTGAACGTTGAAAAGTACACGAGCAAAGGTTCTTCGTTTTTTATATTAAATTGATTTGAAATGGTCTTACAGTATTCAGAACTTCATGCATTGTGAAACACATGTTGTCCTTTTATAAGTGAAACTCAGGCTTATAATTGTATAATCTTTGCACAAACATCTCTTTTAATTTACTATGCATGCGTTAATGAAAAATACATCTTGTACAGTTTATAAGGAACACACACACACACACACGGTTTCTTACTTCAATAAATCTGACACAACAGCATTCCAGAATATCCTTTGTGCCATTATATCCTTTCATGGAGATAATCAAAACAAACCTATGATGAGATCTGAGATTTTTAACTGACATGTGAATGTTATATTGTTAAAAAAAATTGTGATGAATTACATTACCCATAATTCTAAAAAAAAAGCTCCACCAATAGAACACTGTTACCATGGAAATGCAAATGGCAGCAAAAGAGCTCAGCTAGAACCGCCCACTCATTAGAAGCACTGTGAATGACATTATCAACTTTAAATCTATTGTTTTAATACTAATCAGTGACTGCAAATCAGTATTTTTATATTTTACATATTTTAGCATTTTGATCCGATTTCATCATAATTTGCAGTGCTCCATGAAGCAAATAGTTCTTCCCTAAATTCTATTATTATTATTATTTCGCTTTGAATCAAAATGTGTAATTTGGTTCATCTCAGAGCTGGTTGATTAGGTTTATGGAGAAAACAACTGAAGAAGTGGACGGTCATTATTTTGTGGAGAATGCACTACTTACACATATTATTCATAAAATATCTGCCTCTCATAGTGTGACTCACAGGTGCACGGCCTTGGTGGGAAAAAAAGGGACACGTGCCATTATGAGGCTTTTGTCATACTTGTTCATCAAAAGCTGTATCAGTTTTTTAGAAGCACTTAAAACAATTTATGGCTAGTAAAACCAATGGTCATCTAGTCATGATAATATGAAATCCAATAGACTAAAAAAAGGTAACCATAACAACATAACTTTGTTTTGTTTTAAAAGACTATTTTATTTTAAATGCATGCTCACGCAACAGCACGTTAAAACTATTCTATTTGGACTAATGTACAAAAATCCAAGTATTTTGAGACGTCCTTAAAGCTTTATCCTTTTTCATCCATGCAGCTCTTTTATTCTGCGCACATTGGATAGTTAATTCTTTTTACATTGAAACCTCATTCACACCTGGAATCAATCATCTAATTATATAAAAGCATACCTGGAGCAGTTTATCAAGGTTACAAGTATGGTAGATTTTCTTTTAAGAATCTTACATGTATATCTTTAAAATGATAAGTCACAAAGAATGGACTTTCTCTAGTGTCACTTTCAGGGACATGAGAGATCCAGCTGCCAATGCTTTCTAGCACTCACTGTCTTTCCATTAAGGCTTCAGAGTTTTGAACTACTTGAAAGTGCTTCAGAGAGAATAACACCTAAAAGCAACTGAAGACCTCATTGAGGTGACTTTTATATGGCAGGAAAATAAAAAACTGCCCAGCTCTATACTTGCTCTGCGTTTTTGCAGCTTTGCGGGTGCATATTATGAGAGAGTTATGGTCAATACTTTTGTAATCCAGAAATGGTTAGAACATTTTTCTAATCCCTAAAGGTCAAACTTTGAATAATAAAAAATAAAAAAAACTTTGCGGATGCTCTGTAAGCAATCTACTTAGAGTAAAAATCTTCCAAAAATAAACATTTGGTTATTTTTATAGCCAGGGATAATCTGAGTTTGTGTTATGTTTGGATGTGTTTTGTGTTGTGTTTCAGTTCTGTGTCTCAGTTTTCTCTCATTTCTCTATGTTCAGTTAGTCTGTTTCTGAGTTCTCTTTGTTAATAAGACCACTGCATTTAGATCCCTTTCTCATTATTGTAACCAATTTGTTAACTGTAAACCCAATGCTAAAATAATTAATTGGTTTGAGTAGGGTAAATTACACAAAAAATAATTCAACTTAAATTAAACAAATTAGTTTATTATCTTTAATAAATAAAATTATGTTTTATGAGTATATAAAACTTTCTTTTGAGTTCACAAAAATGACACAAGTAACTGTTTAAATTTTTTGAAGCTTACTCAAATCTTTCAAGTTAAGAGCTATTTAAATGTATGAGTACAAGATAAAAATCTGCCAGTTCTGCTTACTTAAACTGTGAATTTCTTAACTTAAAAAATTTGATGTAACTGATTACCTTACATTTTTTGAGTTTTAGGAACTTATTCAGGTTTGCGAATGCATGTACAAAATCTGTAGAAATGTATCATTTGTAAAGCTGCTTTGAAACAATCTGTATTGTATAAAACGCTATATAAATACAGGTGACTTGGCTTGACTTTCTTCTGTGGGACATAAAAGAAGATATCTAGAAGAATTTGAAGAAAAAGCATTTGGTGAATCAATTATTTTAATGGGTGTATTAATGATAATGATACACAAAACACATTTTTTTTTACCCATTTTACTTATGAAATGTGATGTATTTTTGAGCAAAAAAGGATGTTCAGAGGAAAGAAATGTAATGATTTTATTGTTCATTTTTTTTAATTGACTGAATTGTCAAAGGTAGTGGAAAAAAAATAAGAGGACTTGATGTCATCCATTTGGAAATTTGTTTCAGGCGAAGCAAGTTTTGAATGTGTGTGTGTGCGCACAAAAAATGTTGGTTTAAATTAAAAAAGCAAGTTACCTTGTTGCCTTAAAATGTTTAGTTTGTTGTAATTAAAAATTTGAGTTAATACAATGAAGAATGGTTTAATATACAGAAACTCAAAATAGTGTTATCTTCATCGAAGTTGATTTGACAAAAGATAAAAAGTTGTGTTAACAAATCATGAAAATATTTTTTTACAGTGTGTGTGTGTGTATGTTGATTAAACTTTTTTCTGTCATTCAAAATAAGGTCAAAAATTTGCATTAAATACGGACCATTTTCATTTATTTTACTTTTTTTTTCATGAGTGTCAAATCAAGGAAAGTTTTACTTTTGTGGAATCCATTTGGATCTTCATCTGCATGTGTAACTTTCCACTCAACTATTATTACCGTATCACTCCTCCTTACTGACAGCTACACTGGATGTTTGAACACACTCTTCAGACACTTATCTGATTTTCATTCTCCCACTGAATTCGTCTCTCTCTACATGCAGCAAGTACAATAGGTCCAAAACTCAAATCTAATGTTTGAGATTTCAAGATTTGAACCTCTGCCCTAACACACACACACACACACACACACACACACACACACACACACACACACACACACACACACACACACACACACACACACACACACACACGCACGCACGCACGCACGCACACGCCCATACTGTATGGATATGAGTATACACACATACACACTCTCCATGTGTGAATCATGTTGGCAGGGAAAAGCACTAGAGTTTGGAGTGGGTGGGTGTTGCGGTGGTGATGCTGCCGTTTGTGAAGTCTCTTGAGAGTCAATCCAAATGTTTCAGACAGAATGCAAAAAATAGCAAATTAATGCCCCTGAAGTGTACCCACCCACTGGAGTCGTGCCCTCGCTTAAAATACATCATCTGTTTCACAATCCGTCCACAAAAAAAAAAAAATCATCAAGGCTTTGTGGTGCGGTTTGGTCCAGGTGGAGGGAGGTTGGATTGTTGATGTATTTATTATTGTTCGTTTGAAGCGACCTTGCTCCATGCAAACGCAAATTGAATCAAAATGCTGTGGGAAACAAATCCTCTGCTAGTAGACAATTGTGCTATTGTTAAAAAAACAAGTGATTTTTAATTGCATTAAATATTACACAACAATGTGAAAACATTATGAAATGGGCTATTTTGGTGTAGTGCCACTCACACGGGCCAACCAAACCGATTTGGCTCTCCAAAGCCTCAATGAGATGCTTGTTGCTTCTAATGTGGCGATTAATGGTGTTTATACCACCTGCATAATTGTTGTTTGAAACCTGTGAGATTTGATGACAACATCTGTATTTAATCTACCACAGCAGGGGCCATCACTGGCATCGCTGATTATTATCGTTTCGAGATGTCTGCTGTGTCAGATATGTACAACCGGTAATAGGCTTAGTGATATGCCACCTAGTCAGCAGGTTTCTGTCATAAACCGCCATATGCATATTAGGCAGTTAATCAGTAAATGACCAGATTGCTTAAAATGAACACAAAACTACATTCACAACCCATTTTATTTATAAAATGTGAAGCATTTCTGAGCGAGAAGGATGCTTAGAGGATGGAACTTGATTTTATTGTTAAAGTTTTAGTTCAATTTGAAGATTTTGTGTTTACTATAATTGATTGAATCGCGAAAAGTGGCGGGTTGAAAAATAAAGGACTCAATGATGTCAGCAAAGGCATAGTGTGTCGATGAAGTATTTTTTTCTTTCATTTCAAAACAAGACTAGACATTTGCATTAAAAACTATAGGGTTTGATTTTTCATGAAATCCAATTCAAGGAAAGTTTCACTTTTGTAAAAATCAGTTTCAAAGCTCAAAACACGTTATTATTATTTGTAACTATTATTTGCCTCTGATAATGCTTCAGCATGTGAATTATTCATCATCAGAAGATAGATATCTGAAAGTGTTTTTTTTTGCATTTTCTAAACTAATTCTCAGTCAGCATAAGAGATATTGAACTTTAAGGGCCCAGGCAAGACTACTGTATGTGCCAAAGGTACCAGCGTGTAGCTGCTCAGCTTTTCAAAATCCCCTGATTGGTTTATTGGATCATTTAGTTGGAAAAGCCTGTCAGCATGTATGACACTTCAGGGAAAGGCCGGGAAAGGCATGACAGGATTTAACGCTCTCCAGGACCATCGGGGTCACGAGTCCACTCTACTCTTGTACAAGGTTCTTTCACAGCGTGCGTTTACGCTCTGATCACCATATGTAAGCACAAATAAAAGAGGAAGTGAGGGACGCACAAAGAGCACAAAACACCCACAGGATGCTGCCTTTCCTCCCACCGTAGGCCGGTGTTTAAGGGCTAGTCATGTGACGCGGGGAACGTGTTGGTGGTCTCACACAATCCCCCCTTCCCTCTTTCACACTCTCCCCCATCGTCTCCACCCGTTCCCTCACCCCCAACCACAATGCAGCTCGACCTTCAGCCTAATTGGGCTGTGAGGGAGGAGAAATAGAGCGAGGGAGGGTGGAGAGGAGGCCAAGACCGTTGTGTTTTTCTAGGAAGATTCCCAAGACTCAGAAGGGCAAAGACTGCAAAACACTCCGAGTAGCAAAGTGACAAAGGCCTTTAGTTAGAAGCCTCCAATCAGTGCACACATATAAACACGCACACAAACATGTGATAGCTCAAACCTGAAAGCTAAAACTGGCATGTAATCAAAGAAATATTAAACTTATTTCTTTTCAAATTGTATTACCAGAAAAACAAAGTAATACAAAAAAAAAATCAATTAAACAAAATTCTAAGTTATTTTGAATAAATATTAACCATTTTTTAAATGAAAGATTTTCAGTGTGAACGGCATACTGTTGAACCCCATTATATCTGCCAGAAATCATTGTTAAAAAAAAGTGTTGAGACACTTAAAAAATAATTAATCAAATGTTATAATAAACAAATAACTAATATCCTGGTTTTCAAATGCAGATTTATTGTGTGTTTTTTTTGCCCTTGAGGAACTCAGTGTTGCAAAACTTCATCTGCGCTGAGAAGTTCTGCTTTCGTTTGGCTAGTCATTGCCATTCTACAACCTTCAGATTTTGCTCAAGCGCACATTTACAAAAACATTTTACAAATAAAAAAAATCACTCTCCCTACCCTGTGTATCCCAACATCTCTTCAATAGTCTCTGTCTCTTTTATAAAATGCAACTATGCAACAATAATGTTTATCCAATTACAAGGACAGATTTATTTCTTCTTCTTTGAAAAACAGAGGTGTCTGGTCTACCTTGTATCCCACACCTCAATAAATTATGAATCATCTCACTTTTCTCATTTAAAATCACTCTCACTCATCATCCATATTTAAAAATCATAATTGCGTTGTAAAGAAATGCAAAAATACTAGATATTTCCGATTAATAGTTCAAACCAACCTTTGAAATTGAACACTTTGATTATTTCCTTCCAGTAATATCACAGTTGGACCAGTAGATTTCCCATAAACGTCCTCCTATTGTGTTTGCTACGATTGTTTCTATGTCCAAAACCAAGTCAAGGAGTACCTCTGGGAGATATTTCTGTCCAAAAGAAATCAGGTAGAATATATTAAGAGTAATTCCAGGATGTTCAGACACATTCATTCATGCAAGGCTGAACTCCTGTATGTCTCTCAAACATCACCACAGCACACAATGTCAGCCAGCGCTGTGACAGAACTGGCAGTGTTAAGTGACCTTGGACCATTTACACTGATGCTGAGGACGCCACATGAAGAAACCGTCACATCATTTAGAATTTACACAGCTAAGAAAGATGGAATGAAAGACTGAAGAGATTTGTTTTGTTTTGACTTTTTAGTTATATATAATATATATCCACACTCATACCACGGTTCACAAACTTCAAGATATTTAACAACAACACCACCCGAGCTTTGATTGGCTGTTCAGTCAGAAACCCCGCCCCCCCATACATTCATTCTTTCATTATTTACAGATATACTAATGATCTATTTATTACAGACGTGAATAATTTACAATAAAATAACAATTTTAGTTATTCAATCTTCTTGCTTTTATACTACAGTAATCGTACCCTGTTTCGTCCATCAGAGATCTGCCTCGTTTCAGGTCTGATAATAGAAAGGGTTGTCGAATTCTTCTGGAAAACTTTGCCGCATTGGTACAGGGGTTGCTGCTCACGGCAAATCGTCTAGTCCGAGAATGCGAGGGTCTTGTTGATACTCAGGAGCTTAATCCCAGGCAATGACATTTCAAATTTTCTCGTAAGGTTTTCAATTAAACAAGCACCTACACATGGAAACCAGGACTACAACTTTAGTACCAGCACACACACACACACACACACACACAGGAGAAAAACTGCATATTTAAGACATACAAACTCACAAACTGGGACTGCCTTCAAAACTCGTTTTGGGGAGCACCCTCACAGAAACCATTTAGAGAACAACACAGGACTATTGGACTATTTAACGGTGTGACAGCGTTTTCCTTCGATTTAGTCAGAACATCTTTAACCAAACGAATACAAAATGGTATAGACATCCGATCTTATAGCTTGATACAGCAAATTCATGACCTCTGTAAGCGAACTGTGTATATAAAGCCACAGTATGACTGTATTGTATGCTAACCTTTCGAAAACAAATTCCGATATAATATATATATTTCATTATTTGAGACTTGGCAAACGCAACTATGCAAAAATCACATTTAGATCGCTCTTCAAAACTAAAAACATGAGCAATGTTGCCATGAGTTCATTTTTTATCAGGGGGTCTATGTTCTGTACTGCTGATTTAATACCCAGCAGTTTTCAGATAAGTTTTTAATCTGAATACTGCCCAGCTCCAAAAAAGGTGTACGGGAAAAAAGTGCCCCGAAAATATTGCCGCAGAAAGCATTTTTATCTCTCTTCCCCTCCATAATCTCTTGCTACATTCCTTCCTCAAGCTCTCGTTTGTGTCAAATTTGGAGAAACTTTGATTTAGTGCAAAAAGCTCTGAAAATCCTCGTTTTTGAAAAGTATGAGTCCACCTTTTTACAGTTCTGAGAGGAATCAAGTGTGCAGGTTGATGACATGAGAAGAAGAAAAAACGCAAGATTGAAAATACAACAGCACTGATGGGACAAAAGGGGCGAAAGTTAATGAAAAAAGAGAGATAATCAGAGCTCAAACTAATTTCAAAACAACAACAACAACAACAACAAAGACAAAAAGAAACCCCTAGTGATCATTCCAAAATTTTCTTGTCTAGCGCTTCTTTGCCATTGGTCCGCGAGTAGGGCTCAAAGGCGGAGGAGCTCAGGTAGCGGGCAGAAAGTTCCTGCAAGTTCCCTGCGAGGGATCCGGCCATGCCGAGCGGGGTGGAGGAGATGCGTGAGGCGACCGACCCAAGTAGAGAGGGCATAGGAAAGCTAAACAGCCCGTGGGCAGGCGGAGATCCCTGCAGCCCCGTGACTGTCCCCGAACTGGTCACCGCTGGCAGCGGCGGGCTCCCCCCGGCTGTGCCTGAGCTGGCCGCGCTGCTGCTACTGCTGCTGGAGGAGCCTCCATTAGCGGTGATGCCCAGAGACGGCCCACGCAGGGCTGAGCTTAGTGACGAGCTCCCGCAGTGGGGCAGCAACCCTGGCAGGCCAGGGGGAGTGAGGAGCCGGCCCTGCTCCAGGAGACGGAGGACGCTGCATGTGGCGGCTGTCTCAGAGACCACGGAACGCAGCTCTGAATCCTTCCCCTGATCCTTCTTCTGCTTAGTACGCCGATTCTGGAACCAAACCTTCACCTGCCGAAGGACGGAAAGAGAGAAAACAGCTTAAAATAGAACACAGCAAACAAAATCAAATTTGGGGAAATTGTGTGATCTTGCATAATACCACTACAATGCTACTTAGATTTGGTTACAAATGTAACAAATAAATAAATATATAACATGATTTATAGAAGTCTATTTGTAGAAACTAAACGTGATTAGATTATATATATGTCTAAGGTAAATCTGATTAAATTTTAGAGCAGTAAAAAAGTAAAAACTCCTGTGCATGTAAAGCTAAAGTTAAAATGAATAGTGTAAGTGAAAGTTATTTTGAAATAAAATGTAAGTGTTGATGTCAACTTATTTAATGAACAAAGATGTGTGCTTTTCTTTTGAAAAACAGCACAACACAAGCTCCTTTGCAATGACGGATGGATCAATACTGTTTTGAACCACATAATTGTACTGTATCCATTTCATTTAGGTTTACAAAGAAAGAGGAATGGCAATTTCCAGATAATACATGTTTAGCTCAAGCTCCAATAGCAAAACAAAGTCAAATATATATTTATTTTCTATAGAGAAAAGGAGGTCCGCTTCATATTCACTGTACTTCAAGTGATCGATAGATTCAGAGAAATAAGAACAATGAAGAATGACTAACATCTCAGAATTGTGTCACCCAGTTTAACCGTCACATTAAAGGCATCGCAATGGCGGTCATACTATTTAAATGTTTCGTGCAAAATTATTAAAGGACAAATATGCAGCTAAGTTTAACAAAGCTGTTAGTTACATAAGTATATACCTTAACAGTTTCATCAGTGTTAATGACATGCTAATTATAGAGTTATCAGATTAAACCCATTGTCTATACATTTCTAACATGTACATTTGTCATTTGTATTTGTTTAATCTCGCGATGTTTTGTTGATAACATGAACCGGAAGGTTAAGGAGAACATTGAATTACCAGCAATTCAAAAAAAACCCTATATTTTCTCTCTCATTCTTGATGCATTCTTGTTTTTGTCTTTGAGAAATAAAAAATGCATTGCTGGAACACTTTCACAAATGGATGACTTTCATTGTTTGATCTTTCCACAGAACATTTCGCGTCTCTGAACACAATGTTAATTTCATGATGCCGTCATTAAGGAGCACTTCACCGTCCTCATCAGGCGGCCAAGAAGAGACACGGGAAGCTTTAATGTAATCAAGGCATGGATTTGAACTGCACTGCAGCACGGGGCATTAGAGAGGGCATTAGTGAAGCTAACTCTATTGTGCTCCCTGTGTTAGCAGCACCGATCTGCCTCGGGGCTTCAAATGTCGTAATTTCGCCCCACAGGAGAGCAGAAGAATTTTAAAGTCGTTAGTGGGGTGATGATGTGATAGAATGTGACACAGTTCAAATGGCCAACAGAATTAGGAACATTGAGACAGCTTTGTCGGTTTGCAGGTGTTCAGGGAGTTTAATTAGGGGAGGCCCGATCAATAGTAACGACATATGATTGAATAATTGAGAAAAATTATTTGAATTTGCAAAAATAGAAAAAAGCAGCTATATGATTTTTTTTTTCTTTTTTTTTTTGTTGCTAGCCATTCTGACATTTTTCCTTAATAAATGCAGTACGTGGTCATGCAAGCATGTGGTATAATGAGCATGTTCACTGATGAATAAACAAATAAAAAACGTGGGCTCCAAAATTAGCCTTACTACTGAAGTCAGAGTTTCCCCGCACTGCAGATTATCCAGGGAGACACGCAGAGAGAGAGAGAAAGAGAGAGAGAGAGAGAGAGAGAGAGAGAGAGAGAGAGAGAGAGAGAGAGAGAGAGAGAGGGATAAAAAACGGCCAGAGAAGCAGGGAGAGAGAGAGAGAGTGCATGTACAGTTCAGTCATGTAATCTCAAGCTTGTGACCTCTTGCTGACCCCTGCGCAAAGCATGTGCTGCAAATGCATCGCTGGGCTTATTTTTGTAAAGCGGCCCTGTATGCCACTAAAAAAACCATCAAACTATTGCAAAAGGGAATTATCTATGAAGATGCGATTGGACCATTGATGTTTTAGGTGCCCTGAAGGGATGCCACAGGATGATCAAAATGCTAATAAAATAAAGATCAAAATCATATAGTGAGAACAAATTGTAACCAGGTAACTGTGTGTCTTTTAAGATGGTACAGAGAATCAAAAATGCATTTTTACACATCAAATGCGTCAGACGTGTCACAAGGATAACTATTTTTGGGAGAGCCGAATGTGTGTGATACATGTTTGTGATTATTTTGGAGTTTGTCTTGTTTTTTAGTGCTCTTTATAATTGATTGTTTTGTGTATTTGTGTGTATCGATATGTGTATTTGAGTGTGTACCTGAGTTTCAGACAGGTTAAGTTGTCGGGCAAGTTCGGTTCGTTCTCGTCCCACAACATACTGGCACCGCTGAAACTCCATCTCCAATCTGTACAGCTGTTCTGCTGTGAACGAGGTCCTAGTACGCTTTGGTCGGTCTAGATCCAAACCCTTGGGGAGAATAATCTCTCGAATCGAACCTTTGGCATCTATATGTCAAGGGGAAAATGTTTTTAGTAAATTACAGTATACCTGCTATAAGATAACACTTTACAATAAGGTCTCATTTGTTAACATTAGTTAATGTATTATCTAACAGTGAGCAATATATTTCTTACAACATTTATTAATCTTTGTTAATGTTAGTTAAAAAAAATGGAGTTGTTCATGTTAGTTCACAGTGCATTAACTAAGGTTAACAAATACAACTTTTGATTTTAAATATGTATTAAATGTTGAAATAACATCTACGATCAATAAATGCTGTAGAAGTATTGTTCATTGTTAGGTCATGTTAACTAATGTAGTTAACTAATGTTAACAAATGAAACCTTATTGTAAAGTGTTACCAAATTATCAAAGAAATATTTCTACATACAATTAGCAGAAATCATTATATAATAAAAACATGCTAAAAGTGTAACTTTTTTGAGAAATGAATACAGATAGTGATGCAAAACAGATTAAACTGTACAAAACTTGGCGTTTTAATCAAGAAAACCTTTTTTTTTCTTCATATAAATGCCCAACAAATGCAGACTAGTACTTATTTTATTAATAAAAAATGGTCTGTGCTTTTAAATACTAACAACTTATTATGTATGAAAATAGTCTTGTGCAAAATAAAAAAAACTAGTAAGTTGCATAAATCACAAATACACGGAAATCTTTCAGATCAAACAGATCTCAAATTTAGATTTTTCTGTCTTTCACATTTTAGTTATAAATATTTCACATTTTTCTAGTGTCTCAGAACAGATTCAATGATTACTAATAACTTTTCGTAATAAAATTAATAAAGTAAATGAAAAGAGGAAGAGAAATGTGTCATTTGAAAACAATTTTTTTTTTATATATTTAAAAACATAGGCTACACCAAACACGTTAGCTGGTCTTTATATTTAAAATCAACAGTCTTTTTTCTTTTTTGTTATTAATGTCGGAGAACCGTGCACCAGCATGCTTATACATTTTTTTGAATCAATAAATACATTCTTTTAAAAATAAGTTAAGCTTTGTGACAACTTCAAAATTATTAAAAAACACACAAACACACACACTGGTCTACAAAATTGTTAAAATCCAGATATTGAATTATTGTATTGGCTGCTGAATTGTGACTGAAGAAATGACAATAATTTCATAAGGTTAATTTCCTCATATTTCAACAGGCCTCTGAGACTGACCTAGATTTAGCTTCACAACCTAAATAAGTTAATGGAGCTGATTGCTCTCCAGAATTTTACAATCAGCTGACAGTAGCAGGAGGGGCTTTACAACTATGTTAGTAATTTGACACAAATTGACAAACAGTTTTTAGCCAACTGATCACAAAAAGATTATAATAGCTTTTCTAAAAACTTAATGTGAAACATTTTCAAATTACAAATAAATTGTTGTGCATCCACAATCTAAATGACATTGCTTCTGAAAGAAAAAAGAAAAAAATTCTGACATTCAGATCTCCATTCCGATACCGTAGTAATTTTTCCAAGGACAAAGAGCATTGAAGCTCATAAATATAAAAAGCAGAGATCGTAAGACCATCTAAAAATGATAATCAACATAATCAGTTGTGTAAATAAAATGTTAAATTATCCCTTATGTACAAAAATAACTAAATTTATCCTTAAACCTCACAATCACAGAAAATGTACTTTAAACAAATAAAGCTTTGTCAATCATATAATACCAGTGCTAAAGTATTTTCCAGCATTGATAATTATTCTATTAATTTTAGTGTTTATGTCTATAATGGTAATATACAGTTGAAATTAATCTAAATAGCATTAGCAAAAAAATGGATAATTGAGCTATGAGACACACTATAACATCTGATAAAATGACAATCATAATTCTTTTTCTATAATACAGAACACATTTGTCCCTGTTCTCAATTCAGTGTACATCAATTTACACTCATGAACGCTCAAATCTATACACACTCAGTGATAGAAGAAAACAAAACCAGCGACACAGAAGGACCAGCACTAAAAGCAAAATTAAAAGTTAAGTCGATTTCTTGTTTTTTTTTCTTTGGAGTGCAGAATGTACTGAAAGCTCCAAAGGAGTGTTTTTAAACTTACCTCGAACTAGAATCCTTCGGCAGTAGTCAGGATCTCCTGAGCTCGTCCGGCTCTTTTCGCAGTTTTCCACTGGTCCGGATGGAGAGAAGGACTCCTGCTGGTCCTTCAGGAATGTTTTTGAAATGTTCCCCTGAGAATCCTTTCCTTCTTTCCCCTCTTTTAGTCCATTCTTCAGCAGCATTCCGGACTCCGAGTCTTGGCTGTAGCGGACTTCCATAGTCGCTTATCCTCTGCAAAGATTTCTCCTTTTTCTCCTTGTTGGGAAGAAATAACTGCTCGGGTTTGGACACACACTGCTTATTCTGGGTAATATAGGTTTGGTCTTTCTGTAAAACAGCAGCTTGGAGTTGGAGTCAGATAGCTAATGTGCCACCAGCACTTGCCCAGTCCACTGATCTGCCCTATTATCTCTGTGCAGACTCACTTGCCCAATGATCATAGACTTCTCACCCAAATTCAACAGCAATTTAACAGCTCCTCTCCTTGTAACATTCACATCAGGCTGATCTCCGGGTAATCAGAGCTGTGGACGGACGCATGCTCGCCGCTTCAATTGATTACGGTAATTTTGCTGCCTCCACATTTGCGTAACCTCATGAATACTCTAAACTGTTTGGGAAATACACATTGTCCTGATAGAGGGGTCCACTCACTCCGACCCCCCTCTCCGCCCTCGTTCACACAGGATCAAGGGAGATGATTTGCCTTGAATCGCCACCACGCACAATTACGGAGCCGAAGGACCACCAGAAAAGTTCCACTTCATTCCTCGATGCCCCGGCACTGGCCGTTCCTCTGCTTTCAGGCTGTAGTTCGGTCGTGCTAACTTTACGTGCAGGCTGTGAATCTCCCCCGGATAACGGCCCGATACCACACACTGCACCCTCGAAGCTAATACAAGCAAAGAGCGAAAAGAGAGAGAGAGAGGGAAAGATCGGTAGAGAGCAAAGAGAGAGAGAGAAAAGAATGAGGGAGGCGGAGAGACCTGAAATACGAAAAAAATGGAATCCACTTCGCTCGGAATCTGTAGTGGTAATGAACACGGATTCACAAAAGAAAGGAGATGAACACAAGGGAACTCTGTCAAGCCGAGGACAGTGTGCAACAACCACCCAGAGTTATCCAGCACCTCAAATACAAACCCCAACCGAATGCTACGACCACTCAGCCCCCTTACCCTAAAAGAAACCTGCTGAAGCACCGCTAAAAAACTCAACCTGTCCGAGATACCAACGCTAAAATCCAAAGCGGCCCCCTCCTCCTCCCCTCTCCCACTCCTTCCACACCACTACACACCCACCCACTCAGTCTCGCCTATTTTCATTGTCAAAGCAACAATATCTGGGGGAACAGCAGTGGTCTGTAATCCAATAAGACCATTGATTAGGCTACAATGATTCAATTCAAGCCAATGGTTGTGAGCATGGAACAGGCTCGGACCCTTCTTGTCACCTTGCAGGGCCAGAGGCCCTCTTCATGCTGAACTCCCCCCCTCCCGAAGCCATTCAGTCCTTTATGGGAAACGGAGAGCAAAAGGAGTGAAAGATGGCAATTATCTAATTGGACTATTAACAAACAATTCTGTGAGTGTGTCTGGTAGGGAGCAGAAGAGGATGGGGAGGGGGGTGCTGGACTAACTTCATTTAGCGAGTGTGTGGGGCAGCCTGTTGGAGAGAGGGAAAGGTTGTTTAAAGAAAAGATGAGAGGGAGGGATTGTTTAAAGAAAAGGTAAGAGGAGGCTACGAAAAGGGGCCGCAGGGGCAGAGGGGCAATTCTACGCCGAGCTTGGGAAAAAGAGTTTGGTGGGATGCGTACCAGCTGTGGTCCGAGACGTTCCAGGTCAACAAAAGATGAAGATGTCCTGCACGGAGACTGTAGGACACGAAACTGTCTTGGTACAGAGGCATCTTCAAATATCTGTTGCTTTTCAAAACTGTCGGTACTGTGTAATACCTGTTGAAAAGATCAACAAATTTTAAGTTTGGGATGCAGGTTATTAAAATGACCTCTTAAAGTACTAATATGTTATTTATGGTACAAATATCAACCCGTAAGATACTAATATAAAGCCTTAAGTTATGGATATCAACCCTTGAGATACAAATATGTACCCGGCCTTAAGTTACTACTATTCTCCCTTGAGTTACTAATATGTACCCTTAAGTTACAAAAGTCAAGCCTTAAGGAACAAATATGTACCCTTAAGTTAAGAATACCAACCCTTAAAACATTATGATTTTTTTCTGGTTCAAAATGAACTAAATTTAAATAATGAAATAATAGATCATGCATCCTTCTTCCAAAATGTGTTTTCGTCTTAGCATGGTTCACTTTGGTCAGCCTATTATAAGTGTGTATATTTTAGACCGGGTAGGATGGTTTTCACAGGAAATTGCGTACAAACTGTACATCACTCACCCGTATGTGTCTCATCATATCCGTAATAGAGAAAAGTTGCTCCAGCTACTTTGACACATGTATGATGTGGGAGAGGCATAGGTTAGTTGTCACAACAAGTGAGAAAAGTTGACATGGACCACGCTAAATCTCAAACCTCTGGAGAATCTCCTGTTTTAAAAAGACCTCGAACAGAGGAGAGTCTGCTGGCAAACAGAGAACGTGACAGAGCTCGTAATAAAACAAGAATCAACATTGGCTTGGCGTGTAGGAGATGGTGGGTACTGAGGGTTTTGAATTGTAAAAGTGCTGTGGAGATAGCGTATTTATACTCAACAGATACATTGTAGCTCTATATGTATATAAATATGTAGCTCTCTAATGAAGTTCATTGTAAAGCATTATATTGTAAAGGGTCATTTCATTTGGATTTTTGTAGCCCTGTGCTGAAATTTATTTTCAAGGAAGTACTGTGTGTATTAATTGGTGTAGCTACTGTAACGTCTTCAGCTAGTCAGCTTGAGATCCTTTCCATCTAAACTGGGTGGGTACAGTATCTCCTTTAAGCCTAGAATGTTTTATGAACAGAAGGATAATCTTTCTCGCTCTCTTTTTAGTCATGAGAAAGAACCATATGAATGGTTCTTTTATTTTATTAAAACTAAACCATATGAATTGAGCGGTTTATTCAAAATTTTCTGAAGAGACACGATCGCTTTATATGATGAACATATTAAGTTTTAGGCTTTTATTCACATAAACATTGATCAGCAAACATAAACAGAAGCTCAAACGTGCTGTGTAACACAAGAATGAACCTCATTGTTTCTCGCATGTCAAGCGAACAGGTTTGAGTTTCAGTTTACAACAACTGTGTGTTGATTAATGTTTATATGTGAATAAAAGCCTGAATTCAATCTGTTCATCATATCAGGCAATCGAGTCTCTTCAGAAAATTTGGACTGAACCGCTTTATTCACATGGATTAGTTTAACGATCTCTTTATGAACTTTTTGAGTCGTCAAAGTGGTAGTTGCGTAGACTGTCAATGGAGAGACAGAACTCTCTCAGATTTCCTTAAAAATATCTTAATTTGTGTTCTGAAGATAAACGACACAACGACACAAGGGTGAGTAATTAATGACATAATTTTTCATTTTTGGGTGTACTAACCCTTTAAAGTACATGCGTTAGGGGTAGATGATGCACAAAGCTGTACCTTTGAGGGCACTGCCCCATTGACACAAGCTAAATGTATTCAACTTTTTTTTTTTTTTTTTTGACAGTGAAGGCTTTTCAACTTGCTTAACCAAGAATCCCTTACATACAAGTTTCCAACATGGTTGAACAACATAACTTCTATGCTGGACCAAGATGCTGGGCAGACAATATATGACAAAGGCTTATAAGCGGTTCTTACATGAGCATGTGCAAAGTCCACTGCACCTAGCAACATGCCAGCAAATGTTTGACCCTGTAGTCATGCAAATTACTAAACATCCTTTTGATAGTTATAAATAATAAGTATTTAAAGTATGTGGTATAAGGTAAAGCATCATCTGAAGTCAAACTACATTGACTATTGCACTGTCTAAAGCCTCACTAGACGCAACGATTTAATGATTTGTGTTGGAAATTAAAGTCCTGACCTTCAGTTTAGACATTTCTGTCATTAACAAAAGCAGTCATAACATTGTGAAATGCTAATATTTTCGATATGACATTTTTGGGCTTTCATCATGTTTTTTTTATTTTACATTTCTGTGTGAAGGTTATTCAGATATTTCCTTAATGAAGTAGCTGTGAGGATCCTAGGACAATATGAGTGCCTTTTCCTCTTCTTCTGTTTGTCTCTATTGTGTCACTGCTGGTAAAGCCTCCCATCAGATGGTAAGTAAAGCCCACAGTGTCAGAATGGCAAAACTCACCCACCTCATTTATTTAGAGACAACAAAACACTTCAGCGTCAAAAGAGAAGAGGGACAAAGGGGAGATGGGCGGAAAAACACATAGATAGAGACAAAAAGACAGATGGTGAGACATATCAATAGATAAATAAGAAACAAGGCATGACATGACAATACCTGAAGATGGGAAAACCCATTTTGAGCAGGTCCTTTGAGTCTAGGCAGTGCAGCATTTGGGTTACACAGCTATCAGAACTCCAAGATTTTACAAACCTCCTGTGGATTATGGAGAAACAAAACAGACATACATAAGAAATATGGTAAAAAGCCAGAACTATGATCACTACTTTCATTTTAAATACAGAATACCTGTTTCATAAAATGTCTCTGCAGGTGACGTTATGAATATCTGGAACTATTCAGACTCCTATAATTCAACATTCATAACATTTCAGAATTTTATATAAAATAAAAAAACATAACATTTTTAAAAACTCATTTAAAATGCTGCAAGTTAATTTAGCCATCATTTAATATATACAGTATAAAAAGTATGGCATTTAACAGTGTTATTAAATCATCAGTGTTAAAATTTGTATTAAATATAAATGTAAACAAAAAATAAAAACTAAATATCAATATCAATCAAATGAAAAAAAATCTCTAATATTGGCCGTTAAACTGATATGGTAGTGATATGCTTCTCTAATTACTAATTAGTTTGTAAAACTACATGACAAATATGTGACTGGTCAGTGTACTTGCTCCTGTTAAATACATGTGCTAAAATAAAAATAAAGGCACAAAAGTCTAGGTACTATTTATAATAAACTAAATGTATTCCCCTGTTTCAGCAATGAATAAACCTTAAAATATATTACTGTAATAGGGTAAAACATACATCAATAACAGATTCCACCTGCCACTTCTAACTAACACCAGTGCATTCTTACTCTGCTGATACACCCATTACTAGACAAAGTGTGTTTTGGCTGTAAAAGAGGCTGAGGGGGGAGAGACTTGAGCCCTATCTTGCTCTTAATAGCTCATTAGTAGAGCTAAGCAGGCTCTCTTCTGTATCGCTAGCACCTTTATTCTGCTAATGTTCCCCGTACCTCTTTCTGCCATCTACAACATGTCAAATGTGCATGGAGGCAAGTAGAGCCAAAACCTGGGAACTGTTTCAAAACACACCACGCTATTATCAGAGAGTGGTTGATCTGAAATGATATTTTGAAAAGCTCATCCTCACACAAAGGTGGATTGTTGTTTGTGTTGGGTGATGAAATAGGCAGCAGCTTCTGTCTAGTCTTAGTAAAAAAGTTCAGGAGTTTCAACTCTCACATGACATGCAAACACGGCCTGCTCTTAAACTCAACACTAAGACACATAACACATAATGCAAAGTCTAATAAATCCACGTCAGAATGCATTGAAAGCGAATTAAAATAAATGAAATGAATAGAGGTGTTTGTTTGTGTCTATGCATGCAGCATAATCAGAAGAGCAGGGGTAATACATATTAAAATCAACATTCACTCACATTTAATTTACCAGTATTGATTGATTGATTATATATTTATAATCAACATTTTAAAAATGTATATAAATTATATTAAACAGCATACAATATCTGGCTCACCTCAACATAATAGTAGGCTATATATATGCTACAATAATAACACATTTAATAAAATATGCTATATTGGCTGACAATCAGCTAAATAATTATTTGAAGTCTGGTATTCAGGCAGATCACATATTCTTACATGTAACGGCTCAAAATCTTTTTTTTTTATATTCGACCTGGTTGTTTTTAAACAAGTGGTTTTCAGATAATTGTTCTGGAGAGCATGTGGTCAATGTTTTCTTCTCTTTCTCTTCCATCATGTTACCTAGAGTAAATCCTCTCATTCAGATTTAACAAATCAATACCATCTCTCAGCCTCAGTTATCTTGTTCAAAACAGTGCTAGGGACCATCTTCAAATCATAATAAACCACATAATACCAGCAGAAACCTGTCTGACCTGGAGTCTGTGTGTGTTTTGTTTACGTGCATGTGTGCGTGTGTGTGTGTGTGTAAGTAGGCTACACAGGCATGTTTATGTGCGCGCGCGTGTGTGTGTGTAAGTACACAGGCTAAGGTTTCTCATCAGAGCACATTTTGTTTAAGTCTGATTTGGGGTTTCAGAGCCATTACAGGTGGAAAAGGAGGGGTGTTTATAGCCATCACTCTTATCTTTGAGACATAATCTCAGACAATCACTCCGATTTCAATTAAATGAGCTGGGCTGCAAAGAGATGCGGAATTTGTTCATGTTTTTGGTTTTCCTTTATGTTCAATGGAAGCTTTAACAAAGGCAAACGCGTCCTGTAAAATTAAAAAGTTATTAAAAGTTGATAAAGAATTCAAAAAGCCCACCAAAGCTATGCAGTCTTAGAAAAAATATGAAAGAAAAACCATTAAATAATTCAAAAGAAACTGTAAACATTATTACAAACATTTAATTATTTTCTTTTCTCTCACACAAAGGTAATCAACCATGATGTTTGCACTGATGAATGTATCATCTTTTAAGTAAAATAATAGATTTAAAAGACATTATCCTGACAAATAGCAGAAATATTATGTTCCCTGTGGAACAATGTGCAGTTATAAAATGTCATGCAGAATTTAGGCTTTTTAGGATAAAGATTTCCCTTCCCCCTCCAGTGTCCCACTTTAGCTTGGTTTCAGGATTTCATCCACAAAGCTCTACTTACAGGAGCATGCTAAAGACTTCAATCTGCTACAGCAGCAGCGCTATGAGTCTGAGTGTACATTAATGCGGCACATTGTGGAATATAATGCACATATAATTTGCAGGTGTAGGCGGCATTTGGGGAGGAGGGGGATTTGTAGGCTATATGTGAATGCCTGTGCAATTTTTTTATTTTATTCAAACCGCTAACGTCAAATGCAAAGTCTGGTCAAAACACATTTACTGCAGATACCGTTATCTCAAGTGTTTTCTAATATTTTTTTTAGCTACGCACGTGAGCAAAAACTGGGAACACATACCATGGGTAGCGTCAGGCCATTTCCCCCCAGAGATTGGTTAATTGAGCCTCTGACTGGATAGGCCTGAAAAGTATCTTGAATCAAATGTAGCCAGAAGAGGAAAACATATATGATAAAACTGGTTTACAAAGCGGTGTAAACTAGAAACAGACCACCATCATCACATTAGCTAGGCCTACTGTGTTTCCAAAGTGTTTGGGGCAAGCGACGATTCCTCTCGGTCTCCTATGGTTTAGCGACTGACGCCATCTTGTGGTGGTTTAACGACATCACATGCTAGTGACGACGACTGACGAGGCTAGTTGACACTTTTTCCACGGGTGGTGACTATTTCTTAGTGTAAGTACCGGGCGGTATTTTTCTTTTATTATCACTAAAATAAAAAAAATCTTGAAATAACAGGATCTATATATCTAATCTGACATTGTAGTAGAAAACATGTACGTTAGGCTATTATGTGTGTAGTTGACAAATAATTGTTTTGTAATTTTAGACGCACTGATATTCCATGTAACAGTTAGTCTCTGAAGACGTTCCTGAAATTTAGAATAATTATAAAAGAACCAGACAAAAAGATTAATAGACAATAGTTTTATATGAAGGACAGTGGTGTCACACCACATGACTAGCTTGACAATGACATTTCATGTCAACTGCTCAAAAACAGACATTCCACAGTGTGAGAAGAGACTTTACTGGGCCTATTTGATTATCTGATTTGAATATGCTTATTGTCGTCTTTTTATGTCAGATATTTTGATGTTGATATTATGTATTTGAGAAGAGTGAGTGGAATAAATTTAGGTGGAGTAGATATATAGCCTACTACTGTTCTTTTGTCCTAAAGAAAGACAATAATTAGCCTAGACGTTGGTCAACTGGTGGAGTCAGTTGACCGAGACAGCACTCCTTTTGTAGCACTACATGACTAAATATGAAACATATTCAGGAGAGCTCACCACACCCTCTGACTTGGACCCCTTGGGCAGATTTGGCACGTGCAGACAACAATGACAATGCTGGCAATATTAATAGCAATGATAACATGTTGACTCTGTTACAGTATGTACTTTATATAAAAGCCGTTTATGGGATAAGGAAGGCCTAGTCAAAGTTAATTAGGCATTACTAAGTTTTTGTATTTGTTCAATTACTATAAAATGCTGAATGAACAAATATAATAGGTATAAATAACTTCATTCTCATGTCCTCTTTTCATTTAAATCTATTAATGCTAAATAAACTCTTTCAGGGAAGTGGGATGTGCATTTTAATGATTTAGAAAAATATTTTGCTGAATAGGTTGACAGCCATGACCTCTTACCCTGTGATACATGCTTGAAAGAGGAAAAGCACTGAAGCTAGGCTACTTCACGATTTATGCAGACTCGCTGACGATATTCTTCTAAAGTAACCTTGCATCTATTTATCTGGGTTAGTATCCACTTAAAATCCATAGAAAAATAAGTCAGCTAGTGAATATACCAATCTAGATACTGAAGACTGAAATAATGCTTATAAAAAAAACGTATAGGCCAAAGCAAAATCATTTTAGAAATATAGAAGAGGCGGGGACAAAACATTCCAATATGAACACTTACATAAGTTTAAAAGAAACATCGACAAAGAGATGACGGCCATACAGTGTAGAGGAATTTGTTTGACATTGAATTCCCATTGAGGTGAATATATGCTCTTCTGTTACTTCATATATTTTTATCAGTTCACATTGTCATGACATGTCATATCAATATTTATTAAATGAAAACCTGTCTTTGGTTTGCAGTCGAAAATGTTTTGTTGGTTTGAGGTAGGCCTAGTTCTTGGAATAAAGTCCGATGGATAGATAAGCAGAAAAACTAGCTTTTCAAGCTGTGCTGTACTGTTCATTTGGCTCTTACATGTACTCTCATTTGTGTTTGCAAAGCAGCTGGATCCAGATCTCCGCACTAGCCTAACCCTCAACAATGCTTAAGGTTAGCTAGTCTTTCCTCTCTGAATTTCTTTCAAATACTTGACTTGTAATTGAGATTTATGTGATGAGATACTGTTGGCAACAAACAGTAGTGTTGACTTTTCTTAAATGAATTGAGGGAGTTGTAATGCTTGACTTAATTTTAACCGTCTATGTGAGTCAACAGTGTAGATCTTGGGATCATAGATTGTGTTATTCAAACACTTTTGTAATCAAATGGCATTATTTATCAACTACTTAAAATTGTTTCTGTTTCTTTCAACAGAGAGAAGTCAAGCCATACTGGAATCTGTCTGTCAAAGTTTTACATGCGAAGATCCATCGGTCCTATGACTACTGTGAGACAATCCATCTTATTAGCACTGGCCAAATATACATGTATTAATTACACATATAACAGAAGTGTAAAGCTTACAGCGAACAGCTCTTAACCTGTTTGCAGTTTTGATGAAAAAAAAAACAAATGTTTTCGTGTGGACTTGCTCTGCTGGTTACATGTGCCTGTTTATTATAGAGCATTCTCTTTTAATGTAATATATAGGGTACAATCATTTTTCCAATCTCAAATTCTATGTCAGTATACAGTATAATCGTTTGCCCACCTAACAGATTCTTAAAGGCATTTCAGACAAGGACTTTAGCCCTACAATCTGACAACTAACACAAAAATCTCTCTTCATTATTATTAAGGGCTGTGTACTGTATAAACGGATCAAGGTTTATTTCTCATTGCCGACTTTTCCAACCCCACCTACATTTTTCTTTAGTGTCTGCGTCTGACTGCTATGTCATCCTGAACTTACCCACAGCATCGGTCCGTACAAATCGCACCAAGACTATCCCAAATAGTGAAAATCCTGTATGGAACGAAACGTTTAACTTCAGGGTCCACAGCAACGTCAAGGTAAACCACTTAAATATTTGTCTGATCTAAGATTGTTTTCTTATACTGTCTCCTATTTCTAGCTTTCACTTTTTATCTCTCCAGTAGGATGTGTCGTATATGAACCAAAAATGGTACCGTGTACTTTCAGTTCTTTCTTCTGTTCTCCCACACAGAACATTCTGGAGATCTTGATCTATGATGAAGACCTAATTATGAGAGATGACCAGTGTGCCACTATCTTTTTTGACATCAATAACCTTACACCTGGGAAAAAGGAGGCCAAATGCTTTATTGTAAATGATACGGTCAGTGCTATTTTGAGATCTTCAATCTAAACTGACATTACAGCATAATAAAACGGACACTTGACAGAGCACTTGCTATTTGATTGAGAATTTGTGACTATTATACTTTTCTTTCTCAGACCAAGGATGAACTGTGGGTAGAGTTTGAGGTCACTGAGAGGTGAGGGGGATTGCCTTTCTCATTAACATTTGCAAAACTAGTGAGAACCTGTTTTATAGATGCATGTGCATGTCCATACACATATGTACTGTCTGTTTTTGTGTATATGTATTGCAGCTCTGAGACTCCAAGGCCATGTGTATCTAATGGAGTATTGGTGGTACGAACCTTTACTACAGCTTTCTTATCTGTATCATGGGTTACAGTCAGATTATTAAAAAGTAGACACTATTCTGTGAAATCTGAAAGGGAATGGAGGATTTTTGTTTTGCAAAGTGTACAAGAATTACTTATATGAGTTCTGAACTATAAGAGGGGCTAAAGGCTATGTTTACTCTTACCACTACATTTAAAAAAAAATCTAATCAAATACTAGATCAAATTAATCAGATGAGCTTTATGCTTTCTCATGAAATCAGACAGGTCCTTTTTGTGAGCTGAATGTGGAGATAGACAAGCTTCTCGATAATTCTGAAGGTAAATATAGACATTTTCATCCAAAATTTGCATAGATAACAGATGGTTACTGAAAACACACTGGAATTCGATATTCAGAAATAGATGTAATAGAAAATAAAGTGTTAAATACATTTTTTGAAAAAATAAGCAGTGTAAAAATAAACACAAGAAAGTGTGATATACTGTAATCACAGATTTAGGTGATTTTTGTTTTCTAGCAACGCAGAACATGGTGTTAAAACTTAAAGGAGCCTACAAAGAGGATTTTGCGATCTCTAATTCTGTGGAAAGCTCCGGCTTCCTGAACACATTACGTTACTACATCAACCGAGACCTGGAAACTGAACTTAATCTGACCTCTGAGACTGTTGTCATCCCAGGAAATGTAGGTCATTGATGTGCAAGAGGCATTCCTGACTCACATTGTTTATTAAAAATTACTGAAAAAGCTAAACATTCATTCTCGATATTTGGTGCCATAAGAAACAGTATGTATATGCATGCCTCACATGTTAGGTTGTAGATTTGTAAAGCACCTAAAACAGAAAGTGTGTATCAAAATGGTTTTAAATGTTTGTTTAAACATACTTTTCTCCAGGCTGGGACAGTTGTAGTTGATGCTGCTGTTCCAAACCATGTAGACACTGAATTGACTTCTGTCCCTTTAAAACCACTACCAGCCAAATACCAGCTTACCATCTCTATGCCTCTAGGAGAGGTGAGTACTGTAAAAAATAAAGTTTGTTGATTATTGGTGATAGATTATTGGTTAATTAATTATATCTGAATGTGGCTTTCCAAAAATGGTTTATTGATAACATAGTAACTTAAATGAGTACCGTATTATGAATTGCTTTCCATCTTTTCTCATAATATAATAAAATATAATATAATATAATATTATATTATATAATATTATATAATATTATATAATTAAACAATACTGTATTTGTATTCATATTCTGTCCACTTATCTAAGTGGACCTTTCTTTCTTTCTTTTCCAAAGAATAAAGTTGATCTGCAGCTGAAAACAGATGATCGGTAACCGTGAATTAATTCACACCTACCTGTATCCTCAGTAATATTAATAGTAAATTGTTATTTGGAAGTATAAAACAAAACATTGTAAGCTTCAATACTATTTATCAGCTTTCATTTCAAATCCATCCTAATCTTAGAGTAAGGATATTTTTGTGTTTTGTTCTGAAGATCTGATGAAGATCTGGATGTGCGTCTGGATTTTGATATCCCAGAGGAGGAAAAGAACTTTCTGGTGAAGAGAAGAAAAGTCGTCTCACAAGCTTTACAGAAAGCTCTGAATCTCAGCTCTGCACCTGAACCCAGCAAGGTACTATAGATGCAAGCACAAAAAATCCAGACACTCTGGAACTGAAGAGATTGGGATGTTTTACTACAGTATATACACAAAAATAGAATTTTGATTTCAGATCTGTATTTGATGTAACTCCTCAGGTCCCTTTGATGGCTGTGGTGTGTTCTGGGGGCGGGAGCAGAGCATTAACATGCACGTACGGTAGTCTTCAAGGTCTCCAGAAGATCCAACTTCTTGATGCAGTCAGCTACATCACAGGGGTTTCAGGTTCCACTTGGTGAGATCGAGGAGCCTCAATGTACTTTTAAACATGACTTTGGACAGTATCTAGACTGATAAAAACACTGCAAGCCATTTTTCCTGGAAGTCAGTACCAGTTTTGTGTGTAGGATGCATCAGACAGACTGGAAACATAGTTTTAAGTTACAAAATTACCCTAATTTCAGAACAAAATGAGTTGATGGGTCATTTCCGTGATCTGAATGTCTGTACTGTATAACACTGCCAAGTGTCATATGGCTAAAAATCGTTTGTGTAATCTCTGTATTTCAGGGCTTTAACCTCTCTTTATGAAGACCCTAACTGGTCAAAGGGGGGCCTTGATAAGTCTATGGAGTTTGTAAAGAAGGAAATCTCTAAAAAGGTGCTCAGTATGTTTTCCCTGGAGCAGCTACGGGAATACAAGAAGAAGGTGGAAGAGCGAGTGAAAGAAGGACACCTCGTGTCTCTCATCGATATGTGGGGTCTGGCTTTAGAGTACCTTTTCCAAGGAAAGGTAAAAAGAAGCAGGTGTTTGCTGTTAGTTTTGGCTCAGTATTAACATTTGGTACACTATATATAATATACTTTCCTTTTATAGAAATGCATGGGTACACTATCTGAAATGCAGAGGACAGTGTCTGACGGCCAGAATCCTCTACCTATCTTCACAGCTGTCAACCTGAAGAATGGCAAGACAGAAAGTATAGTAGATGCAGGTATGTAAAAGATAATGGCCATTCAGATAATATTCTCAGATTAAGACATAAGGAAATAAGCACCCCACAGGCAACAATTTTGTAATACATCTGTGTTAATTGTGTAAAACCAATCTCTTTTCGGAACATCCTGCCTGCTATACTGGCTACACTAGTTAGTCGTGTACCAAGTTTACATGTGTAGGAAACGCAGAAGCGAAAACTTGTAGACTGGTGTATCTTCAGTAGAAATCTTTAATGCAAATGTGCTGTGTGGCTCTGCAGTCATAAAAGTCCAACTAAGGAAGCTATACATTGTAGTTTCATACACATTTCAGGGGTCAGTACTCACAGGTGTAGTTCCCCCAAAAATGAAAATTCTGTCATCATTTACTCACTCTCATGACATTTCAAACCTGTATGAGTTTCTATCTTCTGTTGAACTAGAAAGAAGATATTTTGAAGAGTGTTGGTTACCAGACAGGTGATAGCACCCATTAACTTCCATATTAGAAAAACAAAACTATGAAAGTCAGTTGCTACCGTCAACTGTGACTTTGTATCTGATTCTGATAGTCAAAAGTCTGGTGTTGAAGTTCCCTTCACTTAATAAAACGCATTCATTCGGAACAGCCTTCAATGTTGTCAAATAACACTCGAGTTGCGCATATTATATAATATATGTTCGTGTAATATACTTATGTATACAGTATAATACAATACATCCATGTGTATTTATATAATGTTATTTTAAATGTAAATAATGTTAATTGTCATATTTAAAAAGTTTAAATTGATTGATAATTGGCTGTTGCAATGTTTAATATTAAAATAAACGTAATTTGGTTATATTATATGTGTCGTTTATACTATATAATTGTAATGGTGAGAGGAGCATTGTAACTGTTGCATCTCACACACTTTATACCCTTGAACAGTCGAGTACAATCCACACCTGCTTTTCACCACCTTTATTTTATTCAAACTTCTTTATGTGCTGGAGTGATGATCCGCAATGACTGTTGGGTAAATTTCCCTCTCAGCTTCCTGTGAAGTGATCTATCGATGGCTATAGAAGCCTATTCAGCAACAGCTTCGAAAAAATATAAAAGCATGCAAATGATTTTCTTATCCAAAGACTTACAGAACTTTTTTTTTATAATACTGTAGGTTCACTGTTTGGTTAAGAAAGGAGATAATAAACAACTAGCTTGTGGCTTAATAGTGTTGCGACTAAAGCGCTTATAGCAGATTAATAATCCCATGTTTATTTCTGGTCTCTATTTAGAATGGTGTGAGTTCACCCCATATGAGGTTGGGATTCCCAAATATGGTGCCTTTATACCTGCACAGAACTTCGGGAGTGAATATTATCTTGGTCACATGGTCAAGAAACTCCCTGAAACTAGGTTGTCCTTTCTTGTGGGTGAGTGCATGTGTGTTTTTGCACATACTGAAGACATGAAATAGAACTGAATGCCATAAGGAAGAGAAAGTGGCACGTGTTATGGACACTAGGGGGAGATTGGCACTGATCCTGTGCTGTAAGCAAACAATGTAAACTGGATCCAGTCACCATTATTAATTCCAAACTCTGTGTGTGTTTATGAAGGAATGTGGAGCAGCATTTTCTCTATAAATCTGACTGATATCTGGCGTCTTGCCACAGGAGTCGCCCCCTCCTGGACCCCTTGGTTTGGAGTAGGAGTGAGTAAGACAGGTGAGAGTTTGTGATGCATTTAAACCCAATGTACTGTACATATGCAAATTAGACTAGCTTCCAAAGGTTTGGGGTCATTAGGATATTTTTACTAATTGTTTTCTGCAAGGATGCATTAAAGTGATCAAAAGTGACAGTAAATACATTTATAATTGATTCCTTTTTTATCGATTCCTCTTTTTTGTCCATCAACGAATCCTAAAAATCCACTAAAATAATAACAGTTTTTTTAAGTGAAGTTCACAACGTTTGGGAGGAGTGAATCCATCTAATCTTTCAATTAACTGCCGGAGCATATAAGCAGCCGCTCACCTTGCTCTGGCATCAGCTGTTTTGGCATCCCTCCACCTCCCCAACTCCAACATAATTTAGGCATCTTGCTACCATACTCATCATCAAAGCATTAGTAGTCCCACTTGCTGTGGACAGCAAGCCAAATACGCTTAACCTTATTAGCTTAAAGATTATATGGGCAAAGGAACTGTTTTCAACATTGATTAATGATTAATATACGATTTTTTTTCTTGAGCACCAAATCAGCATATTAGAAGGATTCCTGAAGGATCATGTGACACTGAAGACTGAAGAGTAATGATGCTGAAAATTCATGAATAAATTCTCAGGAATATTTTACATTTTAAAATATATTATTATTTAAAATACAATGTTGGATATTGTAACAATATTTCACAATTTTATTGTTTTTTACTGTATTTTTGATCAAATAAAAAATCTTATAGACCCCAACATTTTTTAACATTTGTGGTAGTAAAAAAGTATTTTATGATTATACATTGACATGATATAATTGTCTTCTTGTCCTCTTCTGTAAAGAGACGGATAGTAAACCAACAGCACTTGGCACATACCTGATCAGTCCCGTGACTGACTTTGCTAAAATCCTGTGTGGCTTTATGACCGGCCGCCCCATTGTCAGCCAGATGTTCAACTTCCTGAGAGGCTTCAACCTGCACAGGAACTACAGTGAGAACACTGGCTTCATCTCATGGAAAGGTCTAGAGCTCTACTTATTCCATTGACCACTTCAAGTGTGTTTTTCACCCCCCTTTTGCAGTTAATCAGTTTTGATGGTATTTCAATTGTTTTTTTTATTACTTTTATTCTACTATATCTTATCTTATTTCATGTTTATGTACCGGTAATTGATGTCTGTTATTGCATGAAATGTAATCAGGGCCTTTTACTTATGAACAGCTGATAGTGTTTGCAGTCTTCCATAATATTCTTACTGTCTACAGACACACACCCAGATGCCTTTCCCAACACTCTGACACCAACTGATCCTGTGCTGAGTTTAGTAGATGCTGGAATAGCCTTAAATTCAGGATTCCCTCCTGTGGTTCGTTCTCAGAGACATGCGGACGTTATTCTGTCTGTAAACTACTCCTGGGAACTGGATCAGTTTAAGGTGAGGGAGACCAGGAAGGTTATGTAAGATTTGGTTGAAATGCGTCAGGAACTTAAAAAACTTTGAAAAATGAAAAAAAAATATTTATGCATTGTTTGTGTCCAGTAGGTCATAAAGCAAACTCAGGAGTACTGCACTGATCGCAAGATTCCATTTCCGAAGATCGATTTCAAGAAAGTGGAGTCAGAGCCTCTGAAGGAAGTCTATGTGTTTGAGGATAAAGAGAATCCAGAAGCTCCCATAGTGCTTCACTTTCCCATGGTCAACGTCTCATTCAAAGAGTTCAAAGCTCCTGGTAAGCACTACCAACTAATAGGCCAACCCTAATGCCATATTCTTAATAGAAATTACAGTGCATGTAAGGCAGAACTGTATTTATGTTCCTCAAATATTCTGGTTAGATATTCTGGTTATACATTGTATACTTTTTTAAAAAACCAAACATATAATCAATACACTTCAAAAGCATGGAGTCGGTAAGATTTTTAAAATGTAATTTATTCCTGTGATGCAAAGCTGAATTTTCAGGATCATTACTCCAGTCTTCAGTCACATGATCCTTGAGAAATCATTCTAATAATCTGATTTGTTGCTTAAGAAACATTTCTTCTTATTATCAAATGTTGAAAACAGTTTTATGAAAACCGTAATACATTTTTTCCTAGGATAATTTAATGAATACAAAGTTTAAATTATTATTTTTTTAAACAATATAACAGACTCACTGAATTGCAGTGAAATTTAAGAGAAATTAAAGCTTCAAGTTTAAAAATCTTCAATTTACTTATATTGCTAGAATGCATTCAATTTGTAACATGGTGACAACACAATAATATTGTATTGTATTGCAATATTGCATCCTAATTGTTCTTTCTTACACTATTTGCATACTGAGCTGTGATTGGTCTTGTTTACTTTGCATTTATTAAGCCATTTATACTTTTACAATGTAGCTAAAATTTTAACAATATTCTTTTGCTATCTCGTATTTTCTTCAGGAAATGCAAATCTAGGTTTTATTTGATATTCTATGTATTACTGGTTGGATTGTAGTTAATTGTGATTAAACATTGCCATCTTTCAGTAGCCTACTGTACAGCTCAAATGCTCAAATAATCAATGATAATGTAAAATGATCTGTATATGTGTGGTGTAGGAGTGAAGAGAGAAGGCGAGAAGGAGCGGAAGGAGGGAGCCGTTGATGTTGAGATGAACAGTACCTCCTCTCCATATCTCACTAAAAACCTGACTTACACACCGGAGGACTTCCAGAAGCTTATCAACCTCACTTCCTACAACATCCAAAACAACAAAGACGTCATTTTGAATGCGCTAAACAAAGCACTAAACCGAAACAGAGAAAAACAGGTGAAGGAGGCGCCAGTAGGAAAGACCAATTCAGCGTCTATACCGAAACCAAGATCACATAAAGGAAGAAAGAATAAGGCACGGTGATCTGCAACAGTGTTACTGTACAGTACAAGTCTCTCTTCTGCATCCCTAATTAAAGCCTTTATCTTATCTATTGTCAATCATATTATTAAATGAAAAATAGTTTGAAATTATATACTTACAAAATCGATGATATACTTACATATTACTGTATGTGCATCCCTCTGTCCCAACACATGCCAGCCAACCCAGCAATCTGTAATATACAAAATTACGCTATTAATTTCTGATTGGCTAATCACAGAACTGACAGAACACTCAGGATTTTAACAAAACTAGGTAGTGAAGACAAATTAAGGTGTTCCACACACAAAATATGTGGCAAATTATTTTGGCCAATATGACTCATTTACTGGATAGACTGAAGTTTATGCCCTTTTTTTTTGCTGTGATTCCCTATTGTTTCACTAGAGTGTGTCGTTGGGGTGTGCCATAACTATACACTGCATGTCTATGACATCACTAAAGAGTTTCAGTACAACACTGTAGGATAAACAACATCCTAGTCTTTCCTGGATTAGAATTGGCAGGGGCATGAACGAATGTCAACTGTACAAACAAAACACAGTAATGATGACAATGTTGCAAGCAGGGCTGGGCAGAGAGCTGTGGGAAGGAAGCGAGGCCGGTGGCACGAGCGTCACCTGCGTGCCACACCGTCTCAAGTCTCACAGAGGAGCTCTGGAAGGACAAAAGGAGGAGTAGCGACAGTGCATGACGAGATAGGACCAGGCCTGGGCGATTTATGTTGTCTTTTATTATGTTTATATGCGGGAGTCATGGGGACAACTGGAGAAACTGGCCTAGGCCCGGAACTGTTGGAGAGCTCTTGTTGACGGCCTGTCCCAAATTATGGGACTAGAGGCGAATGATGATGATGATGATGATGATGATGATGATATGCGGCAGTCGTCTGTCAGGGGCTGCCGCTTTACTTTCGTTTTGTTTATTTTATGATTAAAATTGTACATTGAAATATGGTTTGATAAAGTCATAAAGACCATTGATGATCTCTCAATGTTTTCTCATCCTTTAAAATTTCCATGAGATTTGACCTACCTAATTCCCACTTATTGTGTTTCTTTCAAGTCAGGCACTTTGTTAAAAAACTATTCCCTCACTTTCTGAATTGTCCCCCTGAATCTCCATTGGATGACTTCTTAAAGCTAGAACCACATTAAAAGCATTGTATTTCTGTCCTTTATAATCTGATTTAAAATATTCCTCCAGGGTCTGCAAGTAGGGCCAGGGGTGCGTGGTAGGGGGACTTGGGATTTGAGTTCTCTGATGAACTGTATTGTTGATCTCACTCACACATCATCTACATGCGCAAGACATAGCCTGTTACAGTGTAAGATTCTACATAGGGTTTACTATACTAATGCTAAACTTGCTCAAATGTACCCCTCTGTCAGCGATGCATGTAATAGGTGCAAGCAATCACCTGCAGATTTCATTCATATAGTACGTTGTGGGGATGCCCTAAATTATATGATTACTGGACTAAAATATTCAAAAGGGAGGGAGGGAGGCCTTTGCCATAGATCTTGATACAAGCCCACTTCTAGCCATTTTGGGGATGACCATTGATGTTAACCTTTCAGTACCGGTTCAAAACGCTCTAGCCTTTACTACTTTACTAGTGAGACGTCTCATCCTTTGGAAGTGGAAACTACAAACATTTGTTAGATATCAATAATGTGTTGTTGTTTTTCTTTTCTTTTCCTTAGAAGTTGTAGGTTGCTGAATTGAGTGAGGTTCTTATACTGGGGTATTAACAGTGTGGAATGATATTTTCATAAAATCAGTTTTGTTATCTGTTCATTTGATGTTCCATGCAGAAAAATTCAATAAATAAATGTTAAATCAAATTTTACGTTGAATGTTCGCCGGTTCCTGCATCCTTCTTCCCTGAGCCTTTACTCTGTTGCAGATAACATTGGAGAGCAATAAATTAAATTGTTAGATTTACAATACAAAACTAAACAAATGTGTGCTCTGGTTCTGATGTGAATATAGACATGCTGAGTCATGTATGATTAAAGTAGCCAATATAAACATATTATTGGATAATCATTCTAACACAATCAATGTTATATATTTTTTTCTGCATTGCATAATCTTATGATAAACAAAAACGTAGGCCTACTGCATTAGCTTTACAGGGAAACAATGCAGCGTTAATGGTTTATAATGGCTCAATTTTCTGAGATTATAAATTATAATCAGAAGGAGTGTGATGATCTCAGTGCATTGGAATGAAAGAGGGCTAGGCTGGCATTCATGGGAATGGGAGCGTTCTTCCAAACGTAACGTCTTTATAACCGAAATTAGCTCTCCATCACGATGAATCACCTTCATTTTAATTGGCATAATAAAAGACAGTCCATTTCAAATAAGGTGTGTAGCCTACAGTTGGCATGCAGCCTCTGACAAATTTTTTTTTCCAAATATGTTTTCAGTAAGCTGTTTTTTTCCCAGTTCTAAAATGCTATTGTTTCAAAACACGTTTGGGCCAAATATGGACAAACCGGTCCGTGTAAAAGTTTTCACTATTAACCCAGCAAACATATTTACGTGGACGCAATGTCTGTGGCTCGTTGCATTTCTACCATGGCAACGTCGTCGCTCTCAACTTGCTCCCAACATTGTAAAAACATGCTCCCATTGAAAACAATTGAAAAAACGCTTTGGTGGACTCATAGACAGTATATAAACGGGGTGGACTGGACACACGGCCTAGACGCGACAAGGCTGTAGCAACGTTGTTGCGCGACATTCAGCAACTGCGAGACGACGTCCTGACAATTAATTTAGTTTTATGCTTGATAGGCCTATAGATATCCCCATATAGCATGTTATGTTTTGAGGTAATTTTTTAATTAGTCAGAAGTTAGATAATTAGGCTAGCCTACTTTTTAAATATTGTTTATCCTTATTAGCTATTTAATGGGCCTATCAAATTAGCCTAATTATAATCAACACATGCAACTTAAGTGTACACTTTGAAGAGTAAAAAGGTTAATAACTTAATCACCTGGCTATTAATAAGCAGTAATTTGAAGTTTACTGAGGCAAAAGTTGTAATAGTTAGTAAATAGTATAGAATTGGACCATAGTGTGACCAATTTTTTTTATTTTATTTAATGTGACATTACATTTTAAACCCAATGAGTTTGTCCATATTTTCCCCAAACATGGGTTGATATAACTCAGCATTTTTTGAGTGTAGTTTTAGGTGTAGTTTTTGTAACCAACCCTCAATAGGCCTTTAACAGGCATATTTTTTCAGGGTGCGAAGGGCTGGAAACAAGTTGCTCAGGTTTTTCTGTGTTAATAGCCTACTGTATCTCACTTTGACAAGGATCTTCATTTCATCTTCTGCCTTCGAGACTTCACTGTTGGCTTGCTGAGATGACGACAATGCTGAAGGTAGGCCTACTACTTTAGCTCGCAGATATTTGACAGTGGAAAATTAACCTACTTTTTGGATTAAGGATTCATAATGAACGTGATTCCCAAACAAGCAAGTTGTTGGGAGTGCTTCATGGAAAGAAGTTTTGAGTTTTAGTTAATGTGAACTCATTCAGCTCCTTTTTAGAAAAGAGAAAAGAGGGTATGGTAATTCATTTGGGCACTTTTGTAAAATAGATATTTGTATGTTAACAAATAGTAAAACTATTTGGACAATAATTTGTGAATTTTATTTATGCAAAAGAATAAAGCTCTCTTTGCCTCACGATAGTAACTGATTAATTTATGTTTTATTTTTTTGCAAGCAAGCAAATGCTTTTTTTTTTGCTATGGTTATTGTTAAATGTTAATTTTATGTAAATATAATAATTTTAACAATAATATGCAACATTAAATGTCCATATGACAATTTACAAAAACAACAACAACACAAACCTGTGATGACAATGAATACATTTTTTACATTCTAAAAGCAACACTAAACTGACATGTCTTTTTATTTATGTCATCCTATATTTTTCTATTTTCATTTTTTTAGTTTTTCAGTTTCATCAAGTTTAGTCTTAAGAGTTCAGTTCAAATGAGTGAAATTAAATCACATATTTCTCACATCTTCTGTATGAAACATATATGTTGCTGTTACAAATTCCAATCAAAATGTCTGTGTTTCATTTTGCTTCTGTCTCACAGAAAGAGTTAATGCCATACTGGAACCTGAGTGTCACAGTGTTGCGGGGAAAATTCAATCAGTCATATGACGTTTGTGAGTAGATCAGCCATCAAAAACATTGTGACTTGTGGTGAAATATTAATTAAAAAAATTATAATTGGTGATCTGGGTGTAGACAGAGGTTGACAGTAACAAACAAAGTACATTTACTTGAGTACTCTTAAAGGAGAACTCCGGCGCAAAATGAACCTTTGGTCTAATTACACATTGTTACCTAGTCAACCTAGAATTACCTAGAATTTGTTTTCATGATTATCGAATGTAAATAGTTTTATCTCTAACGCTAGTATAACGCTAGTATATGGGGCATAGAGTAATGACAAATAAAAATCGCTTGTTAATACCACTAACAAGGCTCAAAATAGCCCCACACTAACACGGTAGCATAATGAGGGTCCCTACATGCAAACCGAAGCATTGAGAACTTTGACAGTGTCCAGACAGTTTAATAAGAAGATATTTTATACATACAGTCAACTTCGCGAATACAGGCAGAAGCCATCTCTATCAATCGATCTACGAACCGCCGATCCAAATGCGCTGAACTGTGTAGAATCTCATATGGTCCAGCGCATTTGGATCGGCGGTTCGTAGATCGATTGATAGAGTCTGTTTTTCAAAGATGGCTTCTGCCTGTATTCGCGAAGTTGACTGTATGTATAAAATATCTTCTTATTAAACTTTCTGGACACTGTCAAAGTTCTCAATGCTTCGGTTTGCATGTAGGGACCCTCATTATGCTACCGTGTTAGTGTGGGGCTATTTTGAGCCTTGTTAGTGATATTAACAAGCGATTTTTATTTGTCATTACTCTATGCCCCATATACTAGCGTTATACTAGCGTTATAGGCTAAACTGTTTTTAGAGATAAAACTATTTATACATTCGATAATCATGAAAACAAATCTCAGATAACGGTTGACTAGGTAACAATGTGTAATTAGACCAAAGGTTCATTTTGCGCCGGAGTTCTCCTTTAAGTACACTTTTGAGTATCTACTTTACTTGAGTATTATTTTTTCTGGAAACTTTTTATTTTAACCTCACTACATTTGAAGGACAAATATCAAACTTTTTACTCCACAATTTTTTATATTTTATTTTATTTTATTTTTATTAACAAGACAAAGCTTCATTTACAAAGAAATAGACCAATGACATATACAAACAAGTGCACATGAGGGAGAAAAGAAAGAAGAAAAAAGAAGAGAGAGAAAAACAGCTATAATAGATATACAGTATAGATATAATAGTATATACAGATACACCAATAATTGTAATGATTATATGGGTTAATGAATAGATTATTCCAGTGTGATATAACAACATTTTTGATAATATACTCCACTACATTTTGGTTAAGGTCCTTGAGTAGAAAGTAACATCAGTCAGGGGATGATTTTGGTTGCAGGGGTTGCATTTTGGTTGGAAATGAAAATCGGGTTGACGTCAGAACCCGATGTCAACATCCAACGTCGGACAGACTAGCTTATAGATAACAGTTAGGCTAACATTCATACTAAAAGCCAAAAAACTTTTCAAGAGACTTTAAAGTATAGGGCACTATTTGAGGGAACAGCCATTTGGGTGTTTGACAACATTGTGGTTTCAAAAACCATGGTGTTATTGAGTGCACTTATTCAATCCCACTACTGGAACTGTGTTCTAGAAATAAATTTGATATTGATAGGAGGGTATAATGGCGATTTCGGACACAACGAATATCTGATTAACGTGAATATTATTTCTCGAACAGTCTTTTGAGTCATCCTTTTATTTTTTTACCTTGTAGGATGTTACAACGGGGTTGTATTATGTGTTGTGTGCTTTTTGCTCACTTTGTTTGACTGCATACATACTCCACCTAAAAAGCGTGCGTGTGCACTAACTTTGCTCTCTCTCCAGTGTCTAAATGTGACTGCTACGTCGTCTTAAAGTTACCCACGGCCTGTGCCTGCTCCCATCGCACCAAGACGGTGAAAAATAATAATGCACCAGAATGGAATGAAACGTTCTGTTTCAGAGTGCACAGCGGTGTCAAGGTAAACTCTTATAAATAACGCCCTTACTTTTATTACTAAGGGTTTTCTTAACTGATTTTTCTTAACGCTACATTTGTTTCATTGCCCTGGGAAATAAGTAGAAGAAAAAAAGATTAAACAAACTAACAGCTTTTAAAAAAATATTTTGATATGAACTTGTGTAAAAGTGCTAGGCTATGATATAATGGGTTAGGCAGAATTGTGACATTACATTTGGGCCTCTTGATGACCTCACCACTACTGTATGTTCTTGTCTCCTCAGAACATTCTGGAATTCCACATTTTTGATGCTGACGTGTTTACGAAAGATGACTACTGCTCCACCATCCTATTCGACATCAATAACCTCACACCTGGACAAAAGCAGTCAAAATGCTTCATTTCAGATGATAAGGTATAGATATATATTTTATTTTATGAAGTCTTCTGAGTGGAAGTGGCCTTTGGTGTCCATTACTTTAAACATTACAAATGTTGAGTGAGTCCTATGCATGATTGTGCCGATTTCTTTTTCTCCCAGAAAAAGAGTGAGCTGTGGGTAGAGTTTGAGATGACGGAGAGGTGAGTGAAAATGTTAACAATCTGTTGAAAAGAATCTGCAAAAACAACAACGCTGGTGTCATTACCAAGTACTGTATGTGGTTATGCAGACTAGTTAGTAATTGTCCAATTTCCCCCTTTTAAAAAAAATAGGCTACATTTAAATTACTATTACGTCAATCTGAATTAATCAGTCATATGATCTCATCCTTTTCTTTTTAAAGCTCTGAGAAGCCTGAACCATACTTCTCTAATGGAGTGCTGATGGTAAGAGATTTGATACATAAAAAAAGAATAGGTTAGAAATGATCATGATCATTTATCAATATAACCTAATATTCTATTTCAGTATAAGCTCAAATACAGCTAAACCCACGTCCACTTAATAAAATGTTTACATGATATTGCAAAATAAATGTACATATTTTATTCAGTAGAACACGCATATTTTACTTTCATTCGATAAAACTGACATCATGTGACTTTGATGTTTTAGAAACTGTATTTTACACATATATTATGTAAAAATCTTTAGCAAGATCATAAGGAACAAGTCCAGGTTGCTATAGAACAAAACTGACTGTACATTGGACATATTAGTTGAACTAAGTACAACTCTGAAAACACTTACAATTTTTCCTTCATTTTTAGGCAGGTCCATTCTGTGCATTGGATGTGAAGGTGCAAAAACGTCTAAAGACTAATGGTAAATGGATATATACTGTAGTCTATAGCTATCAGACACTCAATCAGATATTTAAAGTCTCACTCTGGTGAAAATCATGTTTTTAATGTTGTTTATGTGGTGTTTTTAATATTGCTTTAAGACAAACCGTGTGCAAATTAATTTGTCAACACCATTACTGTACATTTTTTCTTTAAAACAGTGATCTAAAGACAGTCTCAAAAACGCATTGATTAACCAATAATATTATAGCAGGTGTATGATGTATATTATGATGAACTGTATGCCTTTCTTTAGCATCACATTATTAGCTGTTTGATATACTATGACATAGTCAAGCAAAAGCTGTTATTTACCGTTATGTGGCTGTCCGATGTTGTAAAGAGCAGATCTATGAACTGGCGTGAGTGAGTGGAGGCGGAGCTAATTAGTATAAATTAAATAGCTTGACTACCCTACACCCTGAGAAAAAAAACGAAAACAAAAATATGTAATTTTTGGAGTTTTAGGGGATACAATTGTTGACTACAAGGGGACTTTAAATATACATTAGGCTTTATAATAACCATTGAAAGCATGAGAAAGAAGTATACGTATAAATAACAGCAAGTCTTTTAAAATGAAAATTTAAAAAAAAGTTTTTGATTTTATATAAATAGGACTTTGTTCGTTAATTGTGAAATTGATCATTGTTAAATGATGCTGTATACCACCAAAATTGCCTATTAGTTTTGATCTGATTCCATTCATCTTTCTGAATAATCATTAGTGTGTGTTCTGAAGCTCTGATGAAAAGCTGGATGTCTTCTAAAATATATATGTTTTGATTATAGGACTGCTGAAATAAGACCAGTGCAAAAGAATTATCTCATATTTTTGTCTGTTTTTACCTCAGCGGATAAGAGCATGATGTTAAAACTGCGAGGTGCATATAAGGAAGACTGTATGATCTCGGGCTCTGAAACCCCCAGTGGCACACAGACTTTATGCTTCTACGTCAACCGAGACCTGGAGACTGAGTTTAGTCTCATCCCACCAAAAGTATGTCATCGATTAAACTGATATTCTTAGCAGAAGATTTCCTAAAAAGATTTACAATAAATCATGCACATCCCTAGACCAACTGAAAGTATATGATGCTTGTTTGTTTGTTTGCTTTTTGTCCAGGCCGTGGCAGAAGTGGATGGGGTAAATCCAAAGACTGTAGATATTATGTCATCGGTCTCCATGAAACCATTTCCAGCAAAACAGCAGATTCAACTCTCCATGCCTGTCGGACAGGTGAGTACTGGTAAAATCAAATTTGAATGTTTATTTTCCTGCAATAAAAACAAAAGCTAGTAACTAACTGCAGGAATAAACTCTTTTTAGGGTGGAGTGGATCTGCAACTAAGCACAGCAGAGGGCCGGTAAACAATTTAAATTACTTGTTCAGGAACCATTTTGGCATGTAATATAAATATATCAACCGAAACGGAATGATTTTAAGTGTGAAATTGATCGTTGTTAAATGACACCGTATACCACCAACATTTCCAATTCAAATCGGAATAATCTTGTGTGTGTGTGTGTGTGTTGTGTTCTGAAGCTCTGATGAAAAGCTGGATGTGCGTCTGGGTTTTGATATTCCAATGGAAGAAAAGAATTTTCTGGTGAAGAGAAGAAATGTCGTGTCACAAGCGCTTCAGAAAGCTCTGAATCTCAGCTCTGCACCTGAGCCCAGCAAGGCAAGAAAACAAACAGACATGAGTATAAACACATTCCTGACTCGCACTTCCTGGCATAGTGACCTGACATATTGTTCCCATCCCATTTTTTAAATTCAATTTATGAAATAATTTGTATGATTACAATTAATTAAATTATTAAATAGGAATTAAGAAACACAATTAAAATTAAATAAAAAATATTTATATATTAAAATAAAAAAATAAATATATATAGGCCTATATTTGTTTGATTAGTATGTTTATAAGATTGATGTGACTTCTCAGGTTCCTTTGGTGGCTGTGGTGTGTTCTGGCGGCGGGAGCAGATCAATGATTGGCACATTCGGAGGCCTAAGAGCCCTGCAAAAACTCCAACTTCTTGATGCAGTCAGCTACATCACAGGGGTTTCTGGCTCCACCTGGTGTGTATAAAGAGCACCAGGCTCCAGTTTGACTTGTTCAACTCTAAGTGGTTCTGGTTCTCATCAGGGTTTGTTTCAAAACCCAGAGTTTTCTCTGGATTAAATGTCATTAAACATCAAACTTTTTCTTGTTGTCTCATAGGACTATGGCTTCTCTTTATAATGACCCTCACTGGTCAAACAATGACCTAAATGGGGCTATGGAGTCTGTAAAGAAGGAGATCTCTAAAGGTCTATTCAGTGTATATTCCATTGAGCAGCTACGTCATTACAAAGAGAAGATGGAAGAGAGAGCGAAAGAAGGACGCCACGTATCTATTGTCGACATGTTTGGTCTGTCTATAGAGTATCTCCTCCAAGGGAAGGTACAACTCTTCATTGCACAGATGTAAATTACATTTTGAAAATAATAATTCCAAATAATTTTCTGTCAGAAACTTCATCATGAATTATTTTCTTCCTCAGAAAAAAATGGGTACGCTATCTGACCAGCAGATGGCACTAACAATGGGCCAGAACCCCCTACCCATCTACACAGCTCTCAATATGAAGAATGGCAAGACAGCAGGTATCATAGAGACTGGTATGTACTGAATTCACTTTTGCTGGTTTATTTGCCTACTACTTTCAGTCCTACAAAATAACGGTCCTTTATTGTCAATAAGTTAATTATTTTTGTTCCAAACGGATCAATTCTTTGATAACAACTGAAGTCCTTACTGTAGATATGTTGTCCATGTTTCTCTTTTCGCTCTTCTCAGAATGGTGTGAGTTCACCCCATATGAGGTTGGATTTACCAAGTATGGTGCCTTCATTCCTGCACAAAACTTTGGGAGTGAATATTACCTTGGCCACATGGTCAAGAAACTCCCTGAAACTGGGATATACTCTCTATTGGGTAAATATATGTTAAATACTCCAAAGATTAATGAATGGTAAACAATTTTATTATTTGAAAATTATTTGTATTGTGTTTGCAGGGATATGGAGCAGTGTTTTCTCTCTGAGTCTGAGTCAGCTTTGGAAAATTGTGACTGGAGTGACCCCATCCTGGGCCAGCAATATTGGAGAAGACGTGAATTGCACAGGTAAGAGGAATGCAATATCAATGAGTATGAATACCTGACCAAATGTTCCCTTTGTAGCTTCTCAAAAGTTTGGTTGACTTTTAGCTTTATTAATGACCCATGTGAAAAAGTGTGCTTAATTGTATTTGATATGTAATTGACCCTTTGCAGGGAGCTTGATTGACAGGTGATCTGACCAATCATACTTCTCCATCTGCCATTTTGTCCGACAAAGCAGTCAGGAGAGTTAGTAGATCAACATGGGAGGATTTGAACTTGAAAAACGGAGTGTACTGACGCCTTTCCGCGGTTAAAACAACATTCCTTCTTATGTTCATTCATGTTTATTTGATGCTAAATTAACTAGAAGGAAGAGATGATCGGTTCACGAGCAGCTTTAACTGATACTCTAAAGCGATCTGTCACGACACACGAAAGAGCCACAAAACGGTATTTATTGTTTACATTTCTTTTTAAAAATGACCAAATTTGAAAGGTGAGACTTTGTTTAATATCAAAAGTAACCCAAAAGTAACCTGGTCTGTCCTGTCTATCAGCGCGTTGTCAGTCTCCTCTCTGCTCCGCAATGTATTTTTCACTGCGTGAGAACATGGTGTGGCGTGAGAGCGGCGTAGCTTGTCGGACATAGCGACAGTAAATAAAGGGGGCGGGTCTTTGCGAACGGACAATTGTATCCCTTCAAGTTAAACCCCTAAAGGTACAACTTTTGCACATTAAAACAACTACAGCACTACCTGGCAATATGTTCTAAAACTGGACATTTTACATAATATAGGCTACATACAGTACCACTATGCAACATATATAAAAACTTCAAAAATCTAAATCAGAACCCCCCCATTTCTTTTATCTACATGCATGGAAACCATGAATAAATGTCATTCTATCTTATCTGTAGATACAGACAACAACCCAAAAACTTCGGACACGCTTCAGGTCAGCCCTATGACTGACATGGCAAAAAAGCTGAACAACTTTTTGACCAGCCGCCCTGTTATTAGCCAAGTGTTCAACTTCCTGAGAGGCTTCCAGCTGCATAGGGACTACTGTGACAACTGTGACTTCACCGCATGGAAGGGTCAGAACATCATATGTTGTTAAGTTTAGCCTACCTTGTACCATAACCCTTTTGGATAAGTTCAGTCAAACTGGGAATGGACTAATTATAAAGTAGACTTTCTGCAGACACGCACCCAGACGCCTTCCCGAACTCTCTGACACCAGCAGATGCCACCCTTGGCATGGTGGACTCTGCCTTTGTCCTCAAGTCAGGATTCCCTCCTGTGTTACGGTGTAACAGACATGCGGACGTCATTCTGTCCCTGAACTACGCTTGGGACCCGGACCACTTCAAGGTGAGAAGCCCTTAAAGATTTAATAGATTATGGAGGAGAATTATGAGGAAATTGTGATTTTGATGTTTGTTGTGTGTCCGATAGCCCATTAAGCAAACTCAGGAGTTTTGTGCTGATCGGAAGATTCCATTTCCGAAGATCGATTTCAAAAAGTTGGAGTCTGAGCCGATAAGGGAAGTTTATGTGTTTGAAGATAAAGAGAATCCAGAGGTTCCCATAGTGATTCACTTTCCCATGATCAATCTCTCATTCAAACAGTTCAAAGCTCCTGGTGAGTACTGCCATTTGTAACCTTTACTATTACCATCATTTTACCATCAACACAAGTTTGAATTATTAAAGGGATAATTCACCCCAAAAATGGAAATTCTGTCATTTTTACTCACCAAAAGTAGCTATTTTAAAGTTTTTTTTTCTCTCCATGCAATGATAGTCAAAACAACTTTGGACCCTATTGACTTTCATTCTAAGAATACATTTTTTCAAATATCTAGTGTGTTCCTCAAAAGAAAGAAAGTCATAGGTTTAGAACGGCAGAAGAGTGCATAAATGATGGTTCTGTTAAAAATCTTAGATAGAGATTCTCCTTTTGCATGAAGATACTCAGTATTTTTCAAAGTGTATTGATATAAACTAAAAGCAATTATGTGTACTGTATGTTTGTGTTGTAGGAGTGAAGAGAGAGGGTAAGGCGGAGATGAAGGAAGGAGATTTCGATATTGACTTCACCAGTACGTTCTGTCCATTCGCCACTCAAAACCTTACCTACAAGCCTGAAGATTTCCAGAAGATGGCCAACCTTTCCACCTACAACATTCTGAACAACAAAGACGTCATTTTAAACACGATAAACAAAGTGCTTAAGAGAAACATGGAGAAAATTCCTGTTACAAAGTCATCAAAAGTGTGAGGCCGGAAGTTAAGTCTGACAGCATGAGCAATTAGCGAGTGCTTTTTGTGTATTTAACTCTAAAAGGATTAATTTAATTATGGTATAGGTCATCCATTCCTGACCCTCATGTTGTTCCAAAACTGTTTTTTTTTTTCCTTCTTCTGTAGATCATAGTGTGTTAATGCAATAATAATTTCTTTATAATGAAAGTGAAGGGTGACCAGGGGCTGTCAAGCACATATTTTTTTATGATGGGAAAAGGCAGGTGTAGAGCTCCTGTTGGAGACACATGCTCTTGGATGTTTTTCAAATATTAGCGAAGTAAAATTGTTTTTCCTCAATTTAAAATGTAAACATTAAATTGATATACTGTATATTTAAATTAACAAATTCAATTTTACATTTAACTTTTTACATTTCATTATTTATAAAGCGTTTTAGGCTAAATTGTGCTCTGTGGCTTTTGGATATAAAAGATTAGACCAAGATTATTCACACATCAGCAGCAGTATAACTTAATTCTTAACATTGTTATGAAATATGGACAATCACTAAAAGCTGTTGAGTCATTTGGTTTCCATTACACATATTCTGAGTTGTGCTGAGAGATTCATTCTTGGACTCCGAGCATGACTGTTACACACTGTTTTTTTTGGAAAACGAGGCCAAGGAGGAACTGACTCTGACCTCATGTAAAGTCAGACTGACTTCGTCATGATCATGATCCTTTTTATTTTGCAACTCAGATGATTTCACCAATAGATAGGGAGTTTCACCAATAGGTCTGGGAAATCTCGCAACAAATATTACATGAGTGTTTTCATTATAAATCAACACTAATGCTGTAATCTAAATGAGTTGTGAGTGACACAGCTTAGTGAAATGTATACTGCTCAAAAATATTTTGTTTTTTGGGTGGGAAAAGTATTTTGCTCACCAAGGCTGCATTTACTGGATCAAAAATGCAGTTAAAACATATAGGCTAAATTATATGTAAAATATTAGTATTACAATTTAAAATCACTTTCTACTGTAATTTATTTTAAATTTGTATTTATACCTGTGGTGGCAAAGCTGAATTTTATTTTAAACTTTCTGGATAACAGAGAAATTTTATCCATTTTATAATTTTAAAAAAGATAAATTTTGATGTAACTAGTGTAGTAACATTGGTCTAAGATGTGTGCAATTTTCAGTTGGACTTTTGACCACTAGATGGACATTCTCATTTTTATCTCAGGCCTGGCTTTCATCGATTCCTTTGAGACCAGCACTTTCTCCAATGTATATCAGTGTTGTGTTGTGCGCTGTTGCAGTTTTTCTTGGGTTTAGCACCCCTCTATTTTGTTTCTGACTGTTTGCAAGGAATTATGGGAGTCTCTCAGGACACTGCCGTTGCCTGTCATGATTTGCTCAACAGGAGTGACATTGATGCACAATGTTCAAAATACCCTGGGGCTAGTATTTTTTTGAATGTGTTACCAGACAAAAAAAGTCATATTTTATTTATCACCAAGGGGGAAAGCAGGAGCAAAGCAGATTTGATTGATTTGCTGTGGGTGACACAAGCTCTTGAATGTTTTTGTTTTATATATATATATATATATATATACATATATATATATCAGTGAAGTTGTAAAAGTTGTTTTTCAGACATTAAATTGATTTAATTTAAATGAATACATTTAATTACATTTAACTTTTTATAGTTTGTTATTCATAAAGCATTTTAGGTGAAATTGTGCTCTTTTGCACAAAAAATGCCAAATTCACACATCAGGAGTATAACAATTCTTCACATTGCTAAATGAAATATGGACACTCACTAAAAGCTGTTGAGTCATTTGGTTTCCATTACACATATTCTGAGTTGTGCTGAGAGATTCATTCTCGGACTCTGAGCATTACTGTTACACACTGTTTTTTGGAAAAAAGAGGCCAAGGAGGAACTACTGGTAATTCTGACCTCATGTAAAGTCAGACTGACGATACTGGGTGTAAATATGACAGTTCATCGTGATCATGATCCTTTTTGTGTGTGTGTGTAACTGAAATTATTTCACCAAGCTGAACTATTTTTAGATGAGAAAGAAAGAAGAAATCCACCACAGACGTCTGGGAAATCTTGCAACACAAATATTACACGAGTGTTAATGCTTAAAAGATGAAGTTGAAGAAAAACAAAAGAAGATAAAGAAGTTTGTTTCAACAAACAGAAGAGGATAAAAAAGACAATCTAAACATTTGGAAGCCCTGAGATTTGTGTGTGTGTATGCGTGTGAGAGAGAGAGAGAGTCTGAAAAGAATGAAGATCAAACAAGCTTTGAATGAAAAGATCTTAAATATCGTATGTCCAAGTTTGTTTCAAGTTTAGTTTAAAAGGAAATGGCAAACTATTTTCCCAACAGCAATTTGTGATGATGGAAAAACAAACAACCTTTCACTAGTTGATCAAAACATGCATTTATCCAAATCAGAACCAGCGCAGCACTCAATTAATTTAAGATGGAGCACCATCTGAGTTTTGTTGTGAGTTTTGAGACATTACAACTTGTTTTCAGAGACTATATCTTTAATTGTTTATTTGTCTTACCCCGTTAGTAAAATGTTTAAGTTAGTATTTTTATTTAGCAAGGGTGTATTTAATTAATCAAAATGGCCATTTATAATGTCATATAATGTTATTTTGTATACTTTTTCATTTATCTAAGAAACTTGATTTTTTTTCTTTTATCCAGGTTTCCACATATATTTTAAGCAGCACAAATGTTTTCAACATTGATAAGAAATTATTTTTGAGCAACATATTAGAATGATTTCTGAAAGATCATGTGACACTGAAGACTTGAGTAATCATGCTGAAAATTCAGATAAATAATAAATAATATTTTAAACTGTAATAATGTTTCACAATCATACAGTTTTTTAATCAAATAAATGCAGCCTTGGTTAACATAAAATACTTCTTTCAAAAACATTAAAAGTCAAACTTTAACTCTCACACACACGTACGCACGCACGCACGCACACACACTGATTACTGATTCAATGATTATAATGAACATCCGTTCTAGACATCTTGCTAGATGTAGGCCTATTATGGAAATGCATGCATGCATAATATTTAAAACAGCAGGGTCACCGTGCTCTGATAATAATAATCAAGCATTTAAATGAATGTAGGACCGAAATATCAATATTAACCCAAGACCCAGATTTGTGGTTCCTTTTCAAAATAGTTTAGAATTACACTGAGCTCAATCAAGCTGATTTGATCACAAAAAGTGCAGTTAAGAGAGACAGTGAACAGAGGACATGTTGGGAAGTGATAAAATGCCATCTGACCCATGCATGGGGTCATTTTCTGTTCCACAGCCCATCTCTTTTCCACAGCGGTGGCGTTTTGTGTGGACAGGAAAAGGTGATTTTGGTTTGAGATGAGCATTTGGCCTCTTGGCCCTCTGGTTTGATGGAAAACCGCAGCTGAGGGGAAGCATGATGACTGGAGTCTGTGGGGAAATAAACATGACGTGTGATCTGAGGATGGAACCACAGGAATGTAGAGAGAATGGAAAATAAGATGAGACTAATGAGTTGGCTGGTATGGGGTTGGGCGAGAGAAATGAGGGCAGTGGGATAGTAAACAAGTGTTTTTTAAAAAAGGCAGATGGGGAAGGGAACGGAAATGGGTGGAGATCTCAAGAGAGGGAGGGACGGATGAGTATGTTTGGTGTCCTTATTCTCAACCTGGACCTCAGCATGAACTGACAGTTAAAGTCAGAGGGGTTAGTGTTCTCTAGAACACAGACATCTCCGTGACCTTACAACTCCCCAACACTCTCTGCATCTGCAAATGTTCTTTCACATATTCCCCAAATATGGACATTTCATGCTTATCAGAAAATGCTGTGGGGGTCTGTCATTAAAGATGGGATTCATCCTGGAATCGACGGTTGAAAAAAAACATGAGACTATAAATCCAAAACATTAACAGCGACAATTAGCTGTGTTAAAGATTGTATATAGCACTGTAACTCATCCTGTCTCCATAATAATTTCATGTCCCCCTCTAATAAACAAAACACAAAAAATGAGACGGTTACCATGATTTCTGATTACACAATAAACATTACAATTCAGTTATTGGAAGAATTAGTAAAAAAAAAAAACATATAATAAATAAAATATTACAAATATTAAAATAATCAAAATTATACATACTTTTAAGACAAGTGGTTAATTTATCTTAAAGGACAAGTTCGGTATTTTACACTTAAAGCCCTGTTTACAGATCGTATCTGATGAAATAGAACGGTTAAGATAAAAATTTGGACACATGCTCCTGTCCCGAGAATTTTAGGTTTATTTTGCTTCCCCCCCCACCTACACAATGGTTGTCTATGTGCACTGGAAGATTCCTTCCTAAAAACACATTAAACTTTCGTTTACAAAGACGTGAAACTCACCGAGTGGTCAGGGGTGTTCACTGATACGGTCCCCCCCAAAAAAAAAAAAAAAAAAAAAAAAAAAAAAAATCGCTGAAAAAGATGCATTCCAACAGGTTTTATCGTAGTTTTTGTCCAACTCCATTGACTTGTATTGAATGTGCTGTGTGAGGTCAAAGAGTATAGAAGTAACAAGAGGCGAAACTCCGTTGCAATTTTGACAACAATCGCTAGATGGCGCTGCGGTCGCGCTGCCGCCATTTTGGACTGAATCAACGGCTTTACCGTTAGCACAACTATACAGCATTAACAGCATTATGTCTGGAAATAATTGGAAACAAAGAAAAGTGTTCTGCCATCAACTACCAGTGTACAACCAATCAACTAGCATTTCATAGATTCCCCAAAGATCCAGAGAGGTAAAGTAGAAAAGGTTTTTATTAACTTTAAAGTGAGCTAACGTCAACGATAACAGGTGCTGTAACGTTAATGTACGTTAAGCTATCCTATAACCGCAGTAACAGTTTACTATAACGCTATGTGTTTGGTCGAAATTTAGTCAAGACTCGACATGGGCTTTTTAAATCGCATATTTTCAGAGATATATGAACACCTAACCTGGCAAATGACCGCTTTATTAATTCATTGTTATATTAACTGTCCCCACCCCCTTTTTTTCGCATAGACATGAAAATCACTATCCAAATTTAAATGGTTGTAATTCAAGAATGCTTTAAAACAATACCAACCATAGGTATATATTCCAAAGGAGACATTTGCCAGATTATTGTTAAATAATTTAATAAGTTAAATAAATTATTATAACCGATTAATATAAGAAGATTGGTTAGTATTATTTATGATTGGAAGTGGTTCATTTATTAGATATTTCGATCATATATTATTATACAGATATACACTAACGTTCAAAAGTTTTGGTGGCAGTAATCCTATTTTAAATGTTTTATTTATATGTATATCATTTCGATTTCAAATAAATTCTGTTCTTTTGAACTTTCCATTGTTCAAATCACAGATTCCACAAAAATATTAAGCATAATATTGATAATCAGAAATGTTTCTTGAGCAACAAATATGTTTGGAAAAGTATGGAATTTGATTTGAATCATTTCCAGACCTGGATAATATGAAAAAAAATGTTTCCACTTTCCAGACTATTTACAAAATTGCAATATCCATATTGACCATTCAAATTTCTAAAAATAAAAAAGCAGAACATAAAAGCAGAGTGTTTTCATGGCAAAAGTGTGAATAACACACGCAAGGTCGCTCGCTCCCTCACCCTTTCTGCCGTGTGCGCAACACGGTCTGAGCTGCTCGCTCGCTCGCTCGCTCGCTCTAGATTCCGGGAGATTTCAGCTAATTTGCGGGCATCAGGAAGCCGCTATCACTATGCGGGAGACTCCCGGAACTTCCGGGAGACTTTAGATGTCTGCTATAGAGATATAAAAAAATAAAAACAACTATTTAGTTCCCTTAACAGCTTTTAAATTGGAACCGGTATCGTTCAATTCTATGACAGCTGTGTTGCGTTCAGTCCAAAATGGCGGAGCTGCAGCTCTGCGCATGGGTGCGTTTGTTGCAATGGAACGTTCTATTGAGTTTCGCCTCTTGTTACTTCTATACTCTTTGGTGAGGTACGGTATTACCATAGACAGTATATAAGATGGACACAGCGACCCCATAGACTTCAACGGAGAAAAGTGAAGCCCATTTGAAGCACTCACTTCCTGATCGCCAGGCGAACTGCGCAGGCTCAAACTGAGCTTGAACACGTGAGCAACGTGTCTGACATCTGTCAGTCTTCTAGTAGCTGTGCGGAGAGAAATCTGAATCATTCCCTTCCGAATCTCGCAGAGACGGAGAGCGTGAGCATTAGCTGTCCATGAGCTAGCAGCAGGAGCAACTTTATCACTCTCTGTGGGCTACTCCCTTCACTTTATCGGACTTAATGCCTCCACGTTCCCCCGATTGCCTGCGAGCTTCTACGCCGGTCTATACGGTAATTTCTCTACCGTGCGACAGAGAGTCGCGTGAGTTATGACGCAATCGTTAGCCTATTTTTACAAAAACGGCTTATACGGGGCCATAACGTAAGGTACAAGGTAATGGAGCCTTTTATTCATTGTCGAGTTTCTTTAGAAATAAATAATGGACAAATGGAGTCTTTGGACGCCTCAGATGTAAAGTTATTCGCTGTCAAAGTGACGCAAAAATGAATGGGAGTCAATGGAATGCTAACAGCAGGTGAAGTTCTGCTACAATGGCGGCGCCCGCGGAGGCTTCAGTTTCCGGCGGATGGATTACCCCCTTGGGTATTACTCCGCCGCTTCTTCTGTGTATTCAATGAAATGCCAGCGGTTTGCTTGCAATTGGCAAAGGTGCATTATCGCCACCAACTGGGCTGGAGTGTCTATTATTCAAGCTATAAACGGAAGAATCACGGGTGTGACGCGTTTGGCAAAATAGGTCCACAAAAGCGAAAATAAAACTAAAATTCTCAGGACAGCAGCATGTGTCCAAATGTTAATCTTAACCGTTCTATTTCATCAGATACGATCTGTAAACAGGGCTTTAAGTGTAAAATACCGAACCTGTCCTTTAATTTTACATTTTTATTTATACTCGCATGACATGCAGCGGTTAGTCAATGTTCCTGTAATGTGACAACAATGTAATAAAGAACACGAGGGACAAAGAAACAAAACCACGAGAAGGACCGAACTAGAAGCATACATGTACAACAACTGACAAAGTAACAAGTGAAACACAAGGGCTATAAATACACAGGGGCA